>NW_012267343.1:7129424-7226924 GCF_000151885.1 Dipodomys ordii | reverse complement strand
TCAGAGTCAATGTTTTCCAAGCACCTGTTTGTGCTTTGGCCACGTGCTCAGTGCTGGAGTCTCAGGATAAAGGGACAAAAGTCTGCTCTTAAGGAAGGACACAGTCTAACTGGGCAGGAAGATTAAAGAAGTGAAGCTAAACACCTGGATCAGTGTTGCAACGGCTGAGAGAGCCCAGGATGAAGGGAGAAGGTGAGAAGAGTTTTTGTTAAACAGGTATCATCTGCACAAAGAACCACTATAAATGGACTTTCTGCATTTTTTCTGCGTTTTTACATTAAGCTTGTGGTTCAATATTTTCCCTAGCAGCTAAGAATTAAAGCTCTATTTCCCTAAATATTGTCAGTGTTCTTTACTTCCCTAGCAAAGTCTTAGTTTAAATTAATACCCAATGGACTTTTTTTGTGTGTGTGCTGTCACTGAGGATTGAAATCGTCTTTGCACTCTTTCTTGCTTGGCTTTTTCCACACAAGGTTGGTGCTCTACCACTTGAACTATATTTCCACTTGTGGCTCTTTGCAGGTTAATTGGAGGCAAGAGTCTCCTGGATTTGTCTACCAGACTGGCTGTGAACTTCAATTGTCAGATCTTAGCCTGAATAGCCAGGATTATAGGCATGAGACACTGGCACCCAGTGGGCCTAGCTCCAGACTGAGTATCTAGGGAAGATTTTTCTAATATAATAATTTATTATCATTATTAAGGTGCTGTATAGAGGGGCTACCATTTCCTAAGTCAGATAGTGAGTACATTTTTTTTGACAATGTCACTCCTTTCACTTTCCCCCAGACTGGGGAAGATTGTTTTTAAAATTACCAGTTGGACTACTGTTTGACACCTAATGCATAGCTCTGCATTTAGAAGTTCATAGTATAGATCTTTAATCTTCCTTCTTAACTCTAGCCTCTAATGCAATCAGACCAATATATTTAAGGGGAAAAAATAAATCTCCATTCCCCAACCGTATTAATGGAATGTCTGGAAATGCCATGAAACAGGACTTGGCTGTATGCAGTTCAGGTTTGCTGCAAATGTATTTCATGCTTAGCTTTCAGTTAGTGTTCTAATTATAATTACGGTGATTGCCTTGATAAGTGCATCCCAAGAGCTAAAATCCTTCCATTCGCAAACATTTTATTTCTGTGTAAAGGAAGTCTTTTCCAAAAGGTATTTTGCTTTTTAAGGCAGCAGAGCCACATTGTACTGAGTCTTAGTAGAAAAAGAAATACTTTCTTCTGCAAACATCAGAGACCATCTGGAATGCGGTGCTATTGTTTAATTTCATAGAGGCCAATTTGAGAGGGCAGACAAGTACAAGAGCACAGAAAAAGAAATCATTGGGGACTTTTGCTTGCATGGTGCATAACCACCTTAGTATCAGCTGGCACTCAGTGCCTTCCCAGGAGATGCAACTTGTAACTGTGCTCAAACCTCAAGAATCCTATTTCAGGTCTGAAGATGTGTTTGTCATTCAGACATAAGCTCTTGGAAACCCAAGCTGCCCAAGCTCCCTAGGACTGCACTGCCCCCAGCCTTCAGGACTTGGAAGGAAATCCTAAGTAGGTAGCTTGGCCTTGGTTGCATACTGCCCTCTTCAGAGAGAGAGAGGAGTATTCTCCTACCTGTGTTTTCCTTCAGTGCTAAAGACCAAACCAGGTAGAAGCCAGGCAGCTGCCCTACTATTGAGCCACATCTCCTTAGTTTTAAGAGACAGGGTCTGGTCTGGCTATGTAGCCCAAGCTGGCCTTCATACTGGATAGGCAGAGAGGGAAGAATGGGGAATTGTATGTTGCTTTGTGCTTAGCACAACATAGCTATGCTTGGTGGTGATTAGACACTTGTTCATTGTTTGTATCTCGTATGTTTGTTTTAACCAAGAGGCAACAGATTGAGCTAGACTCTGGACATGAGGCCGAAAACCTTTATTCTTGTTTAGGAGTTTCTCTTTTAACCAGTGTGTAACCCACCACTAGTAGCTTCTCATCTGTGTAATGGGTCCCCAAACTCTGTGCCCTACAGGGGAGCTGTGACCTCAGATCTCAGCCTTTTGAGCAGCTAGGATTACAGGCATAAGTCACTAGTGCTGGGCTTTTTTGGTGGTGGTGGTCATGGGACTTGAACTCTGGGCCTGAACGCTATCCCTCAGCTCTTCAGCTCAAGGCTAGCACTCTACCACTTGAGCCACTGCACCATTTCCAGTTTTCTAAGTGGTTTATTGAAGATAAGAGTCTCATGGTCTTCCCTGCCCAGGCTGGCTTTGAACACGATCCTCTGATCTCAGCCTCCTGAGTAGCTAGGATAACAGGTGTGAGCCACCGGTACCTGGCTATGCTGGGATTTTTTAAATGGTGATTTTAAAAAGCCTTTTTCTTTTCTCTTTTTGATATCATTGTCATTTGAAATGCCTCTCCATCCCTCTTATCTGCTGGAATGCATCCTTAGAAGGTGACACTCATTCAATTTGAGATGCATTTCCCACGGGGCATATAGAAAGATACAGCTAATGTTTACTGGGAATCATTGTCTTACACGCTTGCATTTTAACTCAGTCTTCTGAGTGTCCAATAAGGGATACACTATCATTGTTGTCATCAACATTACCATCATCATCACTCTCCTTTTAGAACAGAGAGTATGCTTAAACGTAGGAGTGAAACTATATCCAAGGTTGCAGAATAATGAAAAGGGACAGTTGGGCTTTGGGCCAGTGCTCTGACAAAGTCATTATGCTATTCAGTCTTCAAATTTTTTTTGTTGTTGGTCATGGGGGTTGAACTCTGGGCTTGGGTGCTGTCCCTCAGCTCTTCAGCTCAAGGCTAGTGCTCTACCACTTGAGCCACAGTGCCACTTCTGGCTTTTTCTGCTTATGTGGTGCCAAAGAATAGAACCCAGGGCCTCATGCATGCAAGGCAAGCACTCTACAACTGAGTCACCTTCCCAGCCCCCAATTTTTTAATTCCAAGATGCTAAACTGTATTAGCCTCCCTGCCAGGCCCAGCAGAAGACCACATTTTCTCATGGAGAGGGGAGGGGAAAATGACCATGTTTTCTCTACAGAGTTGGATGAGATCTCAGAGGTTAAAAACAAGTCACACACTAATGATTCCTGGTTGATAAAAATGACATTTGTGGTAGAAGAAATAACTAAGGTGTTAGTAAAGAAAATATCATTGAAAGCTGGGTGCTGTAGCTTATGCCTGTGATCTGTCATTTGTGAGTTGGGCAGATTGTAGTTCAAGGCCAGCCTGGACAAAAAGGACCATGCAGAAATATTACAGAAACAATAAAAAAGCTGAGTGTATGGCTCAAGTGGTAGAACACTTGCTAGCAGCCATAAGGCTTCGAGTTCCAACACACACACACACACACACACACACACACTCACACACACACACTCACACAATTTGAAAGAGAAATAGGAAGGAATTAGGAGGCCTGGAGTTCTTAGACTAGACTTAGGAAGAGATACTCAAAGCTATGATACTGGATATCACAAGATATTTTCAGCTCAGAGATTCCTACATGAAGGTCATTAACAACTGGAGTTATTAGTTCTGCTCCAGGACTATGGCCTGTCTCTTCCTACAGTGTCAATGGGGATGAATGGTATCAGCAGAGCAAAAGGCAACAGTCACCTCATGACTGGTAGATAACACAGCCAATATTGATGGACATGTAGGAGATACAGGAGTGGTGAGAAAAAGATTAAGAGGTCTCGGTACAATCTGCCAAGAATCTGTTTCATGGTCACAGCAAATCGTGCACTGTGTGTGTAGGAAGGACACTAGGACATGGAGCTGATCTCCAGCCTTCAAATCTCTTCTCTGCTATTTGTGACCTTGGTGAGACTTCTGGAGAAGGTCTACATCTGATTTCCCTGACCTATCAAAATGAGTCAATTGTACCATCACAAGAGTTATTATAAATATCCTACGTGCTCATGTGCGCAGAGTGTACCAGTGGGCCTGGCATACACAGTGAGTTCCTACAAGGTTCATTTCAGTTAAAAGCTCTTATACTTGGGAGCATTTCATCCATAAAGGGCCACAACTCCTCTCTCTCTCTCTCTCTCTCTCTCTCTCTCTCTCTCTCTTTCTCTGCTGCTCAGCCCAAGGACGAACACATAGGAGGTGCTTAGTAGTTACAATTCCTTAGCCCCTGCCCTCTTGGATCCTTTGTGTTTCAGATACAATCAAGAGCCACCGAAGGTTACCAACCTGCCCACTGCCCCCAGTAGCCAGTGATGCTTTCCCACTGCTGGAAAGTACATTGAATGCTTGCATAAAGCAAAGTTCAGGTCTCATTTCTGTTCATTCTCACCAGCCTGTGACATAGATATTATATTACTACTCTTACTTTACAGATGAGGAAATTCAGTGTCTGGGCCATGAGGAGTTTCCCCAAATCTGTGTGCTCACTGCTCTTTGTAGTAACACACATGGAATAGATATCAATTTCTCTTATACAGCTGCTTGTTTTTTTGGTGGGGTAGAGATGAGGCTATGATGATGGCAAAGATAAATTACAGACAATTTGTGAGCTGGAAGGAGTTGGAGATGTGGAAATGAACTTACTGGGCATGCTGTACTATAATCTCCTAGCTGTGAAGTCTGTAAGAGCTCCTTTAATCAGGAGGATCATAATTTGATCACACAGGGATACCCACGCCAACACTAGCAAGGTCCAGATTAGGGAAACATCCTTACCATGCACACATCAGCTTGGTTCACTGGGACACCATTTATATGCTCTCATTCACTATGAAGACGGTCCCTAGCCCCTTGTTATGCCACATAGAATTCTGGGAATTCAGCAGGAGCAAGACCATGGTGCCTGCTGTCTTGGAGCTGATGGTCAGGATGTGTCACATTCAGTGTCTGCATCAAATGTGATCACGGGGTGGCTGGATGGGAGCTACAAAAGGAGGGGCCCAGCATCTCCTTCCCTGAGCCTCAGCCCCTAATTCATCCCAGCACCAAACTCAGCATCACAGACAGACTTGGTTACATAATGTTGGAGCACTTGTTTCTATCTCTCTAGCCTCAGTTTCTTCACCTACAAAAAATAAATAAGTGTGTGCTGGTGGCTCATGCCTATAATCCTAGCTAATCCTAATCTCCTAGGCTGAGATCTGGGGATTATGGTTCAAAGACAACCCAGGCAGACTCTTATCTCCAATTAACCACCAGAAAACTAGAGTGGTGCCATGGCTCAATGTGGTAGAGTGCTGGCCTTGAGCAAAAGAGCTTAGGGACAGTGCATAGGCCCTGAGTTAAAGCCCCATGACCAAAAACAAACAAATAGCACAGAATTTAAAAGGGACACACACACACACACACACACACACACACACACACACAGGATTGTTGAAAAGCTACCATACATAATGCATGCAAAGCATGTTGTTGTACAGTGCTCAAAGATTAGGGTAAAATTGAACCCAGGGTAGCTCTGGGTTGGCCAGAGAAATGACACCCTTTAGTTTTGTTTACCCTGATGGTTTCTACCAAACTTCTTTTTAAAATAATGAGGGAAGTCCAACTTTCTGTGCGACTGCTTCATTTCCTCCTGTTCCTTAAGAAAACTTTGGGGTTTTTTAAAAATAATTTTTAATCTCCAGGGGATTCTGAACATCAATCTCCCTGTTGGCCAAGTCCTCTCTCTCTCTCTCTGTTCTCCTCCCCTATGTCTCTTCTCCTCTCTACTGCCTCAGTCTTCTCCATGTACATTGAGGGGCTTCAAGATAGAATCTGGCAATCCTTCCTAACTCCAGGAATCATACTTTTGTGTTGATGGTGGAGGTGGTGGGGGAAGAGAAGGAAAGGAATGGAGGATGACAGGGCATGAAGAACTTCCTAGGGGTTCTCAGCTGATGCAGATTTGGAATTCTGTCCCTGGCGCCACAGCTGACTGATGGCTTTTCCTCTGACTGGTTCCAGGCTCTTAATGTCGCTTTGCCTCTGGGTTTCAAATAGCAGCTAATGATGCTAGCTGCCTTTCAGTCAGTTTTGTGATTTTTGCCTTTGACTTTGAGCCTCTTTAAAGGCACTCAGCAGACATTGTGATTGCATTTACAGAGCTCAGTGGGCCCAACTACTTGGTAAATTGTGTCAAAGACTCTATCACTGTTACAGAAGAGTGCTTGCCCTCTGTACTCGGCTTTATTCCTTGGAAATTTGATATTCTCTTTGACCTTTTATGAAGGTAACAGTAAATGGAGCTCTAACATCTTATCATGGTTGTTGTCTTTTTAAAGCCAGGTGGAACTTTAAAAATCACACTTATGTTTTTACATTCAACAAACATTTATCAAGTCCCTACTATGTGCTGGCCCTTGTGTAGGGTAAAAAGAGCTGAGTTCTAGTCCTTGTTATCATGGCTCTCATCTAGTTGGGAATACCATATAAAGAATAAAGAGTTAAGCATAGTGGTACATACTTATAATCCCAGCATCCAGGAAACAGAGGCATGAGGATGTAAGTTCAAGGCCAGCCTGGGCTATATATCAAAACCTGTTTCAAAAAAAAAAGAGACAAAACAAAGCAAGGATAATTCTTGTTATGTGCTGAAATAAAAATATTATTGCTGTCTAACAAATTATTATCCACTGGATGGCTTAAGCAGCACATTTATTATATCATTGTTCCCAGGAGTCAGGAACCCAGGCCTGGTCCATGTGGTTCCTTTGTTCTGATTTACACAGGTTGGACGCAAGGTGCTATTGGCAAGGCTGAATTCTCATACAATGTCTTCACCGGGGAAAGGCAGGATTCCAAGCTCATGCCGATGGCAGAGTATATACCTTCTGGTGCAGTGACAAAGGCCCCACCTTGCTTCTGGCTGTTAGCTGGAGGCGGTTCTTTGCCCCAACTAGTCAAAATTGTTAGCCATGCAGCCCGCACAGCTTAGTTGTCTTCATCAAAGCCAGCAATGGAGTCACCTCTAGTTTAAGAGGGCAACTTACATAGCAAAATGTCATTGTAGGAATGGCAGTTTGTCATCTTTGCCACAAAAAGTCACCCAACCTGTGGAGCACATGGGCAGCAAAGATGGCGCTGGGAGGGGGTTGAGTGGGCAGAGCCTAATTTACTGTAGAGCATATGTCCAGCCAAGATGGCTCTGGGAGAGAGTAGAGTGGGCAGACCCCAATTGATCTTCTGATCAGTGCCTAACCAGCCCTTGAAGGCTCAGGTGAATGATAGGGTGTGACCTTGACAGTGATTGGTTCCTCTTCCTCCCTTACCATACCACCCACCCTTTTTGTCTTTAAAAGGGGCTGCTCTCTGTTAATAAACGAGTTTTCTACCTGCTGGATTTGGCTCCCTGCTGTGTCTGATTGTCTCCTGGGCTGAGGGAGGCTAGGGAACGGGCGAGTGCTGCACTTACCTTTCCTCGGACCCCATCCGTCTTTTGTGGGACGGATGAAGACCCAACACCAACCAAGGCAGTAGTATATTATTCTCTACCATATTCCATTGGCATATCAAGGCTTTGACCTGCTTCTAAGGCATATCTGTCACACACAAGACAGCAAAGTGTTACAGATGTCCAGAGGAAGAAGCCCCTAACTCTTCCAGATGAGGTCAGGAGGGTTCCTGAAAGAGAGAACATTTGCGAGCTGACACTTGACTGAGTAGAGGTCACTGGATGAGCAGGGTGGAAGGACCCTGTAGTCAGAAGGCACACCATGACAAAAGACATGGCCAGAGAGATGACTATAGAGATTCTGGACAGGGCCAACTCAGGGCAGACATAGACTATATTGCAGGACGAGCAATGTTAACTGTATGCTTAAAACAACAGCCACCAATCATTTTTCAGGTGCAGGTTCTCATTTTTCCTAGAAGAACATCAAGCACCTTCCCTAACAGCTCTCAAAGATTTATAGACACACTTGGACTCCATAAAGCACCTCAGTGAATGTGACATTCTTTCAAGGGTATGACAGACACCAGAGCTCACTAAAAAAATGTCTGAATCCCGAGAGCCCATGGAATCATAGAATGGAATCACGTTGGAAGACACTTCCAAAATCCAAACAGGCCGGTGGCTGCTTGGTTCCCTCATCTCAGCCTGGTACAGCTTGGTAGAAACATGGCAGGCATCAATGTCAGACTGATTTGGGATCACATACAAATTCTTCCACCTACCACCTGCTAAGACCTTCAGCAAGTGACTAATCCCTTTTGTCTGTGTCCTCTGCCATTCATCAAGTGCCATTATAGAATGCCAAGCTCTCCTTTGGCATATATGACACAAGTTGCTTTGCTAGGCCACCATAAACAACTCCTACAGACTGAATAGTGGAAGTAATGGATATCTACTTTTTTCATGATTGGCTCTGGAGGTCAGAGTTCTGTGGTCGAGGTGTTGGCAGCTTGGGTTCTTCTGAGCCCTCTCTCCTTGGCTTGTAGGTGGCTTTTTTTCTCCCTTGGGCTTCTTGTGGACTTTCACCTGTCTGTTTCTCTGTACAAATCACCTTTTCTTATACATCAGATTGGATTAAGGCTCATCCTCAGGTATTTGATTTTTTTTTTTGTAGCTCAATTATCACTTTAAGAATCTCCTCTTCACTGGGTACCTGTGGCTCATGCCTATAATCCTAGCTACTCAGGAGGCTGAGATCTGAGGATTGCCATTGGAAATCAGCCAGGCAGAAAAGTCCCCTTGAGACTCTATCTCCAATTAACCACTCAAAAACCAGAATTGGCACTGTGGCTTACAATGGTAGTATGCTAGCCTTGAGCAAAAGAGCTCAGGGTCAGTGCCTAGGCCCTGAGTTCAAGCCATATGATTGACAAAAAAAATTATCTTCAAATGCAGTTATATTTTGAGGAATTGGAGGTGTTTTGTATCATTATTTTTTGTGCAAGTTCTGGGGCTTGAACTAGACATTGTCCTGTAGCTTTTTGCTGTTGTTGTTCAAGACTGTTGCTATACCATTTGAGCTATGGCTCCACTTCCAGCTTTTTGCTGTTGAATTGGAGATAAGAGTTTCATCAACTTTCTTACTCAGGCTGGCTTTGAGCCATGACCCTCAGATCTCAGTGTCCTGAATAGCTAGGCTTGCAGGTGCTTAGCAAACTGGGTTTAGACTTCAACATATGAATTCAGCTGAATGTATGCTCAACCAACATTCTTTCTTTTTTTTTTTTTTAGTTGTAGGGTTTGAGCTCAGGGCCTGGGTGAGGTCCCTGAGCTCTTTTTGCTAAAGGCTAGCACTTTACTACTTATGCCACAGCTTCATTTCTGACTTTACTGGTGATTAGTTGGAGATGAAAGTCTTATGGACTTCCCTGCCCTGGCTTGCTTCAAACCACAATTCTCAGATCTCTGCCTCCTGAGTATATAGGATTACCAACATGAGCCACAGACTCCCAGCAAACATTAATTACTTCTGGTGAAAAGCCATACGTCCCAATGCTAGGCATGGCTTCTTAGCCTCTCCCATCCTAACTATTCTATGAGAACTTCCTCTCTCATTACCAACCTCCCAGAAGGACACACATGTCTTCTTTACCCTGTAAATAACAATAATGCAACAGTAGCCTCCGTGTTGAAATATACCTAAGGATCATTTGAATAACCTTTCTTTAATCTGACAATAGTAATTTCTGGAACATACCATTATCAGGGAGCAGTGGGATCTCCAGGGCTTTGCAATGCCTAATTAAAAAGCACTGTAGCAGGAGAGAGAATTCAGTTACACTTCATAATCACATTGTTCTGATTTCAGAGGTAGAAGAAATGAGGATTATTATTTTTTGCACTCTGTGGAGGTTGGAAAGGATGGCCCAGGCACAGAGCCACTCTGGGAGAATTTGCTGGTCACCTGGACAAGTCCTTGAGAGATTGTTTTTGCTTGTCAGAAAAAGCCAAGGTCCTTCCACTGATGGTGCATATTCTTTTCTTGTAAGTGATGAGCTAGGAAGGCCCGATCATAGCCTCAGATGGTCATGGGTTGAGGAATTTCAAGGACAGCGGACCCACTTTCAAAATGAACTCATTCAGCAGTGCCTTCTTATTAGATCTGTATTAGGTTTATTGGGGGCTTATTAATAACTAAAAAATAATTGAACCAGGTGTCAGTGGCTCACGCCTGTAATAATAGCTTCTCAGGAGGCTGAAATCTGAGGATTGCAGTTTGAAGCCAGCCTGGGCAGAAAGTCCCCATGAGCATCTTACTGCCAATTAACCACTAAAAAACCAGTAGTGGAGCTTTGGTTCAAAGTGGTAGAGCACGAACCTTGAGCAATGGAGCTCATGGACAGTGCCCAGGCCCTGAGTTCATGCTCTACAACTGACATAATAATAATTATTATTATTATTATTATTATTTAGCATTTTAAATATCTTTAAATTACACATTTTTAATGGGGCCCCATGGCTGCAGAGCCTCTGGGAATAGTTTCTAATGTATGTGTCTCAAAGTGAGATTTCTCTAAATTCATCCTTCCATGACCCCCCCAAATCCAGACCTTCTTCTTGTAAGTAATACTTACTTCAGTTTATTGGGAATTTGTTATATATAAGAAATATCACAATCCTTCATTCAACACTTGGGTAAACACTTCCAATCCTGAGGCTCAAAATCAGAGCATAGTCCCTGTCTTTGAGCTTTTTTGCTCAAGGCTAACATTCTATCACTTGACCAAAGCTCCACTTCAGGCATTTTGGTTACTAGTTGGAGATAAGAGTCTCCTGGACTTCCCTGCCTGGGCTGGCTTCTAACCATGATTCTCAGATCTCAGCCTCCTGAGTAGCTAGGATGACAGGTATGAGCCACTGGCATTTGGCTTGTATCATCTTCATTTAACAGATAAGGAAACTGAGGCTGGGTAGTTAAGTACAGAGGCAGAGCTTCAGGCTCATTCATCCAGACAAGCACTCTCTTGACACCCTGCTCTGGAGGAACAGTTTGACAGTGTGGATACTGTGAGATGGGGACTCCTATAGAGCAAAACATAGAAGAGGAACCTGACACAGTATAGGTGGTTGGAAGTTGGAAAAGCTTCCTGAAGGAGTGGAGGCCTTCACTGAGCATGAGAGGAGAAGGCAGGCCATGTTGCCTGGGAGGGCTTTGGCGAAGTGAATCCTACAGGAGTCATGGCAGACAGCCAGATCAAGAAGGGAGAGAAACACAGACCTGACCAAGGTGGATACTTCTGCCAAAGTGCATTCAACCAATACACTTCAGAGATGGTACCCAGACCCACTTGTCATCAGTGACTTGCAAGCTAAACCAAAAACCAGATAACATTTCACACATACCAGACTGGCAAAAAGCAACATATCCCACATTACCAAGTACTGGCAAGATTGGCCTGCCAGAAGAACGGGCTTACAGGGCTGGTGGGAGTGACAATTGGCACATTCAGAGCTGCCTGGCAATGTCTAGCAGACTTGGAAAACATTCCAACCTGAAAGCCAGGAGCTCTATAAGCCTGGGATGTTTCTGGGAAGGGGTAGGGGGGAAGCAATCACCCAGGTGAACCAGAAATGTGTCCATTTCTGCTCCCTAACACCCAACCCTATAACACAGTGTCTTCAGTTGGGTGCATGTCTCGCTGGTCACTGGGAAAGTTCTGCTGGCCTCTGCCCATCTGATGTCTCCTAGGTTTTCATGTATCTGTGGTGAGTGAGGGGGCTGGCTGCAGCCTCTCCTAGCGAGTCTCTGCTGATTGGTTCCTTGACCACCAGCTTTGTTAATACCTTTCCCTGGAGTATAGGAAGTCATCACCTTGTCAGGACACGTCATAGGGTATTTGGAGCTCATCTTACCTGAGAATAACCTCAACTCATACTCTGACCCTATTTCCAAATAAGGTCACATTCAGGGGCCTGAGGAGGAAGGATTGTCATGGCACAACTGACTATTTTTTCCCCTTATTTTTGGTGAGAAGGGACACACTTTGGTCCATAAGAATGGTATTATATTTCTTTGTTTTTAATTGCTTTTAAAATTGAGCATTTTGGGGCTGGGAAGGTGGCTCAGTGGTAGAGCACTTGCCTTGCATGCCTGAGGCCCTGGGTTCGATTCCTCAGTACCACATAAGCAAAAAGAAAAAAAAGCTGGAAGTGGCGCTGTGGCTCAAGTGGTAGAGCGCTAGCCTTGAGCTGAAGAGCTGAGGGACAGTGCCCAGGCCCAGAATTCAGGCCCCACAACCGGACCAAAAAAAAATTAAAAAAAATAAAATTGAGCATTTTCCCATATAATTCTTGATTGATTTATTGGGTTATACTGGGGTTTGAACTCAGGACCTTATGCTTCCTCCACAGGTACTCTATAACTTAAGCTACACCCACGGCCTTTTCTGCTTTACTTATTTTTTCAGATTGGGTCTCACATTTTATTTTTGCTGGAGTTGGCCTCATACTGCAATCCTCCTACCTAGGACTCCTGTGTAGCTGAGATCACAGGCATGAGCCACTGCATGTGGCTCCTTACTTACCAGAGTGTTTGTCATTTCCTTATGTTCTTCTAAGG
This sequence comes from Dipodomys ordii, assembly GCF_000151885.1. Taxonomy (NCBI): domain Eukaryota; kingdom Metazoa; phylum Chordata; class Mammalia; order Rodentia; family Heteromyidae; genus Dipodomys; species Dipodomys ordii. Next base: position 7,214,437 of record NW_012267343.1, on the reverse strand, counting down.
ACTCCTTATATAATAAAAATGTTCACACCCAAACCCCAGGTATTTTTTCCCCTTTCACTCAACTTAAAACACAGTATGATCAGTATAGACTTTGAAGTATTTGTAAAGTAGTCAGGGAAAACTGAGGAACTTCTCTTAGCTATTGGCAGGTTGGTATAAGCCCCCAACCCAGAATCCCAACAGGAAGGGTCACTTTATGTTGTATAGGGTCTTATCCACTAGCTTCCCAGGGAGGGAGGGAAGAAAGAGGGGAGAGAAGAAGAGGGGGAGGAGGGGGAGGAGGAGGGGGAAGAGGAGGAGGCAAAAAGGAGGCTTATGGGCCCCCTTTTAAAATAGCCCATTTGTCAAATCTCAGCTGCTCTGGCATCTGATTGGGTCATTGTCCCCTTTGATACAAAGGAGAGGCACCTGTCCCACGCATGGATCTATTCCAGGGTCATCAGAGCCAATATCTCGGCCTTCCAAAAGCTTTAAGAAGAGGAAAGGGCATTCTCTCCACCTCGGTCTGCAGGAAGAAGAGGGAGCTGACTCTCCATATCTGTTTAATGGGGAATCCCCTAGGCCCCAAATCCCTTTGCTGTCTCTGACTCTTCCTGACTGACGCCCAAGTACCCCCAAACTCTCTCCATAAATCTCCACTAAGGTACTCCAGTGACAAGAGGTGAGGGCCGAAAACCTCAAATACTGGGCGACAAATTAATTAAGAGCCAGTCTCTGCCTTTCCAGCTTGCAAATCCACAGATGTCTGCAGAGTTGACTGTAAAGAGCCAATTATTTTTTTTAAGTGCTTTTAATTTTCCATATGCTGTGGATTCACCTCCATGCGGCAGCCTTGGGCAATTCTGGGTAGCAAGGCACTAGAGGGCAGTATTATGGTCCACTTCTCCCTTGGAGGCAGGCAGTTATTTGCCCAGAGAGGACCCTGTCTACATTGCCACCAGACAATGAGTTCTTAGGAGTAGAGACCATGAACACACAGAAGATTGTAGATTAAAAAAATGTACACAGAAGGTTCCAGAACAAAGCAGTTAGGGACGGTTAGACTTCCCTAAACGAATCCTGAGATTCATGTGTTATGCTGAGTCCTGGTGGCTGGTGCTTCTAATCTTAGCCACTCAGGAAGCTAAGATCCAATGATTACAGCTTGAAGCTAGCCTGGGCAGAAAAGTCTATGAGTGTCTTATCTATGGTTAACCAGCAAAAAGCCAAAGTGGAGCAGTGGCTCAAGTAGTAGAGCACCAGCCTTGAGCGAAAAAGCCAAGTGAGAGTGAAATGCCCTGCGTTCAATCACACACACACACACACACACACACACACACACACACACACACACACACACTCCATAGATTCATGTGTTGAAGGCTTGATCCCCAATGTAGAAATAATTCACAACACAGTCTGTACTAAAGATGCTCAGATCTCCAGAAGGAAGTAGAACCATTTGGAATTTCCTGCAAACTTTGTGCTACAGGAAGTAGAAACACAATGTTCCAGGTTCCAAAGCTCCACCTCTTCCTGGGTACCAGCAATGGTCACCATCCCCTATATACAAACACATCATGTAAGATCTTGTCCTTTTTTTTTTTTGGTCCGGTCGTGGGGCCTGAACTCTGGGCCTGGGCGCTGTCCCTCAGCTCTTCAGCTCAAGGCAAGCGCTCTACCACTTGAGCCACAGCGCCACTTCCAGATTTTTTTTTCTTTTTCTTTTTTGCTTATGTGGTGCTGAGGAATCGAACCCAGGGCCTCGAGCATGCAAGGCAAGCGCTCTACCACTGAGCCACCTTCCCAGCCTGATCTTGTCCTTTTTTGTACTGGAAAACAAAAACAGTAGCTAGCTAGCACTGTCCCCTACTCAGAGCAATTTCCTAAGTACTTTTGCAGGTTGTCTCAGTTTTTAACACACAACTGTTCCCTTAGCTTCATTTCACAAATGAAGAAAATGAGGTTCAGGAAATAAGATAAATTTCCCAAGGACACTTAGGTCAAAACCAGTAGGTAAGCCCTGGTTTGATTCCAAAGTTCAAATCCTAATTGCCTCGCTGACTGGCTGCCATACTGACTTCCTAGCCTGAAGCATTTTCTAACATGAGTTCCAATTATGTGCATCCTTGTCTTAAACCCCCTGATGAACGGCAGCTCTCTGAGGAGACCTTTTCCGAAAAGCTATTGAGTAAAAGAATTAATGTAGGCCCAAATAAGGACCCCAGGTCTAATGTAGACACACTTTTTTTTGGGGGGGGTCCGGTCGTGGGGCCTGAACTCTGGGCCTGGGTGCTGTCCCTCAGCTCTTCAGCTCAAGGCTAGTGCTCTACCACTTGAGCCACAGCGCCACTTTTTTTTTTCTTTTTGCTTATGTGGTGCTGAGGGATCAAACCCAGGGCCTCAGGCATGCAAGGCAAGAGCTCTACCACTGAGCCACCTACCCAGCCTTGTAGACACACTTTTTGATCAATTGTCATGGTTCTTTCTTAATTCCATCAACTCTAAAACACCTTTCAAGACCACACTCAGTTGTTTTTAGTGTATAATATTTGGGAAAATTCTGTTTATGATTATTTTGATTTGAGAGATGAAAAAAGAGTCAATACCAGTTTAATTAGAATCAGATATCAATATAAGAAACCAAGGGTTTGCTATTGATATGAACATAAAAGAATTCTAGTTCTCCAAAACAATTCATATTTCTCTTAAATTCTAAGAAAAGGCCATTGGATAAATATGGGTGGGCTCCCTCCCCCACAGTATAACCCCTGCTTTCACTATATTTGATGTCGGTATAATTTGTGGAGGAGATGGGGAAAAACAAGTCATTTAAGGATACAGGTGGACCCGTTGCAACAATGAGAAGTACAAGTTGTCATGTCCAAAACGAACTTTACAACTTTGGTGCAGGAGGGGGGAGGGAGGATTGGGGGGGGTGGGGGGGAGGCTGGGAAGGGATGTGAAGGGTAAACAAAGGAGGAGGCTTCAATGCTTGATAAGAAATGTACTCATTATCTTGCCCATGTAATTGTAACCCCTCTGTACAGTATGTTCACAAAAAAAATATAAAAAATATGGATGGGCTCCTGCCACTTTGTGTGTGTGTGTGTGTGTGTGTGTGTGTGTGTGCGCGCGTGCGCGCACGCGCACACATGCGTCTATCCTGCGGCTTGAACTCAGGGTCTGGGTGTTGTTCCTGAGCACTTTTTGCTCAAGGCTAGTGCTTTACTACTTGAGCCACAGCTCCATTTCTGGCTTTACTGGTGGTTAGTTGGAGAAACAGTCTTATAGACTTCTCTGCATGGCTGGCTATGAATTGAGAACTGTGATCCTTAGATCTCAGCATCTTGAGTAGCTAGGATTATAGGCATGAGCCACTGGCTCTCAGCATCCTGCTTCTAATCAAAGTGTTTGGTGGCATTCATAGGTCCCTGAGACATATGTCCTTATGCCATGTGGGTGGAGATGGAAGGTGGGAAACAAATCCTGTTTCTGTTGTTGGTTGGACAGACCTCATATAAACAATGACATGTAGATGTGGTCTAAGGCCTACATGGAGCAGATTCTACTTGTTCAAGGGACATGTTGTGGTCCATTTTGAACTTCTGGCTTCTCCTCTGGACTCTGGGGAACTGAGTCACATATCTGGACCACAGAGTTATGAACAGGGGGATGGGAAGGTGGCTCAGTGGTAGAGTGCTTGCCTTGCATGCATGAGGCCCTGGGTTTGGTTCTTCAGCACCACATAAGCAGAGAAAGCCGGAAGTGGGGCAGAGGCTCAAGTGGTAGAGTACTAGTCGACAGCCGAAGAGCTGAGGGACAGTGCCCAGGCCCAGAATTCAGGCCCCATGGACGGACAAAAAAAAAGAGTTATGAACATTGCTTCTGAAACCAACAATCTGAATCCTGTGGAAGATGTCTGGAGTCAAGAATAGGGAATTAAGAGGACAGGATTGTAGGACATCCTACATTTTCCCTTTATTATTTTTTAAGAGCTTAATCGTCTATACAACTTGCCCATGTGCTTAGCATGGGTATGACTAAGATACATTCTTTCTTTCCTGCTCTGAATTCTTCCTGCTAAGTCAGAGTCCCAACTCCAATCTCTCCAATTAAACTCTGGTTTGCTCTTCAGGATACCCTTGCTACATTAATTTAGGGAGCATAATAAATCTATAGTGAAATATGTTCGCTACAAATGCTAATTTGTTCAATGAGAATATCAATTAGCTCCCCGAGGCATAGACATTATGAATGTTTAAGATCTCAAAGGTCATTCTTAGCCTGTTCTAAAGTAGGAGGAAAAGTGATTATATCTGTCAGAAATGTAGAAGATAGAGTAGGTTAGGTAACAATACTTTGCATCAGTGAAATATCATAGACTCTGCTGAGAACCAAACTTCAGGAGTCCCAGAAACCCACCCACAGATCCCAAATTCTCACTAACAATGGCAATAAAAAAGAGGGCTTTTACTCACTGAACAGCAGATTGTACTAGATGCATTGAATACCATCTCTAGTGCGTTGAACAGTTGTACTAATACTGTACTAACAGCTCTGCAAGTATTTATTCCTTTAATCCTTATAATAGCTCTGTGTAGGGCTACATCCTACTACTGTTATCACTTGGCAGATGAGGAAACAGTATGATTGGAAATTCAGATAGCTTTCCTGGTTTGACTTTTTGCTACACTGGAGTAATAGTGATGATACTGTTTTAAATATGCTCTCCAAGAACTACCCAAGTCACAGTGATATACATGAAAATAAAGAATTGTTTCACAATGCAAAACTTACTTCTGGTGCACTATCAGCCAAAAACATAAAAGAATTCTAATTCTAATATCACAAGGAAGGCCAGGGCTGCCCTCATAATTTCTTGGCAAGTAAGCAATGAGCAGGCAGTGTGCTCTCCTAGTTATTTCTAATGCAGCAGACCCCGCCCTTCTGCTCAGATTGGTTGAGCTCAGGTTCGTAATCTGCTCCTGATTGGCTAGTTTGAATAGGATAATTCTACAACTTTGGGGGCTGGGGGAGGAGTGAGGAAAGTAGGGGAGGGAAGAGATAGTAGGAGAAAAACCAAGGAGGGAGTAATAATGCTTGACAAGATATGTACTCATTACCTTATGTAACTGTAATCCCTCTGTATATCACCTTGACAATAAAATTAAAATTAAAAAAAGAAAACAAAATCCTTCCTTATGCCAAAGTAGTTCCTCTTTTCCTCTTTGTACTTGTGGGTATTGTTTTAGCAGAATAATCAATAAAGAGACAAGCAACTAAGCCAAAGAAAGAACTTTTAAGCAACCCACTTGGATAGAAAAGACACTATTTACTGTCCCTCCTGAAACAGTCAGAAAACCCAACAGATCTCAAGACATTGGACATGAGTAAGTCATAGATTCTTGAGAAATGGGGAAACAATGAGGGAAGTCTGATAATTGCTCCAGCTTATTGCCTGGGGAGTATTGGCAGTATTGCCTTACTTCAGGTATGGAAAGGAAATCCGGGAGAAGTCTACTGTAGTTCTTGAAGTGAGCTTACAACACTAGGAGAAAAAGGGAGTTGAGGTGGTTAGAGTTTGGAGCAATCAGAACCAGAGAGAAGAGAGCTTCAGAGAGCGAGAACTTGGAGACTCTGCCAAAGGTTATGCACTCACATGCAGTTTGCTGATCAGTGCATGTGTGCGAGGAAGGTACTGGAAGCCAGGGAAAATCTCACTGGAAAGAATTGGAAGGGACATGGGTCAGAATCACACAAGTTTGAGAACAGGGCCTATTTCCAAGAGCTCTTCAGTGATTCAGACACATTCCCTTCAATATTACAAGGAAGGCAAGGGCAACCCTCTCATCATTTCTATTTACTATTCTTCTCACCAGTGTAATAAAGGCTAAGAGAAGGCTGGGCTGTAGCTCAGTGGCAAACTACTTGTCTAACAAGGACAGTGTCCTAGGTTTGATCCCCAGTGCCAAAAAAGAAAAGACAAAAAACAAAAACAAACAACAACAAAAAACAAAGAGACTAGCACTCTGCAGCCAGATTGGAAGAGTTAAGACTGCTTTTATTGAGAGGAGACATGACAGTGAGTACACAAAATCTCATAGAATCTAAGAAAACAAAAGCTATAGAATTAATAAATCAATTTATCAAGTATTCAGGATAGAAGACCAATATAAGAGATAGAGTTTCATCTAATTGTAACCCCTCTGTATAGTATTTTCACAATTAAAAAAACTTGAAAAAAAGAGTTATCTTTTTACATCAGAAACTATGAAAACTTATACCTTAAAATTGAGCATTATAGCTGGACCCAAGTGGTACACATTTGTAGACCTAGCTACTCAGGAGGCTGACACATCCTGGATCATAGTCAGCCTGGACAGACAAACCCAGGTGACTCTTATTTCCAATTAACCAGTAAAATACTAGAACTAGAGGTAGGCTTTAATTTGTAGGGTTCCAGCCTTGAATGAAAAAGCTAAGTTAGAACATGAGACCCTCAGTTCAAGACCCAATAATACAGGGACAAACAAATAAACACATGTTACAGTATCAAAAAATATAAAGCAGTTAAAGATAAACCTGGCCAAAACTAAATAAGAGTTATATATTAAGAATATTGTTGAGAGAAACTAAAGAGTTAAAAAAATGGATGGAAAACCATATTATCTTGGTGGTTTAAAGATTCAATATTGTTAAGAAGTTAATTTTCACCAAATTAACCTATAGATTCAATTCAATTCCAGTGAGAATCCATCATATTTTTTCTTCTTATAACAGATGACAAGCTGACTCTAAAATTCATATGAAAAAATGCCAAAGGCCTAGAATAGCAAAACCATTTTGAAAAGGAAGAACCAAGTGAGAGACCACACACTCCCTGACTTCTAAACTCATAAAAGCTATGGTAATCAAATCAGGGCAGTACTAGTATAACACACTGCAGGTATAGTGCATGTAAATGAGAGCTCAAACACAAACTTGCACATTTAGTGCTCATTTATCCTTGCAAAAATGCCAAGACAATCCAGTAGAGAAAGGACAGCGTTTCAGCCAAAGCTCCCTGAATAACTGGGTGCACATATGCAAAGACAAGATCTTCAATTCGTACCTCATCCCATATACCAAAATTAACCTATGATGAATCATGGACCTAAACATAGATCCTAAAAGCATCAAACTTCTACAAGAAAAAAAATAGAAGAAAATCCTTGTTATTTTCTGCCCCACAAATCATATTCTTACTAGATCCTCAGAATACGACCTTCTTGGGACACAAGGGGGTCATTCTTTGCAGGTGTAATTAGTTTAGTTGAAGTGAAATTATACTGAAGTAGGATGGACTTTTAATCCAGTAGGACTGATATTCTTACACCTAGAGACAGCACAGGGAAAACACTATGTGAAGACAGAGACAGACTCGATGATAAGTTCAAGCCCAGGGACTCACAGAGAGTAATGGAGACCTTCCAGACTGTAGGATAAATTTCTATTCCTTCAAGGTACCCAGTTTTTAGTACTTTTGCCACAGCCACAGAAAACTAACTTGGGCCAGGTAAAGATTTCTTAGCTACAATGCAAACACAGAATTCTATAAAAAAGTAAACCAAAAAGATGTTTTTCATAAAAATTTCATAATAATGTGGACTTCTTTTTTTTGAAAGATACTCATTTTTTTCAGTACTGGTATTTGAACTCAGCTAGGCTGAAGCCATGCCTCCAGCCCTGTTTTTTCACGGGTTCTTAGGATTGGGTCTCCCTTCCTGCCTAGGCATATTTTAGGTTTCCCATCTTTGCTGGGTTGGCAGGATTGTGACATCACATCCAGCTTTCTGTGGTGTCTTGTAAGTTTTTCTGCCTGGTCTGGTTGGCACTGTGATCTCAGCCTCACGAATAGCTTGGGATGGTAAGATCATCTAGGCATCTTCTCTGTGTCCAATTATGGGTTGGGAATCAGTCTTCTGAAGTTTTTCTCAACCTGGCCTCAAACCACAATCCTCCTGATCTCAGTGTTCCGAGTAGGTAAGATTACCAGCATGAGCCATTGGTTCCTGGCTTGAAAGATACTTTGTGTGTATGCTGGTACTAGGCTTGAACACAGGGCCTCAGGTTTGCTCCACTGATACTCTACCACTTGAGTCACACTAGTAGCCTGACTCTGCTAGTTATTTTGGAGATGGAGCCTCACAGATTTTTTTTTTGGCTTGGGCTGCCTTCGAACTTCAATCCTCCAGATCTCCCTCCTGAGTAGCTAAGATTACAGGCATCCAGCTTGAAATATACTGTTAAAACATAAAAAGTAAACCAGACTGTGGTTTACAGAAACAATTACAAATCACATATTTGATGCAGTACATATACATTTTCGTATATTCTGGATATCCAGAATATATAAAAACTTTTATAAATCAGTCAGAAGATTAACAAAACAAAACCTCCAGCCCGTAAAACAAGCAGAGACCCAGGCCAAGCACCAGTGTGTGACTGCAGTCCTAGTTACTTAGTGTAAGTCAGGGGAAAGGTGTGGGTAGGTGGCTGGGGCAAAGGTCCCTGGTGTAATGTAGCCTTTCTCTCATAAGGGGGCGCAAGTTCACAGCCAACCAGCCAGCAGGAGCCTCAGGGCTTGAACAATACAAGAGCAAGTTCTTTAACAAGGTGAAGAATGAGGGCCTGATTAAGCCTCTCAGCCCTTAGCCAGCACAGGTTCAGGGCAGTGCATGAAATGTGTGGTTGGATACAGGATACATGGGCATTTGTGGACAGTGCAGATAGGACCAACTTAGGTCATCCTACCAGTAACTGACTAATCATTGTAAAAGTAAGATTTTCCATAAAGACCCCTAGATAAAGGACAAGTAGCAGAAAAGAGCTTTGCAGATTATTTGGCTTTTGTGATGCTGAAGATTGAATCCAGAGCTTTGTGCACACTAGCCAAGGGCTATACTGCTGAGCTGTGTGGCCAGCCTTTGCAAATCTTAGATAGTTAAACATGCACGTATACTATGACCCTGCCATTTGTATTCTAGATACTCACCCCAAAGAAATGAAACCATATGTCCACGCACCTGCTTAGACATAAATATTCTTAGAAACACTATTTGTATAATAGCCCCACACTGGATCTGGGCCAAATGTTGATTACCACGTGAATGAATACACAAATCGAGCTATGTCCATACACTAAAAAGGTCACACAGCAACAAAGGAAGAATCAACTGGCCCAGCATGCTGGTGCAGGCCTGTAATTTTATCACTTGAGAGGATGAGGTAGGAGGATCACAAGTTCAATACCAGTTTGGGCTACATAGCCAGACCCTATCTCAAAAGCAAACCAACAAACAGAATGAATTATTGATAGCCTTAATCGTATGCATAGATCTCAAAATAAGTTACTGTATGAAATAGTCTAAAAAGAGCACATACTGTATGGTTTTATGGATATCCATTTCTTGAAAATGTAGACTAATTTACTGTGACAGGAAGCAGATCTCAGAGCCTGGTGCTAGGCACCCATCCCTGTAATCCTAGTTACTCAAGAGGCTGAGATTTGGAGGCTAGAGGTTCAAAGCCAGACTGAGCAGAAATGTCCAAGAGATTCCATCTCCAAAATAAGCAGTATAAAGCTTTGTTGGAAGCATGGCTAAAGTGGTAGAGCACACACACACACACAAAGAGTAGAACACTGGATTTTGGGGGTAACCAGTAGTGGGTATTAGGAAACTTTCAGAGTTGATGGCTATATTCATTAGTTTTTGTACATGTCAAGAACTTAAATTATACACTTTGAAGTATGTGGTTTATTGTATGTAAGTATGAGAGGCTGTACCTCCACAGAATATTAAAAATTAGCAAGGTTACAAAACCAGACAAACATAAACCAAGATTCCTAGACCATACTGCTAATAAATAACCGTCTACTTTGGGGACCTTCCAACCCATGGGTATACAAGGCCCACAAAATCATTTGGTACATGATGGAACAGACACATGGTTATTCTATGCTTCTGGGTCATGTGTCTGAGGCCATCTGCCTATATTAATAATTTTGTATAGCCCTCAAATGATGTTATAAATATCCAAATGGACCTTGGCAAAAAAAGAAACCCACACCATATTCCCCTCCTCTGCAATGCTAAATATTTAAAGCACTCCTTTAGTCTCCAAGGTGGTCACTATTTCGTGACCAAAGGCGTGAGATGACCTCAGCAGAGCTGCACCATGGGTAAGTGACAGATGGAAATCACCAAGTCCAGTGCACCTGCTGCTTCACACTGTTTCTGCCGTTTCCTTGAAGTCTGAGGGCACCCTGGCCGAAGCTTCTGCTGGCTCATAGAGCTCTGTGCTCCAGTTCTTGCTGCACACATCTTTTTCCATACATCAGTCCACCCCCAATTCCCATTCGTCACCCATGCCTCATTACTCAGCTGCTTACCTTCTCTACCTGAAAACAGGGAACAAATCAATTTGTAAATGCCCAGAAGAGAGCAGGACTGAGTAACTGCCAAGCATCTTTGTGAAAGCAAGGTCTTGCTGAGTGCTTGGACGGCAGCTCCTGCTTATTCTTACAAAAACAAGTGTTCAAAATCAAGACAGATACACCAGGATGTGTAGGACAGTTTACGGCCCAGGAAGCCCTTTCTTCTCTCTCTCTCATCTCTGTCAATCTTAGAAAGCTAAGTATTTACACCCTTGCTCCTCTCGCATTCAGACAAGGCAACTCATGCTGGCCATGAAGCTTGAAACAAAGGCCTGAAGAGCTGAGCCTGTGTTCAAACTCTTCCTTCTCTAGGAGTAGGGCTGCTTGAATTCCAGGTCTCACTTAGAGCACAACAGAATGAACATTTGACCACTTTGTTTGATATAAGCATAAAGAAGCCTTTATAAAAAATCAAACAAACCAGGAGCTGGTAGCTCATTCCTATAATCCTAGCTACCCAGGAGACTGAGACCTGAGGATCAAAATTTGAAGCCAACCAAAGGAGAAAAGTATGTGAAACTTAATCTCCACTGAACTAGCAAAATACTGGACTGGAAGGTATGGATCAAGTGGTAGAACCCTAGCCATGAGCAACAAATCCAAGCAATAACTCAAGGTTCGGAGTTCAAGCCCCAATACCAGTGAAAAACTGAGTAAAACAAAACAGACAAAAACCAACACACACACACACACACACACACACACACACACACACACACACACACGGTTCTGACAACAGAAAGCAACTTTGTATTATAAGAAAGGTCCAAGGAGGAGCTGGAGTCTATTATCAAGAATCATGTCAGGGAATTCTCCTTACAGAGTGCAGGCTAGAGACCACAGCCCATGCAGACTGAGGTCCCTTTCCTTACCTGGTAGTCTCTGAATAGCAGCGTGCTAAGCTCACACTTCGAACACCTGGTGATTGTGTGTCAGGTGGAGGAGAAATGGAATCTGCCTTGAACCTTGTTTTGGTCAATGCAACTTTTTTTTTCTTTTGTCAGTTGTGGGGCTTGAACTCAGGGCCTGGGCACTGTCCCTGAGCTTTTTTGTACAAAGGCTAGTGTTCTACCACCTTGAACCACAATTCCACTTCTGGGTTTTGGGTAGTTCATTGGGGATAAGGGTCTCGGGGACTTTCCTGCCGGGACTGGCTTTGAATTGTGAACCTCAGATCTAGCCTCCTCAGTAGCTAGGATTACAGGTGTAAGCTACCAGTGCCAGACTCAATGCAACATTTTTCAATTATTAGTCTGCCTACATATATAGTACAAAGCTTGAGGCATTATGTAAACTTGCTGTTGTAATTGGGGAAAGATGCTGGTCTGTAGGGTATGCTGGGTAGAACACTGAGTGGGGTAGTTATAAAAAGCGGTGCCTGCCTCTCCCTGCACTCTGAGGATATGTTTCTGTAAGTCTGAATTTTATTAACTATAAATGTTGTGGTATGAAACCTGTTAAACATGCTTTTATTTTGTGTATAAACTTTGAAAGAATGCAAATTCCTCTAAAGAAAGTGCAAAAGGGAATCATGCCCAAGTTACAAATGTTTTTCTTTTCTTTTCTTCCTTTCTTTTTGCCAGTCCTGTGGCTTGACCTCAGGGCCTGAGCACTGTCCCTGAGCTTCTTTTGCTCAAGGCTAGCACTCTGCCACTTGAGCCACAGCACCACTTCTGGATTTTTCTGTTTATGTGGTACTGAGGAATCAAACCCAGGGTTTCATGCATGCTAGGCAAGCACTCTACCACTAAGCCACATACCCAGCCCCAAAAATGTTTTTCAATAGTGGTCTTAATTAGGTGTTGTCCCAGGTTCTTCGTGTCTCGCACAAAGAATTGAGCAAGATGCACTTGAGTAAGGAAGTCTAACACATCATTTCAGATGTGGTTCAGATAGATGACAAATATAATAAGGAAGAGCTGGGTCCGAGGGTGAGTTCCCTGTTCTATCTCCCTGTCCCAGAAAGAGGCTGGGATAAATTGTGTGGTGAGTTTATGCTACTTCTTCTTGGCTGGGCCTTTTTAGCAGGTAAAGTGAAATGCCCACGTTCCTTGGGTGGAAGGCTCTGCTTTAGACATTGTTTGAATGTGTGCCTTATGCTTCCTGTTGATCTTTCATCCCCACTGAGTGGGCCTGGAGGGTGGAAGCTTAATCTAACTGTGATGATTGGAGTTGTGACCTTTAAAAAGTGATGAGGACGGGGCTGGGAAGGTGGCTCAGTGGTAGAATGCTTGCCTTGCATGCCTGAGGCCCTGGGTTCGATTCCTCAGCACCACATAAGCAAAAAGAAAAAAGCTGGAAGTGGCACTGTAGCTCAAGTGGTAGAGCGCTGGCTTGAGCTGAAGAGCTGAGGGACAGTGCCCAGGCCCAGAGTTCAGGCCCCATGACCGGACCAAAAATAAATAAATAAAAAGTGATGAGGACTAGATAAAGTCATCTGAAGCCAGGTGTTGGTGGCTCCCACCTGCTATCCTAGCTATTCAGGAAGCTGAGATCTGAGGATCATGGTTCAAAGCCAGCCTACCTAGAACATCTGTGAGACTCTTCTCTCCCATTGATCACACAAAAATTCAGAAGTGGAGCTGTGGCTCAAGAGGTAGAGCACTAGTCTTGAGCAAAAGGAGCTCAGGGACAGCTCTCAGGCCCAGAGTTCAAGTCCCAAAACCAGAAGGATTGGAGTACCCATGACTGGTGGCCTTAATAGGAAGCGAGAGAGAACCCTGCATGGTGTACAAACCTCCACTTGGAAGGCTGAGGCAGGAAGATGGTGAATTCAAGGCCAGCTGGGGCCAGATAGTGAAATAGCAATTCAGAGAAGCCACATTTTAAGAACTCAATAGCCATACCAGGCTCAAAAGTTTCCTGGATAAAGGGATATAACTAGTAAAGTATGGTAACATTTTTGTTTTTAATTTTGTTGTCATTGCTAATTTTGCTGTCAGGGTTTGCTTGGCTTACTCAATCATATGGTGCTCTACCACTTGAGCCACACCACCAGCTCAATCTTTGGATAGTTGTTTTGGAAATGGAGTCTCTTGGACTTTTCTGCCTGGACTGGCTTTACACTTCAATCCTCAGGATTTTTGCCTCCTGAGTAGCTAGGCATGAACCACCAACCCTGCCAAGAATGTTTTCTAAATGATGTTCTAGAATGTTCTCTCCCAGAGCAGCTATTGAATCATACTTAACCATTCCCTTCACCTTATTTTGTTACATCTTTTAATCTCCCAATCGATGGTCTGCTCCTACTGCAGCATTTAAAGGCATCTGCTTACCAAACAAAATGGAGAACCACTAGGTATATTAGTAGCTAAGCCCCAGATAAGTTAGCTCTTTGGGCAATAGATGTCTCAAATAATGGATACAACACCAGGAAAGAGTAAATTAAGATAGCTGATGTGAAGCTATTCCAGATAAATTTTAGACGTTTTATCATCAGCTTGGAAAGATATGCGTGATATAATTTAGTTATTGATATTGCTGAGCATTTGTCTGGGTATCATTCTATATTTCTCCCACCTTCAAAACAGATATTGAACTCAAAGCAAGCCAAAACCTCAGCAAAACAAACTCATCAGAATGAATCAGTTATATTTGTTGAACTCCAACAAACTAGTTTTAAATATTTTTTTTAATTTAACTGAAAGCTGGGTGCTGGTGGATCATGCCTATAATTCTAGGTATTCAGGAGGTTGAAATCTGAGGATCACAGTTCAAAGTCAACTCTGGCAGGAAAGTCTGTGAGATTCTTATCTCCCATTAACCATAGAAAGCTGGAAGTGGAGCTGTGGCTCAAGTAGTAGAGCTCAGGGACAGTGCCTAGCCCAAGTTTAAGCCCAGTAGCAATACACACACACACACACACACACACACACACACACGTGTTTAACTGAGAATCTGAACTGACACAAAGAAAAACAAAAATGAAACAAAGGCCCACTTCTGAACAGTCTGATGTCAATTTTGTTGTTGGTGGTGGTGGATTTTGGCCCATCTTCTTTGGGGTTTTCCCTTAGTCTCAGAAGCCAGGCTGGTAGTCTACATCCCATCACTGGGCTCCTGTAAGGCATGGAAAATTAATATATGTCCCTGGGGAGAATGGAGGGAAGGGCAGAGAAACATCAGCCAAACAATCATTATCTTGTTATGATGTGGTTGAAAGGCAATGAGGCTTGTGTGTTTATTTTACAGAATGTGCAGAGGGAATCATTTAAGACAAACTTCCAAGCTGACAGGACAGGGCAATGTGTCCCTAATCAACGCTTACAACATGTCCAGGCACCCTGATTGAGAACATGCTTAAAAGCGATCGCCCTGAGCGAGAACCTATCCAACAACCTGTTCCACCTTGTCCTACTCAGAAACAGATTTCCTCCCCTCGCTTAAATGATAGGCCATTATTATATAGCCAGAAAAAGATCTGAGGCTACTGAATGTGGGTGTCATGCTGTCTTTCATTCAAAGCAATTTAATGAAGAACAACCAGAAGAGCCATGTTTCATCTCTTTTGCTTAAACAGCCAGTGGTGCGTCAAAATGGTACACGGGTAAGAACTAGTCTAGCTGCTGTAGTGAGAATTTCCATGGGCCAAAGTGAAGCAAGTCTACCCCCATACTCTACCTTTTTCTGTGCTTGTGCTAGTACTCGGGCTTGACCTGTTCTTGCTTGGCTTTTCCACTCAAGGCTCTATCACTTCAGCCATACTTCTACTGATGTCCTTTTGGTGGTTAGTGGGGAAAAAAGAGTCTGAACTTCCCTGTCTTGGCTGGCTTTGAACCACAATCCTCGTATCTCAGCTTCCTGCATAGCTAGTATTACAGGCATGACAACTGGTACCCATTGTACCTTGCATTGTTTTAGGTTTTCCCACCAGTGAAATGGTATAATCATAGCTGTATGATGAGATCAGGCAAGGTACTTCTTGGTGCATAGATAGTATTCAATCAATACTTTCTCTCCCCATTTGGCAAAGGCAAAATACACCCCTCCAGTTGATCTTTTATGTACTTGCTGGGTCTTTTCCAAATTGACCTTGTCAATTCTCTGTAAATTATGAGCAGCTTTGGTCTCTAGAAATGTTTCCATGGGCTGGTGGCCAACAATCAAAGCACCAGCAAACCGCAGGGTTTTCTGCTCTTGTCCCAAAATCAGTGGTAAGATACTATCAGCTCTTGTGACTCCAATATTAATCTGTTCTTAAAGGCATGCAATCTATCAGAAAGTAAAGGGGCCTTAATTAGAGCTGTATGTGAAGATGTGTGTGCACTACTGATTAACTTCTTGGGATAAAATTTCTAGATTAGCCAGGCACTGGTGGTTCATGCCTGTAATCCTAGCTACCTAGGAGGCTGAGATCTGAGGATTGTGGTTCAAAGCCAGCCCCATCTGGAAAGTCTGTGAGACTCTTATCTCCAATTAACCACCAGAAAACTGGAAGTGGTGCTGTGGCTCAAGTGGTAGAGCGCTTGCCTTGAGCTGAAGAGCTCAGGGACAGCGTCCAGTCTCAGAGTTCAAGCCCCATGACCGACTGAAAAAAAAATTCTTAGAAGTAGAGTAATTGGTTAGCAGAGCCTACACATTGTAAAGGCTTTGTTCTAGAACATACTGTGAGATGGAGCTCAGAAATATGCTACTGACAGTGTGAGAATGGCCTCTTCCCTCATTAAGTCCAAGCAATGCCATTTTTCCTTATTTTTGATAATATGAAATTGTGCAATGTCTATTTTTCATGCTTTGGTAAACTTTTTTCCTATGTATTTATTGGCAATTTGAGTTTATCTATTTGGTGCCAGTCCTGGGGTTGAAATCAAAGCCTGGGTGCTGTGCTTGCAATTCTTTTTCTCAGGGCTAACACTCTATGATTGGAGCCCCAGCACCACTTCCAGCTTTCTCTGAGTAGTTTATTGGAGATAAGAGTCTCCTGCACTTTCCTGCCAGGTCTGGCTTTAACCTGTGATCCTCAAATCTTAGTCTCCTGGGTAGCTAGGGTTACAGACATGTGCCACTAGTACCTGTCTATTTTTTGTTTGTTTGTTTATGTGTTTGGCTCATTATTGTTTGATGGCTAAGTTTTTTCCTTATGGCTTTATAAAAAAATTTGGTAGTACTCCTAGGCATGGGCATAGTGGTAATGCCTACCACTCAATCTCTCAGGAAGTGGAAACAGGATGACTACAAGTATGTAGCCAGCCTGGGCTACATAGAGACAGTCTCACCAAAACAACAGCAAAACCTTGGCTGTATAAATGTATCAAAAACTCTTTGGGTGTTTTATTGGGATGTTATTTAGATTTTAAGGTTTATTATTCTATTTTCCAGAATTGCCTGAAAAGTAACGAGCAGCCATTTGTCCATCCAATAAACATTTACTGCTTGCCAACCATATGCCAGGCTCCGTGTCTGGTATTGGCATCCGGAGAGAAAAGTCTCTGCCCTCTAAGAGATTCTAGCGTAATGAGGAACAGATACAAAAGCAAAACAAAACAAAAACCCAGTACCATTCAAGAGGGTTATACAGGTTGAATATTCCTAATCTAAAAATCCAAAATCTGAATTGCTGTAAAGTCTGAAACTTTTTGGTCCCTGACCTGACAGTGCCTCTCCCACCGCATGAGTTGAAGGAACAACTCTTAGCAGTCAAGTGGCAGAAGAGATGCAACACAAGTTTGAGGTCAGCCTAATTCATATAGTGAGATCTCATCTCAAAAAACAAACCACCAACAACACCCCCCCCCCACACACAACCATATAACAGAGATGTGACAAGCTATTGTGAGATGGTCAAATTTGGGCCATCACCTGTTTTTTGTTTGTTTTTGATTTCTTTTTGGGTAGTCCTGGTGTTTGAACTCAGGACTTCACATTTGCTAAGCGGGTACTCTGCACTTGAACCACATCTCTCTTTTCTTGGGGGGGGGGTCCGGTCATGGGGCCTAACTCTGGGCCTGGGCACTGTCCCTCATCTCTTCAGCTCAAGGCTAGTACTCTACCACTTAAGCCACAGCACCACTTCTGGCTTTTTTTTCTGCTTATGTGGTGCTGAGGAATGGAACCCAGGCCTCGAGCATGCAAGACAAGCTCTCTACCACTGAGCCACCTTCCCAGCCCCTTGAACCACATCTCTAGAGTAGCTTTTTTGGTTGGTTAGTTTGGAGACAGAGTCTCATGAACTTTCCTGCCCTGGCCAGTCTCAAACTCTGATCCTTCAGATCTCAGCCTCCTGAGCAGCTAGGATTACAAGTGTGAGCTACTGGTACCCATCTTCCCAGCACCTGTTGTATAAATAAAGTTTTATTGGAACATAGCTGTGTCCACTCATTCATGCATTGTCTTTGCTACTTTTGTGCTCCCATGGTAGAGTCAAGCAGTTTTAACGGAGACCACAGGGCCTACAAAGACTAAACCTATTGCTATTTGATTCTTTACAGAAAATGCTTGTTGACCTGAGGAAGGGGGGGGAAACGTCACTTGATCAAAGCTCTAGACAAGTTAAGGTCATAATTGAGAGAAAGACTCAAGATTGCCCAATGCCAGGTCTGCGCTGGTTACATCAACCTACTAAGATTTGTTAAGCACCTACTGGGGCTACAAATTGAAAGCTGACAGGGGTCGAAGCTGCTCTCTGAGAGCACATACCCAGCAGGGAAGTCAGGCAGGTAAAGAACCATTCAGAAAAATCTATCACAGAAACAAGCACTGTACACAAGAGAGAACAGAGCGAGTGCTTTTTACACAGTAGTAGTGGTGAGAAGAGTTCCTTTGTGCCTTGCCAGCATCTAGCGCCCTTTCTTCTACCAACAGCACCCAGGTTTCCCCATCGGCAGCCATCTCCTTCATGGAATGAGGCTGAGGCTGACCTCACCATTTGATTTCAGGCCTAGCCAGAGTGCCCACCTCACAGATGCCCAGATGACAGCAGGCTGTTCACGAGATTCACCTTCATATGCTCCCAGGATCTTCTGAGGAAAGGGGGAATACTGTCCCTGGAGCTGTTAAGCTGGTGGACTTTCATCCAGGAGCTATTGATGACCAGCATTGGGAGTTCCTGGCTAGGAGGGAATCTCCCGGTGAAACTAACAAGACCAAGTGCCAGAGGGGGAATCCTTTGGATCTGGGCTCTCCGGGCTTCCGGGAAAATTCCTGTTTACCTTGAACCTCCTGAAGTTAGGACTCTCATTGTTGCTTAATAACTCTGGCCAATAACTTCTTGTTTTCCTAGGCAACAGTCACCCAGCCCCCCTCTGAGAGTCCTTGCCTCCCCGCACATACAGCTCATGCCTGCTGCTGGCATCTGCATCCTCCATCTAAGAATGCAAATTTCAGAGACCAATAGTGCCAACGGCATGTAGGAGAGAAGCCAGCCGGGATTGATAATGAATCCATGCGTACTGCGTGAACCATTCTGCACTTACTCAAAAACTCACTCAAGGTTTATTATAAATACATTGCTCTTGGTATCATATCTGTCACTAGCTAAACCATGCCAATATTTCCATTTGGGATCTTGATAGACTTGGGACTCTGGCAATCCTGCTTCTCGGAGGGGACTGTTAACAGATGTTATGGATTTAATGTATTCAGAACATCTGGAAGCAGAAGCCCCACTGCCCTGGGAGGGCCTGCTGGAGTCTGGACCCCATTGTTTGCAGAAGGTCTTGATTTCAGACAGTTTTGCCATTTCCTTTAAAATCAGGGAATCTAGCTAGTTATATTGGGCAAGTTTGAATTTTCCCTTGTTCCTTCATTTTACTTTGTATTTCTGTACAAATCTGCAAAGCAGATTTTAAGGTCTCAGAAGACGGGAAACTATTCATAAGTATTTATGTAAATTATAAATGACATAGGTATAAAACTTATTACATAAGATACATAATATAGCCTGTATGTACAAAAAAATCAGGGCACCTAGGATGGGCATCTCAGCTGGGAAAAGGAAAGTTGACAGCCCAATGTTAAATCAGATCTTGGGTCTCCAACACCTGTTGCTTCAGGATCTCTTGCGGAGCTTTCTAGAAGAACTGGCTTCAGTCATTGTGTCCTCAGAATCTTAGGACTCTGGATCAGTAGGTGTGGGGAAAGCAGTCCTGACTTTCATAAAGCTCTCCAGTTCTTAAGGACAGCCATGTTGCAGAAGCATCAACGTGACACATTGAGATACCAGAACCATCTTCTTCTTCAAGGATTCCCTGTTTGTCAGGCTAGGCTCCCCCTAGCTTCTAAGGCCCTTCCCGGGGAACCATTCTCTGCTGTGGCCTATGTGGTGTTGGCTCCACTGAGAAGCAACATGTGAAACCACAGATCTGGTCCAACCCTGGATCTTGCCACGAGGGAAATCAGTTTGGGACCAGCGAGGCCGGGGGAGTTTCTCACAGTGAGCTCAGGACTTAGTCACCAGGATGCAACTCTGGGCAGTTGGAAACTCTCCTGGGCTTGGTGTCACATGCTTATGGGGATTGGGTAGGGTGTTATCCTACAACTCGCTCACCCAGCCCTCTACCCCTGCTGGATGGGTTCTCTGTTGCCAGCTTTTCCTCCATCTTGATAGGTAAGAAGTTGCTGCCCACCGACGAAAGGATCTTCTTCCTAGTTCCCCACCCTTACTTACATGCTATCTGTTGGGAACATTGATTGTGCGTTATTAATATGGTTAACATTGATGGTGTAGTTCACTGGTTCCGGCGTTTATAAATAAGTTCTCCTTGCCCTGCCTAGATGGGATGAATATGGATGATGGTCACCTGATCTACCTCCCCCCTAACCCTTGCCTCTCCCCTGCCCACTCCAAAGTTTCATAGACTCACTTAACCCCTGACTCAGGCCTAGCTCTGTCCAGTCCAGTGGGTTGGCAAGAATGAGTGATGGAGCCCACAGACCATTACTCAGGGGAGCGTGGTGGTGAATCACTAGGAAAGGCTCCTTCCCCAGTCTGGCTACTCTGCTTCAGGCTGTGCCAGGAGACAAGAATAATAATACCCTTTGGAATTGTCTCTTAAAAATAGAACCAGTGGCTTCTGTCGTGGTAAGAGGATGAGTCCTGGCAATCAGGTATCCTGGGTCTCAGTCCAGCTGGATTGCAATTCACCATAGGACACTGGCTCCCGATGTATACATCAGCCATTGGAAGGGATTGGCCATTTGAAGTGGGACTCCCAAATGTGTAACAGTTCTGCACCATATAAACCAAGGCACCATATGACAAAAATTCCTATACACATTCTCACAACATGCTCCGTAGAGGTTCAGGGTTCATAAATACCCTGACATCCAGTCATAGACTCCCAACAAAGAATCCCTGGTCTAGGGGTTTTCTTTGTTGAATAAGTCTATGAAATCTGTTCCTTCCAAATATTACTCTTTGAAAAGCAAACTTTTAAAAAATGTTTTCCTTTATCATGAGTCAGTCTTTGTGTAAAGTTCAGTATTCATGAGAGAGAGAGAGAGAGAGATAGAGAGAGAGAGAGAGAGAGAGAAGGGCTTGGGCTCTGGAGAGGCAAATGTACTGAAGAGCTGACCAGCAAGGGGAGACAAATGATCAAAGTGGTTCAGCTTCAGAGCCTGCCAGCAAACACCCACTCCTCCACTCCCTGCCCTGGCTTGTAGGGGCAGTCATTCCCCCAGACCCAGGAAGCAGTCGTGTGTCTAATTCAGCCCTGGCAATCCTATGTCTCTTTGTGTTTCCAGCCCCAGAATTGAACAAAATGACCAAAGGGAAGTCAGCTCATGGCCTCTGACTCCTGTCACTAAATTCCTAAAATAAGACAGAGCCTCTGAAGGAGAAGTAGTTGTGCTCAGCCCTGTCTCTATTCTTTGGAAAGTTACTGTGAGGGTTTATGACCTTGAGATGCCAAATATGAACATGGAAAAATGGAAAGAGAGGCTGAAGAGACGGGGCTCTTGATGAGCTCACTGGACCTTTGAACGGCCCTGAGACTTCTATTCCCTTCAGAAGGAAGACAATAAACACCTTCTCAAAAATTTTTAATTTAATTTCTTCTTTGTCAGCTGTGGGGGATTGAACTCAGGGCCTGGGTTCTGTCCTGAGCTTTTCTGCTCAAGGTTAGCAACCTACCACTTTGAATCACGTTACTACTTCTGGTCTTCTAGTGGTTAATTGGAGATAAGAGTCACCTGAACTTTCCTGCCCAGATTGGCTTTGAAAAGCAATCCTTAGACCTCAGCCTTCTGAGTAGCTAGGATTACAGGAATAAGCCACTGGTGCTCAGCAATAAGCACCTATTTTACTTATGCCATTGCTGAATGGGGTTTTGGTTACCTGTAGCCAATAGCATTTCTCACTGCAGCAAGGGAGCAGTCATAGATCTCCAGTATATACAGAGTCAATGTACCATTATGGCCCAGAAAAGGAATGACCCCTCTTAGCTTGGAGGACAAATGGGACTGAGGAAGGCTTGAAGAGATGATAGCCTTGAACTATATGCTCTAAAAGATTGCTCATTCTTGTTTCACTACCTTAGAATTAAATTACCAGTGCCCAATACAAGGCAAGATCCCAATATATGTTTGTCAAATGAGTATCCAAAATGTTTATGAAATAATGGACAATTCCATGTTTAACACAAGTGCCCAGAGCTCAATGAAGTCCCACGTAGCATTTCTAAGAGGCCCCTGGGAAATCTCCCACATGCACACGGTAGAGGACTGGTGAGACTCACCCGCTTCCTCCAAGAAGCAGGACCAGGTGGCAAGATCAAATCCCTGTTCTGGTTGTCCTCCCTTCCCAAGAGTCTGACCAAGAAAAGACGGACTATCTGTTTCCATTTCCTGCTTTCCTCAAGATATCAGAAAGGAACTGAGAGGGCTCTGCGCCTAGTACAGTGTTCAGCCGGGGAGGCCCCAGGGCCCCTCTGGAAGGCTGAAATAAGCACAAGGCTGCAGCTGCAGTGTCTGTAAGCTAGCATTTGGTTCTATATTTGAATGCCTGTTTAGCCAGCTGATTCACAAAAACTTTCCATCTATTAACCAAGCAGGAGAAAAGAAATTCTTTTTTTTTGGGGGGGGGTCCAGTTGTGGGGCCTGAACTCTGGGCCTGGGCGCTGTCCCTCAGCTCTTCAGCTCAAGGCCAGCGCTCTACCACTTGAGCCACAGCACCACTTCCGGCTTTTTTCTTTTTGCTTATGTGGTGCTGAGGAATTGAACCCAGGGCCTCATGCATGCAAGGCAAGCGCTCTACCACTGAGCCACCTTCCCCAGCCTGAGAAAAGAAATTCTTAAGAGATGGCATGGTAGCTAGTGACTAGGTAGTGGTGGTGAGGATACTGGAAAGGTCAACTTGAATTCCTCCGTCCTGTGTGAATTGTTTCATAACAAGTATGCAACATGGCAGCCATGAGGCATCTAAGAGGAGAAGCCAGGAGGCACAGTATCCAATTTCACACCTCTGTTACTGGGGAGAAGGGTGATCCTGTCTGATATCTGCCACTAACGTTCGTCTCTAGATCACGTGGCCAGAGTTGTAGGGGTTGTAATTAAACTTGAAGGGCCTGTTTGTCTCTGATTCTCTGACCCCAGCTGGGCATCTAATAATTGAATACTGTTTTGATACCAGACGTCAGCATTGCTTTGCACGCCAGTTCTAAGTCCTAGGTCTCTAGGTATTTCTGCCTTCTGTGGCTATAAATTTAGAAAATCTCCTTGTCCCCTTTCCTGTTCTGGTTCAAGTTTGCTAGAATGATTTAGAGAACTAAAGGAGATACTATCCTTACTATTAGAGTTTATTATAAAGGGTAGGGATCAACAGCCAAGTACAATGATGCAAGAAATAAGGTCTGCAGCACAAGAGCCTCTGTCCTCAGGATGACCTGGCAGTTGGATGTGTAACCTAATTAAATCATTGGCCACAATCTCCAGCTTCTCTCCCCTCACCAGAGGTGGGGAGGCTAAAACTTTCAGCTCTCTGACCACTAATAATTATTAGTAAATAATAATCAGCAGTAGCAAAGTCTTGGAGGGGCATTTAATCCTGTACATTCACTTAATTCACTTTAATCCCACTGCAATGAGCACTTTTAGCCCTCTTTAATAGTTCTGAAATGAGAACAGGAGCTCCCTCCTGGTGGACAAAGGGTGATACAGGCTCCACTAGCAGAATAAACACTAGACCTCACCCTGTGCACATCCCACCCAGGACCCTTACTCTGGGCACAAGGCCCTCACAGCCCTGTGGACTGTGGCTTCACAGAATCTACCCTGAGATTGGTACCATGGGCACCTTAGCTGATGGAGTGACTTGAGGCCATAAGCCTGAACTTCCTCAGGCTTATGATGCTTAAGGTGCTCCTTAGACGCCACCTACGTCCAGTCGCTGCTGCTGTAGAAAGACATAAACGTTCCAAGAAGTACCTGTGTTGTATGTAGCTGTGTGATTGAAAACATCAGGCCTGCACTGGGACCATAGCTGATTTGGTAGGGAACTTGTCTAGCTAGGGTGAGGAGGCCTTCAGTTCAGTCCCCAAGACCAAGGGGGCACACACACACTCTAAAATAACACAAATAACAAGACTGAGAGAAAAATGAGTTTATGGCCTAACACATTAATAAAAAAGATAAGAGGGCCAAGGATGTACCTTAGAAGTAAAGTGCATATTTAACATGCTTAAGGACCTGGATTCAAGCCGGGCACTGGTGGCTCACGCCTGTAATCCTAGCTACTCAGGAGGCTGAGATCTGAGGATCTCGGTTCAAAGCCAGCCCGGGCAGGAGAGACCGTGAGACTCCTATCTCCAATAAACCAGCAGAAAACCGGAAGTGGCGCTGTAGCTCAAGTGGTAGAGCGCTCGCCTTGAGCTGAAGAGCTGAGGGACAGTGCCCAGGCCCAGAGTTCAAGCCCCACGACTGCCAAAAAAAAAAAAAAAAGGACCTGGATTCAATACCCAGCATTAAAAAATAATAAAAGGAATGAGAAATAATAAGACTGAATCATCTTACACACATAGAAACTCACAAGCATCACAGTAAACACAACACCTTACCTTACAAAAGACTTGATGTGTGCTTATCGGAAAAAAGAGGAGGAAGAAAAGTTATTTGATTAGAATGGCAGCTGTGGGTAGAAGTGCCTCACAACAAACCTGCAGAACTGAGGCAAAACTGAAGTACATTCAGTGTGGTTCCATTGATAACGCTGAATTTTATTGGTGTGCAAGGATCTTTAAATTAAGACAGCAATGGCTAAAGAAAGCCCCTCACCCTTCTCAGGTCCAGAAACAACTTACCACAATGAGCCATACCACTCATGTGTAACTAAGATGAGTCTTTGTGGATGCCCTTAGGTAGTCCACAGCAAGGCCCCAGACCTTCTAATTTCCCTCTTTGCCCTTGAATGATGAGCTAAATTGTTCTCTCCTTCTGATCAATCAGAACCATTGTGATGCTTCTCTTCTTCTTCTAGGCCTCTGAACAGTGCCTCCCTCCCCTACCCTAAGCCAGATTCTCTGACCCACTGAGTCCTTCACACAAGTCTTTCTGCCTGACTCCCACACCCATTTCTCTTATTTACTTGGCTACAAAGGAAAAACTGGTTTTGTTAACCTTTAAGATGCTTAAGAATCTCATAGTTGGAGCATTTGCCCTTTCTCCATAATCTTCTTCTTCCTTATCCCTAATCCACCTCGCTGTTTGTTTGTTTTTGTTTTTGTTTTTCAGACAGGCTCTTGTTCTGCAGCTCAGGCTTGAACTCTCTCTGTAGCCCAGGCTCACCTTGAAGTCAGACCCTCCTACTTCAGCCTTCCCCGTGCTGTGCTGGAATTATGATACATTAGTTAACTTATGAAAAGAGAGATACCAATGAATATTTTGAAAATCCTCCACATTTTGATCAGTTCCCATCTTTTCTATGGCTTCAAGTAAAGTGTGTTCTTCACAGGCCTGCTTCCCCTTAAGAATGTACTGCAGATTCATAAAAACCACTGAAACTCAAGGTTTCAGGGATTTAAAAATCACCCTCTCCAACACCCCCTATCTTACAAAGAAATGATCTTATTATGAACTTTGGAGGAGATGTTCAAATTGAAGACCCTCAAGCACCATCAAGACCTGGTACACCCAGGTCTCACGTGTGCTTGCTGCATGGAATCAAAATAAATCACAAACCCGCAGGGAGGTGGTGTGAAGGTTATTGAGCCACAAGATCTTGCTGGGTAGCCTCTTGATGGGTACCAAATGATCAGCAGCTGTTCTTTTCTAAGGCCAACTGAGGCTAGGGGGTTTAAGTTCAGGAATAGAGAATTTTCCTAACATACATGAAGCCCTGAGCTTGTTCCACAAAAGAAAATCAAATACAAATAGGCCAAAAAGAAAAAACTTTAATGCTGATCAACACCTCCTATTGTTTCTCTCTCCAGATGTTTCCTAAACAGCAAAAATACAGAGGCAGCATTGTGCCCCAGAGAAGACTGAGCCTTGTCTGCTTTTCTCATTTGGTTGTTTTTGCCTATCTCACGGTGATGCAGATTATAAATCACCAAATTACAGACTCTAAAATGTGATTTCTCTGGGAGTTTTTAATCTACCCAAGACCCAGACAGGCACAGCAGGGAAAAGTGAAAATATCTCAGCTTCATTAGGAGAAATTTATAGATGCTTACGGTTGTCATGGTGACCAGCACATAGGAACTATTTGTAGGTGTCAATACCTGTTGAATATCTCAGGTAAGAGACAGAGTGTATGTAATGGACTATGTAGTTACCAGGATGCTTAGTACATGCCAATTTACCAACTTCTCACCCCTTATGAAGTAGTTAGTATCATACTATCTAGAATGGAGAAAACCGAGATTCTAAAGGTGCTGAGCCATTTATTGAAAATCACACAGATCTCATCTGGACTTGTTCTTCTGGCACTGAAGAAACTCTATGAGTTGGACTTTTTTAAATAGTGAAGAAGCTGAGTGGCTCATGCCTGTAATCCTAGCTACTCAGGAGGCTGAGATGTGAGGCTCAGGGTTGGAAGCCAGCCCAGACTAGAAAGTCCATTAAACTCTTATCTCCAATTAACTACTTTCTAGAAAACCAGAAGTGGAGCTGGGGCTCAAAGTGGTAGAGCGCTAACCTTGAGCAAAAAGAGTTCAGGGACAGCTCCCAGGCCCTGAATTCAAGCTCCGAGACTGAAAAAAAAATTGATGAAGCATAGGCTGACTCAAGTGGCATGATAGGGCTCTAAAATTGTGCAGAGCTGTGCATGGTGGCACATGCCTGTAGTTCTAGTACTCAAGAAGCTGATCACGCATTTGAAACTATACATTTGAAATCAG
Source organism: Dipodomys ordii (assembly GCF_000151885.1). Lineage (NCBI taxonomy): Eukaryota > Metazoa > Chordata > Mammalia > Rodentia > Heteromyidae > Dipodomys > Dipodomys ordii. The sequence continues at coordinate 7,187,710 of NW_012267343.1, read as the reverse complement.
CTGGAGCTGCATAGCAAGATTCTAATCTCAAACAAAACAAGCCCTGTGCAGACATGCGCATCTTCCTGGGAAAGCTCAGCAGTAGGGGTGGATCAGGAGGACACCAACCTCCCTAGGCTGACACCAGTCCTAGTGCCCAGCCCTTCTGTTGCTCTTTGCTTAATCATCTCCGTGCAGGGTGGCATCCTGGCTAAGCACAAGCAGCCAGATGCGAAAGGTCAATTCTTGTTCCATTTAACAAGCCTGATGGTGTGTTTGGTTCTTTTAGAAGCACACCCCAAACAAAGATTTGAGCAAGTTTTGATCTGGAAGATGCAGATAGATGTAGGAGAAGACAGAAGAGTCTCCCATGGAAGAAGTGACCCCATGGATCCTCAGTTTCCCCTCTTCATAGTGTCAGTTACCCCGTAGTCAACTGAAAATACTAAATGGAAGACTGGGTGCTGGTGGCTCATGCCTGTAATCCTGGTTACTCAAGAGGCTAGATCTGAGGATCATGGTTTGAAGCCAGCCCAGGCAGGAAAGTGCCTGAGACTCTTATCACCAATTAACCATCAGAAAATTGAAAGTGGTGCTGTGGCTCAAAGTGGTAGAGCACTAGTCCTGAGCAAAAGAGCTCAGGAACACTGCTCAGGCCCTGAGTTCAAGACCTACAACCACCAACATCAACAACAAAAACCTAAAAGGAAAATATACCAAACATAAAGAGCTCCCATGTTTTAAATTGCTTGATGAATTCTGGATTCTCAAGTTGTCTTGAAACTGAATTTCTTAACTCTAAAACTCCAGAAATCCCACCAGTCAGGTCTGGCCACTCAACCCTCTATACCAAATATAGAGACATGGTGAAAGATAAAGAGAGATTTATTATGTGTCAGATTTATTACACAGGGAGAGAGCACTTTAGCACATCTTCAGCCATCTTCAGGGATCCAGACATCTGTCTTAGTTTGAATAGGAAGAACTGGGGCAGGAGAAAGAGAGCTGCATAAGGATTTACACATTCCTGGTCACAGGTGTGGCCTGGTTGGCTGACATATTTAGTCTTTGTCTCTGGAAGAAGTTATCAATACTTCAACCAATGGGGGGACCATCATCTGGCAGGTGTCTGTTCTGAGATTTTGGTTTTTCTCTCCTTGGGGGGGGGGCAGTGTTTGTCACAAGATGATAAAAGGAGGTACTGCCAGCTTTTGTCACAAGATGCTTTGATAAATCCTATCTGAAGATCAAGGTGACTGTACATGACTGAAGGACACATGTAAAGTGGGGGGAATAGAATGCCTAGCCTTTATCCTGCTTTTAGTTAATGCATGGCCCCAGTAAAGGGAGATTTTAAGTTTCTTCTTACAATCGCACTACAAAATAAAGTAGATAGCACCTTTCCCTGGGTTACAGTACGTGTTCTTCACCTCTCTTCATCCCACCTCCTAGCCATTGTGTCCTCCTAGTTCATCACCAGAAGAGTGAGCAGGGTATTGAGTGGGTATTTTGAGACAAACAGACACAGAGATCACATAGACATAATTTTCTTGTAGAATTTTGTTATAATCCTTTATAATTAGCCATGGTTAATCTCTTACAATGCCCAATTTAAAAGCTTTTATCATAGGTATGCATAGGAAAAAGAAACCCTACTGTGTATATATACATGTAAGTCAGATTTCAGGCATCCACTGGGAATCTCTGACTGTATTCCCACAGATAAGAGGACTATATCTTTATAATGGCCAATAGACACATGAAGAAATGCTCACCCTCTCTAGCCATGAAAGAAATGCAAATCAAAACAACATTGAGATTCCGCCTCACCCCAGTTAGAATGGCTATAATCAAGAAATCTAATAACAGCAGATGCTGGAGGGGATGTTGCCAGAAGGGAACCTTACTGCATTGTTGGTGGGAGTGTAAACTTGTTCAACCACTTTGGAAAGTAGTATGGAAGTTCCTCAAAATACTCCACATAGAGCTCCCCTATGACCCAGCAATCCCACTTTTGGGCATTTACCCGAATGATCACAAACAAGACCATACTAAAGCTATTTGGAAATATTATATTAAGTGATGTAAGCCAAGCCCAAAGAAACATAGGTCGCATGGTTTCCCTTATTTGCAATAACTAGTATATGTCTGGGACAAGCAGAAAAGGTCAGATAAGATGATGTTAAGTGAAATGAACCCCAAGATAGGGACACAAGTGTTTTTTTATTCCTTGCTATTGTTTCTAATGTATTTATAAGGTACCATGTGATATTTTTTTGTTTCTTTGTATGTTCCTCCCCCACAGTATAACCCCTGTTTTCACTGTATTTGATATTGGTATAATATGGGGAGGGGAAGGGAAAAAACAAATTGTTTAAATAGGGATACAGGTGGACCCATTGCAACAATGAGATGTACAAGACGCTACGTCGAAAAACAAACTTTACAATTTAGGCGGGGGTGGGGGTAGGGGATGGGGGTGGCGTGTAGCTGAGGAGGTGGGAGGGAAAGGATGGTAGAGGAAAAACAAAGGAGGAAGCAACAATACTGGATAAGAAATGTACTCATTACCTTGCTCATGTAACTGTAACCCCTCTGTACAGTATTTTCACAATAAAAAACTTAATTTAAAAAAAGAGGACTATATCTTTATGTACCAGCTACCCCATTGTGTCACTGGATTTTAATCTCCTGAGGGAAACTCAGCATAAAACACACCTTGGAATTAGCGTGCCCCAAAGTGGAAGGGATAGAGGTATTTATATAGCAACACCCTTGTATCACTGGCTGAGGGTATTTTTGGTATTTTTCACACTCCCCTTTGTCTAGTAAAAGCCATCTTTCCTGAACTTCCTAGAAGAGAAAGCTTTCTGGATGATGGATGCAGATACTGGTAAGTGGCAAAAAACCTGGGGGCCACTATGAGGTCTCCTGGGTGGGGGCAATGATGGCTTCTCTTACCTCAGAGTTTCAGGGACACATGAAGAAAAGCATTGGAACCTGGTGTGAGAATCTGCCTGGTAAGTGGGCTGCTTGAGGAAGAGGCAAACCCAGGTCTGACTTGTGGTCCAAGAGGAAAGCTTCTACTCACACCACTCTTCATTTCAGATTCCAAATGTGTGTGGCTTTCTTCTTCACATTGAGCTATTCTTCAAGGCTTTAGACACCAATGGGATGTCCTGTAATCCAGTGATAAGATCCAATTACTGGGCTTAGGGCAGACACCCAAGGCTGTGTCCATAAGACTGCCTCCCATGTCAGACACCAATGGCCAGTAGTGGACACCCAGGTCATCTCACTCCTACCTGCTGTGGATATTGCTGTGGTTTGCTTGAATGTCCCCAAGGCTTCACGTGGAAAGTCCCCAGGGTGGTAGCATGGGTGCGGTGGCACTGTTGGGAGGCGGAGCCTTTGGAGGTCCTGAGGTTACTGGGAGTGTTCATTTCAGGATTGTGAGACCCTGTCTTCCTTTTCTCATTGTCCTCCTCTTCTGTCCTGGCTCATGACATAAGGGGTGTGTTCTGCCACACTTCCACAATGCTGGTACTATCCTTTCCAGAGGTCCAAAGAAGATACCACCTGCTCTAGGACTGGAATGTCCAAAACAGAGATAAACAAACCACTTTCTCTTTTTAACTAATTGCCTCAGCTACTATGTCATTATAATGACAGGACACTGGCTAATAGAGCTACAAAATAGAGGTTCCATCACCTCCGCAGGTTCAATAATTTGTGGTGGAAGATCACAGATTAGGGAAACAGATTATTCATTATAAAGGAAAGAAAAAGGATTCAGATGAAGATGTACACAGGCATCCTGTCCCCATGGAGCTGATGGAGCTGGATGAGTTTACAGCTCTACAAAATCCTGAGGGATTTTTATAGATGTTTCTCTTTGTAGGGCTGATTGATTATTAACTCAATCTCTAGCTCCTGTACTTGCCCCAGAGGGTAGGAGTTGACACTAAACATTACAAGCTTCTAATCAAAGATTCATCTGTTGGTGACTGGCTTCATTCTGAAAAACTTAGTTCACCCTGTCATCTTACTAGCATATAAAAAACTCATCATAAGGGAGACTCTCAGGGTTTTATGTGCCATCATACCCTAAACCAGGACACCACATCAAAGTTTAGGACGAAAGACTTTCCCAGGGTCCATTTCTTGGGATCAACATACATATCTTTTATTATCCACATGTACACCATAGCCTCTCACTCTGATATAGTTCCTGTTGTCAAAACAACACACCTTAGACTTGGTAAATTATAAACAATAATTTGTTCCAGTTCTGGAGACTGGAATGTCTAAGCCCAAGCCACCAGAAGTTTTGGTGTCAGGTGAGCATGCCCTGCTTTATAGATGGTGCCTTCTAACTTTACGGACATGTCTTCACATGGCAGAAGAGACAGGAGAGCTCTCTTGGGTCTTTTTTTTTTAAATTAGAACTTTAAGTGTAGTCCTTGTGGTCTCAACTACCTCAAAGTTCCACCACCTAATTCTACCACCTTGATGATTCAATTTTCACGTATGAATGTGTGTGTGTGACTGAGGGGGGGGGCAGAAAGAGAGAGAGAGAGAGAGAGAGAGAGAGAGAGAATGCCCTGGGGCTTGAACTAAGGGCCTGGTACTGTCTCTTGAGATTTTTTGTTCAAGACTAGCACTCTATCATTTAAACTACAGCTCCACTTCTGGCTCCCTCTTTTCTCCTCCCCCTTCCTCTTCCTCTTCCCTCCTCATCTTTCTCCTTCTTGTTGGTAGTTAATTGGAGATAAGAGTCTTACAGACTTTCTTTGCCTAGGCTAGCTTAATTATGACCTCTAAAGAGGGAAACAATCCATCCAGGCATGGTTAAAGATAAATTTATTTACACTATTTACACCAGAAAGGGGCCTGTGACTATGTTGTTCTGGGCTAGAGACCCAGAGCCAAGAGCAGCCTCGACCACCAAACCTCCAAGCCGCCAATGAGCAGCCCCAACCTTTATTAGTTGGTCTGCAAACCACCAATTAGTCTGCAAACCCCCAAACCTCAGGCCTCCAAAGCTCCAAAGGGGAAGGCTTTTCCTTTTCTTCCCTTCCTCCTCTACTGGCCTCTCCATTCTCCACAGGCCTGTCCTGCTCTGCTCAGAAAGGTGCCTCTCCACAGGCCTCTCTAGAGGGAGGTCCCAAGTGGCCCTTCAAGGAGGCCCCAAATGACTTTCTGGAGAAGCCCCAAATGGTCCCTTGAGGAAGCCCCAAATGACCTCCAAAGAAGGTCCTAAATGGCCTCTCTGGTCTTGCCCTGCCTTCCACAGGCCTGCCCTGCTCTCCTCTGGCTGGCTTTCCCCTCCTGTTGTCTCTCTTTCCATTCTGTGTCTCTACTCTCTCTCTACTCTCTTGGTTGTACCCTACTGACCCGGGGCCCCGGAACACATAGCCTATATATAGGCTGTGCCCCTCCCCAACTCCAACAGGACTAATGGTTTCATCTGCCTAAAGGTTTCCAACTGCCATTCATGCCCTTCCCCCAAGCTGCCCACTGTCCAATCACTTCTCGACAGCTTGCCATGTGGGGCTCCATGCCCCGTGGGGCAGTGAGTCAGCCTCTCGATGTCCCATCCCCTCCAGCGGGCAGGGCCACGCCCCACTCCCCAAACCAAGAACTCAGAGTGCAGCCTCCTGAGTAGCTAGGATTACAGGCATGACCCACCAGTACCTAGTCCACATATGAATTTGGTGAAGAGGTGAACATTCAAACCATAGCAGAATCCTTCCCCAGGACCATCTTGTTTTTCTAGTATATTTCATTAATAACAGATTGTATATTTCATTATAATAACAGACTATCATTTTGTAACCAAATACACTGGATTTTCCTCTTGGGATGTGCAATGACAATTACGCAACCAGGGGATAAAATAATGAAGAAAGGTTTATTACTTGTAGCAAATAATGAACACACCAGAGAAAATTCTCAAAGGAGAATCTCCTCAAACAAAGGAAGCAAAGGATTTTCATTGGTAAAAACTTGTACATATACATTTGAGAAAGACTCATCAGCACACAAGAGGCAGGTACACTCCTGAGCATGCTTGGTTAAAAGCCACACATCCTATGTTTTTGTAAATGGCTGACAGGAATATCTTCTGGGCAGAGGATTTAGTATTCAACAATGGTTACTCTAGATTACCCAAAAAGAGTGAGTCAGAGTGCTTTGGTGATTTGGTTGGTTCCCATGGTTTGGGTGAGATCTTAGGATGAAACAAACAAAACAACCAACCTGGAAGGAGCAGATAATAGTCACTTACACCCTCTCTTGCCTCCAAATGTAGGTGATTGCCTTTTTTGTATGTGCCACTCCCAGGGCTTGAATTTAGGGCCTAAGCACTGTCCCTGAGCTCTTTTAGGTCCAAGGCTAGTGATCTTGAGCCACAGCTCCACTTCTGGCTTTTTGCTGGCTAATTTGAGATAAAAGTCTCATAAACTTTCTTGCCCCGACTGGCTTCAAACTGCTATGCTCAGATCTTAGCCTCCTGAATTCCACCGACTCCTGGTCATGCATTTTAAAGCATTGCCTAGCAGCTAACACTTTGTTCATATAGTTAATAAAATAGACTTCAAACTAAAATCTGTCACAAGAGACAAAGAAAGATGTTTTATATTAATAAAGGGAAAATTCATTAAGAAGAAATTATAATCTGGACACTGGTGGGTTAAACCTGTAATCCTAGCTATGTAGAAAGAAAGCCAGCCTAAGTAGAAAAGTCCATGAGACTCCATCTCACAATGACCTTCAAAAAAAGCCAAACTGGAAGTGTGGTTCTGTTGGTAGAGCACCAGCCATGAATAAGTAAACCAAGTAAGTGCTAGACTCTGACACTGGCCCCAGTACTGCAAAAAAAAAGAGAGAGAGGAAATTGTAGTTATTAACAAATATGCAACAAATAGTGACAAACACAGGTTCATTAAGCAAACACTTTGGATTTACAAGCACAGACCCCAGCCCAATAATAGTGGGAGACTTCACTATCACTCTCTAATAGAGAGGTCATTCAAATAAAATATCAACCAAAAAAATCCCAATGAAATCATAGACCAAATGGACTAGACAGACATATACAGAGTATTTTACCAGTAACTGCACAGTACACCTTCTTCTCGGCAGCCCGTAGAACTTTCTCCAAAATAGATCATATTCTAGGACACAAAGCAAGTTTTAGCAAATGCAGGAAAATTGAAATAACTCCCTGTATTCTATAATAAAATTAAAGTAGAACTCAACAGAAAAAGATACCACAAAAATATTCCAGCATGCAAATCTGAACAACATGTTGTTGTATAATGATTGAGTTACTGAAGTAATAAGAAGAGAAATAAAAAAAAGTCCTGGTATCTAATGAAAATGAAAACACAACCAACCAGAACCGTTGAGACACATCAGTAGTGGAGGAGTTCAAACAAGTCTCCTTTAGTCAGATAAAAACAGCAGCTTCCATTTGCTGGCACTTCATACTCAACTCTGGCATAGCTATCTGTAGGAGGTGCTTTTTGTTGAGAAACATTGGCTTCTTACTTGGGCCTACAAATTAACTGGGAACAGAATAAAGGGTAGGTAATCCAAGAGTCCTCCAGTTTTGTACCTATGTCCTTTGTCCAGAGTCATTCTCTCCTGCTGTCATTTTACAGCCATCTTGTAATCCAGGAAGGATTAGACCACCTGCCAGGTGTCAGTGACTCTTATTCTAACAAGGCTTTACCTTCTTGCAATGAGTGTCAGAGACAATGGACTGTCAGGCCACTTCTGAACACACTTGACCAGATTGTTTTAGCTAATGTATACCTTTCTCACTCTTACTCTCAGGTCTCTCTATTTAACTGATGGCAAATATCTGTAACCCAGAAGAGAGCTGAATACAGCTGAACATGTGCAGAAGTGTGCTCTTCCTGTGGCTGCCACACAGATTTTTTCTTTGCCCCTGACCTTGTCTCTTTATATTGGCATATTGGGGCCAGTTGCTAAGCCTAATGTGATTTCCTGGAGTTTGTGCCTGATATCTAAAAACTTTAGTTTCCTTTTTCTTTTTTTTAATGTATATATATATATATATATATAGTAAAAATACTGTACAGAGGGGTTACAGTTACACGAGTAGGGTAATGAGTACATTTCCTATGGATCATTGTTACCTCCTCCTTTGTTTTTCCCATATCATCCCTTCCCTCCCCACTTCTTCACATCCTCCTTCCCCTCCCCCCCCATATTGTAAAGTTAGTTTTCAACATAGTGTCCTTTCAAAATAGTGTCTCATCGTCACAATGGATCAACCTGCATCCCCATTTAAGCATTCCACTATATCCCTTCCCCTCCCCAAATTACAAAAATGTATAAACAGGATGCAGAACATCAGAATAAAATACAGTGAAAACCCTTTAAAATTATATAAAGACGCTGGGAAGATGGCTCAGTGGTGGAGTGCTTGCCTCGCATGCATGAGGCCCTGAGTTCGACGCTGGGAAGATGGCTCAGTGGTAGAGTGCTTGCCTCGCATGCATGAGGCCCTGAGTTCGATTCCACATCACCACATAAACGGAAATAGCCACAAGTGGAACTGTGACTCAAGTGGTAGAGTGCTAGCCTTAAGCTGAACAGCTTAGAGACAGTGCCCAGGCCTAGAGTTCAAGCACCACGACCAGCCTCCCCCCTCCAAAATAAAATTATATAAAGCAAAAACTTTGTGAGATAGAATTCACATATATTGTTAACTCTTTAAAAGTGTATAAATCAGTTTATATATGTTATTTAAAAGAATGTGTCACCATCACCATTATCTAATTTTGAAATGTTTATATCACTCTTGGAGAAATTCTGTACTGGTGAGCAGTCCTTCACCATGAGTTAATCATGAGTCTACTTTCTAACTTACATAGACCTGCCTATTTTTGACAGTTCATCTATTTCTATATCTACATGTCTATCTGTCTGTCTGTCATCACCCCATTTCTTGGAGTATATATAACTTGTGTCTAGGTTTTTTTCTAGGTAGAGTCCTACTACATTACCCAAGTTGATTTTCAACTTGCGTGCTTAATCCCTTCTATCTCACCTTCACAAGTTAAGAAGCTAGGACTATAGTTACATGCTACTGTGCAAGGCTTGGACATTCATATAAAGAGAAGTTCCAATATGTGCCCTTATATCACTAATGGATTCCTTTTTGTGACTGAATACTTTCTGATGTATGGATAAGCTATTTTGTTTGCCTGCTTCTCAGTAGCTGGAGAACTGAGTGGTTTCACTTGATGGATGCCACCATTTCTTTTCATCTTCACCCCTAGAAGCGATCTTTCACTGAACTGATTGAGTGAATTGTATTTTCAGAGAACACTAAAATTTACAACTCAAGAAATTATAGTGACCTGGCTTAAGGATCCCAGAAACCAGTCAAGTCCTGGTTCTTTTTTTTTTTTTGGTCCGGTCGTGGGGCCTGAACTCTGGGCCTGGGCGCTGTCCCTCAGCTCTTCAGCTCAAGGCTAGCGCTCTATCATTTGAGCCACAGCGCCACTTCTGGCTTTTTTTTCTGCTTATGTGGTGCTGAGGAATCGAACCCAGGGCCTCATGCATGCAACGCAAGCGCTCTACCACTGAGCCACCTTCCCAGCCCCAAGTCCTGGTTCTTATGTCAAGAAAGAATAGGAATCCTGGACTGCAGCTTTCTTTCTAGTCCCACCCCTACCACAATCATACAAAAATATCCTGTGCTACAAATCCACCCTCTTCCTTGAGTGCAGAGATAGTTCTAGGGGGAAAAAACCCTTCTGGCATTGTTTTATGTCTTCAGGACCTGGTAAACTCTAAGATGTCATCCATAGCCTAGAAATCTTGTTCAGCGGTGCCACTCTGCAGCCCTGACAAGATTCAAATCAAGTTAATAGGGGTGTAACTATGGAGAAGCCACTTAAACTGCTGTGTTTCAGCTTCTTATACAATAGGATTATCATTTCACAGTAATTCTGATCTTTCTGGGGGAGGAATGCTGTTTAGGAAAGTGCCTGTCCTACTTGGCAAACAATCACTGACATCTTGTTTTCCTCCAGCCGCCCCAGGAATAGAACCTAAAGTCTGGTTTATCAGTAGACAAGGGTTCTACTATTAAACTTCATACTCAGCTCTAAGATTTCACCTCAAATACCACTTCCTTAGAAGGGCCTCCACATTCCCTCCTTCTTAAAAGGGTACTTCTTACAGAACTTTATTTTCTTCATTAATTTGTAATTAGTTTGAAATCGTGATCTGTGTTTTGTCCATAAACAGCTCTAATTGGGACCTTATTTATCTTGCTTGGTACTCGACCTTGGTACCTGATCATAAAGGTACCAAATGTTTGCAGAAAACAGTACAATCATTTCTTGAACTCAGTTCAGAAAGGCACAGTGACCTGTCCCCAAATCACACAGACTAGTAGCAGACTTGACTGTTAAATGACTCTAGTTTCCTTTGTGGGGTGCTTGGAATTGAACCCTGGACCTGGGGCATACCGGCAAACCCTCTACTACTGATTTATCCATCCACTCCCCCCCTCCCGCCCCAGTACTAGCACTATGCTAACCCCGGACTCCAGGCCCCAGACGGACAGACTCTTCCTAAACCGCTGGATCTGGCTGGGCTGGCCAGACTGACCTCGGACTCGCTCTCCTCCCGCCTCAGCCCCTTAAATCCCAGGAGCGCGGGGATCGCAGAAGTCCACTACCATACCCCCGACTGCTCCTGCACCGATGGAGAAGGTTCTAGAAGGACAGGGAGTCGCCGGCAAAGCGAGGGGTGAAGGGAACCACCACGTGACAAGGTGGTGGTCAGGACGCCGCCGCAAGCAGGGCGGACGAGGAAATGGGGCGAGAGGACGGGGTGGACAGGGGCGCCGACCCAGAACGCCCTGCTCTCCTGGCCCAAGTCCAACTCCCTCCCGCGGGAGTCACGGGGCCTCCCAGTGGGTCAGCTGAGACGACGGCGCTGTAGGATCACGTGGCGTGCTGGGCGGGGCTCAGGCGCTCGGCGCAGGCGCAGATCGCGGGCGGCGGGTCAGGTGACCGGAGCGGCGGTGGCGCGGGGACTCGGGCTCGGGCTGCTCGGCCTCTGCGTCTCCGCCGCCATGGCTAGTCAGTCGCAGGGGATTCAGCAGCTGCTGCAGGCCGAGAAGCGTGCCGCCGAGAAGGTGTCCGAGGCCCGCAAGCGTGAGTGGAGGGCGGGACGGCCTGGAGTCAATCCTAGGCCCCACGAAGCCGCGGGGGGTGGTGGGCGGAGAGGCCAGAAACGCCGCCCCGTCCCGGGTTGCAGCGGCGGCGGCCTCGGCCTCAGATGGGCTGCGCGCCCCGGAGCTGCAGCGCTGGAGGTCTTGTGGGCCGCCGGGGATCCGCGCTGGCGGGGCTGGGAGGGCTGAGGGAAGGGCCGTCCCAGGGGCCTTCCCACGAAACGCTTTGTCTTTCCCTCACTTCCTGGCCCCACCTTGTTCTTTCCGGGGCTCCGACCAGGCACAGCAGCCATCACCTCCGGCCAGTGTCGTTCAGAGCCCTGATCTGCAGGCTTCGCTCCTGCCTCCCTCGTGGTAACACGTTCTCAGTGAACAAAGCTTTGCGTTTCTGTGGACTTGCCATTTGTGTCCTCCATCTTCTCTGCCAGCATCGTAATCCACGAAAACAGTTTCTCAGAAGTTCCAGGAAGCAGCCGGACTCGTTGATTCCTTACGTTAAAAACAAAACAAGCAAATTTGCGCTAGTGAGGGCCAGATCCCTCGCTCCCGTCGAGGAAGCAGTTGATGGGTAGGGTCGAGAGGTACAAAGTCGATATATCGTTTAATAGGTAGGTGTAATCTAGACTGAGGCGTACAAGGAGCCAGCCCTGGTCGTCTGTAGGCGGTCATCCATGTCATATGCACTTACATGACTTCCCTCAACGCCATCAACACACTTCTAGGGCCGCAGAATGAAGCTCTTCTCATCAGACATTTGTGTTCTTGCCCATTGTCACTTTAGGGCACTCTAGCTATACTGAGGGGCTCAGAAGCAACTACTTTTATTTCACCTGTAAGCTTTTTCACATTGTTTCCTCACTTAACTATATCTATCTAGTTTCCCATCTGATGAGAAAGGTGTTTCTGCTCCTGCTTTAGAGTTGGGAAAATGAGGCTCAGAGAGAAAGGATTTGATCAGACGCTGTGAGTTGGAGTCTCTTGTCCCGTGCAAGGTGTTTCTGCTAATCTTAACTCTCAAATTTCCTTCACTCAAGTATAGATTTCAAGCATGGCTCTTGTTCCACTGTGCTGTTCTTCAGTTGATAGGAAGAACTGCCTTTAATCATGCAAGGAATGGGAAGAAGTCTTTTCTTCCTGCTTTGGTGATTAGAAAGTTCTGTAGAGTATTTCTAGTCATGCCCTTGGTACAGTATTTCCAGAATGACTTTTGTCCAGAGATGACTTATCAGTAGCAGTTGTTCTGTTTGGGAAGGCCAGGAGAATGGGGAAATGCAAGAAAAAAATACTTGGACTGTGGTAAGAGTAAATGCATTCCTTGGAGGCAGTGGGCCATGTTTTACATCCTTCTCTTAAGGTTCACAGTCTTAAGGTTCTCTTAGGTTCACAGTCTTGTGTAGCTCTAGCTATTTGCTCATTGGATTGGTTTAAAGGGTTAGAGTTTATGACTAAGAACACATTGCAGGATTATTTAAAACTACCAATTTTTTTTTTTGGGGGGGATTACTCCGTTTCTTAATCTGTACACACAGTTGGCTTTTCAGTTAAGAACTGAGAAGAGGAATTGTATGATGTTATAAAAGAGTCAAGCCCAATGATTTTCCATGAAATCATTAGTTCAGATCTTAAAAACAAAAAATTATGTGGATGGATGCTAGTGGCTCACACCTTTAATCCTAGCTACTCAGGAGATAGATCTGAGGACTACCGTTCAAAGCCAGCCCAGGTAGGGACATCAGTGAGTCTCTTAACTCCAATTAACTACAAAAAGCCAGAAATAAAGCTGTGGCTCAAGTAGTAGAGCACCAGCCTTGAGCAAAAAAGCTCAGGGACAAGACTTAGGCCCTGAGTTCAAGCCCAGAACTTTGGAGTGAAACAAAGGCACTCTTTCTTATTTGTAAGATCCAAGAAAAACAAAATTTAAGAGTAATACAGGGCCGGGCGTGGTGATCTCTGTCAGTAATCCTAGTACTTGGAAGGCTGAGGCAGGAGGATCCTGTGTTTCAAGACTGGCAGGTGGCTACATAGCAAGTTCTAGAACAGCCTGGCTACAATGTGAGACCCTGTCTTAAAGAAATCAAATGAAAAAAGTAATGTAGGGAATGAGGTACAGCTTGGTGGTAGAATGCTTTCCTAGTATGGAATTCTTAGCAATGCAAAAATTTATGCACACATTTTATGATTTTCTGTTCCAATATTTTTCGTTTCCAGAAAAGCTTGTCAAAATTGAACTTTGAAGGTAATTTCAGAGATGGTTATTACCTGGTGTGATTAATTCAGGGAGCAGAGCTGTGCAGGTTAGGCGTGAAATATTGGGAAATTATGTGGAGCAACTGTGTTATGTTAAGGCTGTGAAGTTGGTTATACAGATTGGTTTGGAAAAGATCTTTGGGTTTTAAAACACAGTGGTGAGGTTAGTGTGTGAAGGATTGAGATACAGGTGGATTGAAGCTAACAGCAGTGGGCCTAAAATAGTACTGTAGTAAGTACTGACCTGCAGAAAAGGCATTAGGGTGTTAATTGTTCCAGATTAGCTGCATGGGGTCATTACAGGTCCAGTATTGTCTTCTTGGGCAGCAGAAGTTTAAATTCAAATTCTTTGTGCTGGATGCTCCATCATCCACATAGGTGCAGTAGGCTCTGGACAGTTGATGCACAATGATATGTACAGCATAGTTTTAGACACATGGTGTCTTTTGCTGTGAATTGAATACACAGATTGATCATCTGGGGCTTCCTTTTGAAAACAGACCATGAATCCAACCTACCCTCTGAGTCTCTGGCAGCCTAGACCTGTTTTCCAGCTGGGTATTAAACTGTTCTCTTCTGGAAAGCACCATCACTTTCTCTGAGCTGCTTGTACTGTCTTGTTCCCATTTAGCATTCTTCCAGTCACTACTTAACTTCCTTCCTTGTGTCAGGCATGCTGTTTAGTTTCCACTGTTACATCACCTGTGTCATTAGTTGATGTCCCTTGGGAGCACATTAGACTCCCTATTGACTCAGCAGAGCTCCTGTTGTCATCAGGAACACACTTAGGTATTTACTTCTTGGGGCAAGGAAGAGTTCCAGAGATGGCCAATGTTACCCTCTTCTGTCGGCTTTTAATAGTTCAGATTGAGAGACTATTTTGACATAATCCAGTTGACAGTCCAACTCTTTCTATCATTGTGATGGACTATGGAAACAGAAGGCAATGTGCGTGCGTGCGTGCGTGCGTGCGTGCGTGCGTGCGTGCGTGCGTGTGTGTGTGTGTGTGTGTGTGTGTGTGTTGGGAGAAGCTTGAATTCAGTCTCCAATTTAATCACCTTAAGGCCTGTAGGATGCAGAAACCTGTACTACTAGATTTGAATTTCCTTTTCTGGTGCACTCTACCCCCCCTCCCCCCGTTTACTTTTAAATTCACCATCTCAGTGTCTGCTTGCTCTTCTACTTGTCTTTTAACCACTTTGATGTAGCGTTCTCTTTTGAAAACAGGAAAGAACCGAAGGCTGAAGCAGGCCAAAGAAGAAGCGCAGGCTGAAATTGAACAGTACCGCCTGCAGAGGGAGAAAGAGTTCAAGGCCAAGGAAGCTGCGGTAGGCCCCTGTTTCTTTTTATTTTTGCTTTAGTTTCCTGAGCAACTCCAGGGATGGTTTTCTCAAAAATCCAGCATAGCTTGGAGAGTCTTCTAGTGTTTTAAACTCAATAATTGTATTATTACTTAAAAAAAATAATGCTGGGATCAAACCTATTTCTTCCATATTAGGAAGTACTCCACAGAGCTATTCTAGCCCCTGGTTACTGAATGTTTTGTTGCATGCTTCTGCTGAGTTTTAGGATAGTTTATTTATTTATTTGGTTATTTATTAAATAGCTAATGTGCTGGGTACTGTGCTAGATGCTGGGGGATTGGGGGATTGGCTGTGAACAGAACAGATCAGGTCCCTATTTTCATGGAGCTTGTCTAAGAGACACAATAATGAGAGGAAAGTCACATAGACCTTCTGCTATGGCAATCATAGTTGTAAATAAGATGGAGACCCAGCTCCACCAGTGTGGACTGCTGTGAGGGGTAAAATAATGATAAAAGTAGGTCTCATGAATACAAAAGATGGAAGGGAAATTCTGGAAAAGAAGAAGAGGGGTTTCACAGGGACAGAGCCACTATCAGCCTGGTAGGGTGGCACTTCTACCCAAAAGGTGGGGTTAATTCTGAGTTTGTGATCAGAGGAGTTTCACAGGGAAAGAGCCACTATTAGCCTGGTATGGTGGCACTTCTACCCAAAAGGTGGAGTTAATTCTGAGTTTGTGATCAGTCTGTACTACATGAGATCTTATGTCCAAAAAACCCAGCGAGGGCTGGGAATGTGGCTTAGCGGTAGAGTGCTTGCCTAGCATGCATGAAGCCCTAGGTTTGATCCCTCAGTACCACATAAACAGAAAAAGCTGGAAATGATGCTGTGGCTCAAGTGGTAGAGTGCTTGCCTTGAGCTGAGGAGCTCAGGGACAGTGCCCAGACCCAGAGTTTAAGTCCCACAATCAAACAAAAACAATCAGCAAACCAGGTACTTGTGGCTCATGCCTATAATCTTAGCTACTCAGGAGGCTAAAAACTGAGGATCGTGGTTTGAAGACAGCCTGTGCAAAAAAGTCTGTGAGACTCTTACCTCCAATAAACTACTCAGAACAATCTGGAAGTGGTGCTGTGGCTCAAGTAGTAGAGTGCTATCCTTGAGCTAAAAGAAGCTCAGGGACAGCATCCAGAGCCTGAGTTCAAGTTCCAGGACTGGCAAAAAAGAAAAAAGAAGGTGAGGTGGGAGCCACACACTAAGGACTCTTGCTGGTAACAGAACAACAGTTGAGAGTTGCTGACAGCCTATTGCTGATACAGTTCACCCAAGTGAGAGACAAGTCTGTCTTTACCAAGGAGCTTGAGTGTTGCCTGTCTCCTCTCTCTCCACTGTGCCTCTGACTTTGTGTGCTTCCTGCTGAAGTTCTGCCTTATAGCTTCCAGGAGTTTCAGGCCTACACCCTGCCAAGTCCAGTAATTCTGGGTATACATCTCTTGCCTCTAAGTTAATGAAAGTTCTGGCCATCTGTATATTGGGCAAGTACAGGACTGTTAGAATGCCTTCTCATGGGATGAATGGTGTCATACATTGTCATCCTGCACACAAAATTGCTCTTGTCAGTATGTGTAATAGTAAGCTCTTCAGTGTTGGGAGAACTGACTGGTTCACACTCAGGAAACAGGTGGTGGTGGTGGTATTTCCTCCCCTGACTATGTAAGGGTCATAGACTTGAAAATAGGAGTTAGCAACTGAACTGTTAGGAAATGCCTGAGGCTATTGCATCTTTATGAATAGCTAGCTGCTCAGGAGGCTGAGATCTGAGGCTCATAGTTTGAGGCCAGTCTGGGCAGGAAAGTCTTTGAGACTCTTACTTCCAGTTAACCATTAGAAAATTGGAAGTGGCACTGTGACTCAAAGTGGTAGAAGGGTAGCTTTGAGTGGAAAAGCTCGGGGACAGTGCTTAGGTCCCAAGTTAAAGCCCCGACTGAAAAAAAAAAGAACCCTAAGCCCCAACCCAATTTTGTTGTATGTTCTCTTTGCCCTTTGAGCCTAGGTTTCTTCTATAAAAAGTGGAGTGATAGCCTCATGATTGTGAGGAACAAGTTAATACATGAATGCTTTGAGACTAGTATGCTATACAATTGTGAAGGGATGTGAGTATACACACACATACATACACACACAAAATGGGGTAAGAGCAAGTTAGGTAATGAAAAAGGTAAACGTATTTTCTAGAACTTGAAGGGTCAAGTTCTAATAAAGTATGCTTACAATGTTGTATTCATGTCATATTTCAGTGTATTTTAGGTTCTGTTGTCTGTAGTTTGAATTTTATGTGTCTGTGCATGCTGGTACTGAGTCTTGAACTCAGGGCCTGGGCATTGTCCCTGCGCTTTTTCTGCTCAAGGCTAGCCTACTACTTTGAACCACAGCTCCACGTTTGGTTTTCTAGTGATTAATTGGAGATAAGAGTCTCACAGACTTTCCTTCCTGGGCTGGCTTTGAACCTTGATGCTCAGATCTCAGCCTCTGGAGAAGCTAGGATTACAGGTTTGAGCTGCCAGTGCCTGGCCCTGATTTGAATTTTTAACATTATATTCCCACTTCCAAAAGCATACATACATACCCACACACATCACACTGATACTGTTGTATATTTCCTGTCCCTGTAACTTAGTATTATACAATTTATTTCATATCATTGAACTGTATTTTCTTGTATAGAAGCTTTATAGCTTGAATAACCAGTCCTAATTGTATATATGGATGATGATGATGGTGAAGGAACTAAGCAAATCCCAGCCTCTTTGTATAAGCTACTTTCTTCTTTTTTTACCTTCCTCAAGTGCTTCTCCTGCTTTAGCTTCCATATAGCTGGGATCATAGATATGTATCATGGTGCTGTATCATGGGGTTGTTGGGTCTTTATATTGTTGCTAGTTTTTGGTTAAGGCTGTATGTTGAGATCATGGAGAGATGTGAATAATTCGCTGGGATAATTTCCTAGCTGACCAACTGCTGTGTACTTTAGGTAGTTGTCACTCCACATTAACTCTGGGGAAATAGCTGTTTCCTTTCATGCTCTTACTGTTTGTGCATGATCCGTGGTACTCATTGATGATCCATAAGCCTGCAAGTAGTTTGCTGAATGTTCTGGCTGGTTGGAGTCTCCTCCTGATGCTCCTCATGTCCTTTCTCCACTCCAGGCACTGGGATCCCATGGCAGTTGCAGCAATGAGGTGGAGAAGGAGACTAAGGAGAAGATGACCATCCTCCAGAATTACTTCCTGCAGAACAGGGAGGAAGTTCTAGAAAACCTCTTGGCCTTTGTGTGTGACATCCAGCCAGAAATCCACGAGAACTACCGCATAAATGGATAGGACAAGAGCAGCGCCTTTCCATGGGTTGGTGTGGTAGACACCCTCATGGACTGTGGAGGCTTAGCAAAGCTCCAGTTCTGTTCTGTGAGAGATATTAAATTATTTCTGTATTCAGAGTAGCCAGTCTAGCTTCTGTGTTTAAATTTAGTGTTTATCCAAAGGTTCATCTTTATACCTCTTATTTCTTAGGGATTTAATGAGTATATGTTGTCTGTTTTCCTATGCCTTTCAGCTCAAGCAATGTGTTAGTGTCACCTTTTTCCCTTAGATCTTAATAGGATCAAAAAAATTCTAATTCTTTGAAGAAAGAAAGGGATTAAGTAATTTTTTTCCCTTATACTTTCTTAAAGGTCAGGGGCTTTATCTATGAAAAAGTAGTATGTAGTTATTTGTAACTTGTACAAAGCAGCAGCCAGCCTTAAAACAGTCCATTCTGGCTAAATGTTAGAACATTAAATACTAATGTACTTTTTTGGGGCTGCTGTTTATTTTAATGAAAATGACTAGATGATAGGACTTAAGAATTTACTACATGTTACTTGGTGTACTGATAATCATTTAAGAGTAAAATCTTTGTCGTGTGTTTTCCTTTTCTGGTTTGTTTTTCCCCCTCCCCCACTTTATGCTGGTACTGTGGTTTGAACTCAGAGTCATATGGTTGCTCAGCTTACATGTTCACAATTGGTGCTCCCCCCTTTATGCCATGCCTTCAGCTTAGTCTTCAGCTAAATTTGGAGTTGAAGTCTCTTGTACTTTGTAATTGGGCTGGATTTGAACCTCAGTCCTCTGATCTCAGCCTCCTAAATAAGATTACAGGTGTAAGCCACTGGTGCCTATTGGTTTGTCTTTTTTGATAATGTAAAGTATGCTTTGTTCCAGGTGGTTTGCAGAATTTCACTTAGGAATTTCAACACATACTACATTTGCATCCATAATTAGAAAGTATGCAACATACACATTTTAGCAGGAAGGAAATTGCTTGCTATTTCATCCTATAATATTAGTTTTGAAAAACAGCCAACAGCTAAGAAGTCTAGTTTTTCTTTTCAGAGCACCTTGTTTTGGAGCCTTGGGCAAGTTATGAACATGCTTTCTTCTTGACAGGCTAATGGAGTTGTGAAATCCTATAACAACTTCACAGTAGGTGTTCAGTTCAATGCTCTATAGCCCTTTATAGGCTTGTGATCTTTCTTTGGTTGCAGAATAATTTCTGGTGAGTATCAGCCTATGGAAGAGAATATTGGGGACTTTCCTTGCTTATTCTAAAACATGTGGCAGTAGATGGGGTTTAACAAAAAAATCTCAACATGCATGCCCACTTTTGTTGGTTACTATTTCATTTCTGTGTGCCTTTTTTAGTGAAGACCTCCAGGGCTTAGTGTCTGAGCTTTTTTTTTTAAATTTTTTTAATTTTTATTTTTTGCCAGTCCTGGGTTAGAACTCAGGGCCTGGGCCCTGTCCCTGAGCTTTTGCTCAAGGCTAGCACCACTTGAGCCACAGTGCTTCTTCCGGCTTATTCTGTGTATGTGCTTCTGAGGAATTGAACCCAGGGCTTCATGCATTCTAGGAAAGCACTCTGCCACTAAGCCACTTTCCCAGCCCTGTCTGAGCTTTTTTTTTTTATTATTATTATTTTTGTCAGTCCTGGGGCTTGAACTCAGGATGCTGTCTCTGAGCTTCTTTTGCTCAAAGCTAGCATCTACCACTTGAGCCACATTCTTATTTCCAACTATTGTGGTTGTTAATTGGAAATAATGCCAGGCTGGTTTTGAACTGTGATCCTCAGATCTCAGTCTCTTGAGTAGCTAGAATTACAGGCATGAGTACTGGCACTGGGCTCTGTCTGAGCTTTTCTATTGTGCACTGTTAACATACTCGAGGTTTGCCACTGCAGTGGTGTCCAGATTGAGACATCCATGCTCTTCTCCTTGACCTTCAGGACTGCCTGGCAGTGTTGGGGCACCCTTTCCTGCACCACTTACTTGCATTACGCCATGGTATGCTGTTTTCTGTTCTGTCTCTTCCTGATTGCTGCTTGTTTTTTTTTTTTCTCATGAATGTAGTCTTGGCCTTTTCTACTTTTCCTTCATGTAACCACCCTCGGTTCACCCCCTTAAAATAACTTTCCTGAGCTCTAGTCATCAAGTTGCTAGCTTGATATTTAGACCTGTATATCAAGTAAATATATCTCCATAACATCTCAAACTAGAACTAGATGTAGTTTAGTTAAAGATTTACTCTTGGGTAAACAGTTGAAACAGACGCAGTGCTTTTTACCGGGTTAGACCTTTGTGCTTGTGTGTGCTGCCCGAAGTTCTAGGCCTGCCCTACTACTGAACTACAGCCCTAGCTCCAGGATCAGTTTTTCACATTGTTGCTCTTCTATGATGTTGGTTCACATGACCAGTTTTGTGTAAGCAGCTCAGGAGAGGAGAGAGGTGGTAGTGGCTTATGTAGTCAGTGGCTAGAGGACAGGGAGATGAGATTAAGTGCTAGCATGGAGGGAATTAGAGGAGGTTGAGAAGGCATTCTGGGAACGATGAGGTTTCAAGGGTCTGGGGGGCCTTTGAGATCCAGGGCACAGGTGGAGGAATTTATTCTAGATCCCAATTTTGATTGTTCTCAGAGAGCTGATTGAGACACTCAGGTCCCTCTTAGCTCAGTTGTGGCTTTCTTGAGATGGGGCAGAGCTAATGTTTCTTTTTTTTGGGGGGGGGTGGTCCGGTCGTGGGGCCTGAACTCTGGGCCTGGGCTCTGTCCCTCAGCTCTTCAGCTCAAGGCTAGCACTCTACCACTTGAGCCACAGCGCCACTTCCAGCTTTTTTCTTTTTGCTTATATGGTGCTGAGGAATCGAACCCAGGGCCTCAGGCATGCAAGGCAAGCGCTCTACCACTGAGCCATATTCCCAGCCCCAAGAGCTAATGTTTCTTAAAAGATACCTTTGATGTTCTCAGGGAAAGGGCTTTCTACTATGATATGCCCTGAGAAATTAGGATCTGCTGTAAGTCTGTTAGACTACTAGAGACAGCGAGGCAGGTGTGTTGGTTTTGATAGAGAATGAATTTGAGACATTTTCAGAACTGTGTGATTTATTCTTATTTGAACATAAAAGGATTGAAAAGTTGTACATGTGTCTATACCTACATAGACAGAGTGTATCTGGAAATAGAAATGTCGTAGTGGGAAGGGTTTGGGTTTCAAAGGGAGGGATTTTCTTTGGGGGCCGTGTTGATACGAAATCCATTATGGGGCTGTTTAGCAGTGTCCTGCCGCCTACCCAGTAGACAGTAGTAGGACCCATTCAGTGTGATATCCAGAATTATCACCAGGCATCACCAAATGTATGTCCTCTGGGTACCAATACTATCCCAGATTAGAACTACTGTTAGCTGTAAGGAAAGAATTATTAAAAATAACATTAAAGTGCCACATATGGTGCCTGGAACATTGTAGGTACTCAGCAAATGTTTCCTGTTTCTGAAGAACAGAATCAACTTCTTCCAAGTTTCATACAAGTTGGTTGACTTTGGACAGCTGTTCTCTGGTGTAATGAGTCAGTGATTCATACAACTTCCACTTTGCAGCTCTACCTTCTCAACACATGAATCCATGATTGCAGAGATGAGAAGAAAAGGTTGACCAGTGTGCCAGTTCTTGTTTCAGTTTAAAATGTCACATGATACTTCTCAGTCCATTGATCAGTGTGGGTCATAGGACCCGATCTGACTGAAAGGGGAGGCTGGGAAGTCAGAGAATTTTGAATAGTCTTGAATAACCAAATGATTTTATTAAAATTGCTAGCAGTAGTTTGATCCTTGCAAGTTAAGTGTTCTAAGAATATTTGTCATTTATATTAACCAACTTGATCCCTCTTTTGCTGGAATTGAGGCAGAGAGGGGCTAAGGAACCAATCCAAAGATGTGCCCCGTCAAAGCTAAGATTCTTCAGTATCTTTACATCTGCCCATGACTGCTGTGCTTAGTCTCAGTACTGAGTTATCATTTCTCATTTCTTAGTACTGAGTACTCAGTTTCTAAGCTAATGCTTCTTAACTGCTCTGGGTAGTTTCATAGTTGCCTACAGAAGAGGACATCCCCCATTGCCTGTTAGAAAGATAAAAACACCATTCCATTTGGTATCATAGCTCAGACCTCAAAATCTCCTTGAAGGGAGGTATGAAAGCTTTCAGTAGGACATTGTGTAACTTTATGGCAGTATTACACAAATTCCCTGAATAGCCACTCCCATTTTATGATTGGAGGAAACTCAAGAGAGAGGAAATAACTTAGAAGCCACATTATCCAATCTCTGCAGCCATCTAGGGAGGGAGGCTCATCCTGTTCTGGGTAGTTTTTAATCACTATACAGTGGCCCTTTAGGATACACATTGAAATTCCACCTCCCTGGATGAGAACGCAGAGAGGCATAGCAGATGTTCTGGGTTCCAGTGAGATAAGAGACACACATACCAAATCACTATACCTGAGCAGGGGAGGAAAAACCCTCTGTGCTCTGCCTTCAGGCTCTGAGTCCTAGTGGTTGGTAACTCAGCCTCTAACCTGGTCCTGGCTGAGTGTTCTGCATTTCTTGACATCTTTGGCCTTCACGCAAGAAGATGGATGGTACCCGAAGTTAATGAAAGCTGTGCATTGGAAAGAAAACGTCAGCTCTGCATACCTCCTGTTTTTCTTAAAATTTTTTCTCCTGCAGAGACAATCTAGCAGATGTCAGACTGTTTTTCTCCAATCAACTGGTCTCCCATCAGGACCACTTCATTGGTTCTGAAATTGCTGAAAAAGCTTCCAGGTAAGCTGGCAGTTCTGGCTTTGCTTCCCCTGCTCCCTCTCCCCCCTTTTTCAGATAGGCTAGGCAACATCTTTATTTGCCTGGTGGTGTAGAGAGAAGACACTTCCCCATAATTGGCCAACTTGTAACTTTGCTGGCTTAACAACAACAAAAAAGTCAGATGACCCTGATTAGCCCTTGGGTCAAGTGTGAATTCCAGACTATTGACCGTTCACAGTGTTTGGGGATGATTGATGGAGGTGGGTCAGCTTGAGAGGACAGACAACTCATTTTCTGAGGCAAGAGTGCCAGCATTCTGGAACAGGTGTCAGCAACTGCAGACACCATGAGGAGAGGAGCTGGCCCAGTAGTTCTGAGTACATGGTGCTGCCTGCCCTTGTCCTATGAGGTTTTTAAGGATAAGAAGACTGAACAGTCAAGTTCCCTAGTTAAAACCTTCAACTGCCCTCCCACAGTTCTCCATTCTCTGGCTCCAGAAACAAATCCCTGACACTCCCTGGGTAGATTGTTGGCCTTCTGGACAGGAATTTGGAGTAATTTTTCCTCTGGTTTTGACCCACTATTGTGACAGCTAACATGTACCACTTGCAGCACTTCGTGGCAGGATAGCTGTGTGTTAAATACCAAGGTCTCGCCTGCTGTCTAAATCATGTGTATCCTGCATGGAGTTCATTCTTTGTCTATGTGACTTCTAGATGTTGAGACAGGTGTCACAGAGCCACTAGCGGTGGGACCTTCTGTGAGACATACTTGGAAATAATTCTCCAAATGATTCACTTTATTAATATCAGCAGTGATTCAGTTGATTCAATTCAATACATGATTTCTCACACCATTTTCCTGTATTATTTATTATACTTGTCTTATAAATTGGGAGAGTGAAGTTCAGAGAGATCAAGTTAGTTGCCCAAGGTTGTAGAACTAATAGTAGCCGAACCCAGATTTAGGCTCAGTTGCAGAATGATTGGTTCAGTTTGATCAAGGTCATGGTGGCATGGTACTAAGAAGGTTTAGGAAGTCAGTGAATCTATAATTGGCAAATCGGTTCCAAAACCCAAGATCTAATTTTTGGTCTTGGCCTTCCACTTAGAGTGGTTCTGAGGCTCCCTCCTGTGCCTCACTTGAGAGTTCTGCCAAGCTGGTGAAAGATCAGTGTGTTACTTCATCTTGATTGCCAAATGGGTGGGCAGTTGGCCCTCAGACATGGCTCTTGCCCTTGCAAGCACAGTAGGATGGATGGAGCAGCTGCTGTGAGGGTAGCTTTGGCTGGGATTTGTGGTTACTAGGCTTTTCCTGTAATTGAGGCCCTAATGACTTTGTTCCTCTGTTGATTGACTACTTCAGATACATTTAGGAATGCTAAGGGTAGGGTGTTGACTCTGCAGAAACAGCCCTGTGTCCCAAAGTATTTTTCTCTTAGGGAGAGAATTGAACAGTGCCATTAGTATATGATATGTGTGGACTTCAGCTAAACAAGGGTGCCAGTGAGAATGGGGAAAGGCCTCTGCTCAGGGCAGGAAAGGGCCTCCCGAAGAAGGGTCCTGTCAGCTGAGACTCGGGGGATTTAGGTTGTTACTGGATCCAGGTTACTGAATGGGTTATAGGGGAGGGCAGAATCTTGTTGGAGAAAAGACTTCAAAGGTAAGCACAGAAGTTACCTTAGCAGGTACAGATTTATTAATCCAAAAGAAAGCAAAAGTAAAGGGAAAGGACACTCTGAAGGGAGGTGAGGGAGCAGGTGGGAGTTTGATTGACTTACCTTGAAGCTCCCAATACCCTATGCTTAGTTCTAGTCTGCAGACATGCAGGTGATCATTCCTGGAAATGCAGAGATTTTCCTAAAAACTGGGCGATACATCCACTCCTAAATCGGTGGTGGTGTGGTGAGTGTCTGTCTGGGAAGGGGTGGGGTAGTTTTTGGCCTTGGTAGCAGATCAGGGCTGCATTTCCTTGGGCTGTGGGTCAGCTAGACCCTGCTGCATGTCACGAGTTGTTCCACTGACGTCAGCCAGCCAGGATGTGATTTTCTTTTTTCTTTAACTCATCATCCAAACCGTAGTTCTTAGTGATTAGATTTCATAACTCCCTGCCCTGCCTTAACCCATGATATCCTGTGATTGGTGAAAGGGAGAGAGATTGATGAAAGGGAGAGAGGCCTATGGGGTTACCTTTCTAGATGGGGAGCCAGTGGCAACCACTGAGAACTGGAAGTGAGAGAGAACAAGTACAAAGGAGGAACTGAAAGATTCTTGCATTCATGGAACTTAAGCGTTTTAGCGGCTTGGGGAAAGCAGGTAAGGAGTAGTCCGGGGTGGGCTGGGCACGGATAATGGCTCAAGATCACCACAAAGGCCCTTGAGAAATCAAGCTATCACCACTGAAGTCAGCTTCCCAGCAGACTTGACAGAATTTGTTCCCCTTCCTCTATTCTACCCCTGCCCATGCAGGGTATAGCTCAGGAACGCAGACGTTTCAGAGGTACACATGCATTGTGCCTGGCTATCCAAGAACATTTGTTTTACTAATAAGCATGTGGTCCTTAGCAGGCATTCTTGTCCTATCCCCCTTGTGCAAGTGAGGGGTTGGCACTCAGTGAACTGAGCTATCCTAGGTGACAAAGCTAGTCACTGCAGCCGGCTTCCCTGTATGAAGATGTGTCCAAATGTAAATTCATGCCAGAGGATGAGTGAAGGCAAGCTGGCAGGGCTGGGGAGCTAGCTGACTTCATGGAGAGGCTGGGTTTGGAGGGGGCCGGGCCACAACTTGCTGCAGAATCCGTCCATGCTAGTCGAGCTTACAGCCAGGTGAGCCCTGTGGTCTCAAAAGTCCCCAACGGGTTCGGCAGTAAGCGTGGAAATAAAACTACACATCCAGCCACTTGGAGAAGGCCTGGCGTGGGAATGCATGCCACTAAGTGACCACGAGCATCCCGCCAGCACCGTGGGAAGCCACTCAGCACCGAGGAGGGGTCAGGAAAGCAAAGGCCTGTTCTCTGGGATGTGGAAGTCTATGAACCCCTTACGAGTAGATGAAGCAGAGTGGAGAGCTGCGCTGATGGATACCGGGCGGCCACAGTAGAGCTGGCTGTCTTTGCATCCCTTCCCCCCATCTTCACAGGTGTGGTATAAATTATATATATATATATATATACTGTCTCCCGTCAGTGACGGGGGGGGGCACGGTGCAGCCGTGATCACTGGCGCACCCCCCCCTCCCCCCAGCAGAGGGGTTCAGTAAAATCCAGTGCAGACCACCCGAAGCCAGGCGGGGTATCTGGGAGCGGAGGGGGGGAGGGGGGCCCGAACACCCAGCGCAGCTTCTCACTGAACACAAATCCCCGGGAACTCGGGGTCCCGCCCGGCGACTCCCGCTGACTGGTGACTGTGTCTCGCGGGGCCTGGCTTCAGGGCGGGACCTCGCTTGCTCGTGGAGCTGATGATGAAACCGCTCCCAGCGGGCGGCTCCGCCCGCGGGGCGGGGCGGGGCAGGATGGGCGGGCCTCGATCACCCAGGCTCCCGGAGGCTGCGCGGAGGGACGCTGCGCCCCCCTCCGACCTTCCGCGTGCCCGGGCGGTGGTGAGTGCACGCCCTCGGTCGGCGGCGGGAACGCGCGGCGCGGGCACGGCGGGGCCTCCCGGGCCTGCGTTCGCGCTGCCCGCCAGTGCCCGCCCCCTCTCCCGCCCCAACCCCGTACCCCGGGGGCTGCGTTTGGGAGCTGCGCACGGCGCCATCCTCCGGGTCGGGCTGATTTGGGGGTGAAGGAGATCTCGAACAACTCCTCTTCCGCCACACACCCCCTCCCCCCCCCCGGCGGTGGGCCTGGACCAGACCAGAGGGCAGAGACGGGGTTCAGGCCAGGTACGGTGCCCCGGCCTTGAAGGACCTCTGGGAATGGCTCCCCGACCCCGGGTAGTAGGTTCACTCTCTCTTCCGGGCCTTCATCTCCCCATTTGCGAAATGGGGAGCGGGGACTTGCTGTGTGTCCTGTCCCCGTGCTCCCTTCCCTTCCCCTGCCTTCTGTCCCCCGACCCTCCCTCCCGAGAGGGGAGAGAGATTATTTCCACTGAGACAACCCACAGGGAACCTTCTGGAGGAAAACAAAGTTTCCCTCTCCCTGTGATAGGAGTCTTAGGCAGACACTTGGTGGCGGGGGAGAGGCTGGGCACCCTGGTCACAGATTTCTGGGGAAGTGAGCTGTGCCGGGCAGAGCAGCCCAAGGTCCTGTAAAATGTCGGGGTCTCAAAGGTGGCTCAGAGGCCCGGCTCAGCAGGGGCTGGGGGGCACTCTCCAGGCTCCCGCTTCCACCCAGGTGCCAGCCTTTCCCGGTGCCTGGGACCGGAGCCAAGTGACCCTTGGGGCAGGGGCACAGGGGTGGGTAGTGCCCTGCCCACCCTGGGTCCTGGCCTCTGCAGCCTCCGCATGGGGCATGGGAGGGCATCAGTGGCAGTGCTCAGGTCCTAGCGGCCTGCGGCCTCTTTCACCTCCACTTTGGCCAAGCTAAAGAGGCCCCTTCTCCAGGGACCCTTCCCCAGTCCCCAGGTGCTTTACTTGGTCTTCCTTGTTGGGTAATTGTTCTGCCTTTGTCTTTTCATCACGTGGAGATTCCCAGTAGGAGGGCTGGGCCAAGACTTAAGATTTTACCCTAACTTTTGTAATCAGGCCCCTGAAGATTGATTTTTTTGTTCTGTCTCTGGTGCTGTTCTGGGTGATTTACATTTGTGAACACTCAATCCCAGGATGGCCCAACTCCACAATCATGACCTCTACCTCACTTAAGGAAACAGGCAGAGAGAAGTCCAGCAGCTTGCTCCAGGCCACACAGGCAGGCACTGGTAGACGGGAGAGGTAACTCCTAGCCATCACACGAAGAACCAGAGGTGAAGGCATGTAGTCTGCTGGTTGGGACCTGTGGCCAACAGATAGGGCCAACAAGGCTGTTGTGATTTCTGCCTCACTGGGATTTTACAACTCATGTCGACCTTCCAGGCCAGCAAGGCCTCTCCGCAAGTCCCCCTGGTGGTGGGTCCTTCTTAATCGGGGTCCTCCTGGCTATTCTGTCACTCTAGAACAGGCATGACTGCCTCAGGAGCCTAGCAAAAGCCATCCCAGGAAGTAGACAAGGCCTAAAGTGGTTGTATAGTGCGGGGCACATCCTTGTGTCTGTTTTTGTTGCTTTCATGCCTCTTGTAGGCCCGTGGTAAGAAGGAAGAAAGACCTAAGACTGGCTGGTCTATGCTTGTCATTTGTGCAGTGCTGCTGGGGGCCCAGCCTTGGATTAGGGGAGGAGGAGACCTTGCTGAGCATCTCAGGCTGACTGTCATTTGTTTTTAGATCATGTCCAGGAAGTGAACTCTTCTGATTTGCTCTTTTTAAAAGCAATTTCAAGATGTTTGGAGACAGCCAGACCAGGGTCCAGAAGTGTGAAAGGGCATGGAATTGGTAGGCTCAAACTCTGAGCCGGAATACTGTCGTTCTTCAGATACTCCAAGTGGCCAGCTTTGGGCAAGCCATCTTGCATGAGTAACCCTCACTTTTCTCCCCTGTGAACTAGAACAAAACATGCAGAGAAGGGGCCTGGTTGGCGAACACAGAGCACTGTCTTCATGTCTGCTTCCATTTTCTGTCCTGCAGCAGCTGGGCCAGGTAGCTTTCCCCACTCCCATTTTATAGACTGGAGCAGTGAGGCACAGGCTGGTGCTTTTGGCAGCAGTGGTCCTAGAGCAGGGAGGGGCTGAACAGAGATTCAAGTCCATCCTTTCTGGCTTCAAAGTCTTGGGTCTTTTCATAACATTTAGCTGCTTTCTGACTTTAGGCCCTGCTTCAGGGCATGTGTGTGGTCATTGCTAATTAAAAGCTCATCTTTAAGCTGGGTGTTGATGGCTTATGCCTCTAATCCTAGCTACTCAGGAGACTGAGGTATGATGATCATAGTTCAAAGCCAGCCTGGGCAGAAATATCCGTGAGACTCATTTCTCCAATTAGCCAGCAAAAAGCCAAGAAGTAGAGCTGTGGGCTCAAGTAGTAGATCCCTAGCCTTGAGTGAAAAAGCTTAGGGACAGTGCCTAGGCCCTGAGTTCAAGCCCCAGGATTAGGAAAAAAAAAACCCTCATCTTTGATATATTCTTGTTTGGGAAAGAGAGCTCCCAGGGAATCTTTCTGGAGCTTGAAATCAGAACCAGCTTCTCTCAGATAGCTTGCATGGTCCCTCAAGCCCCTTCACTTGGAAAGGCCTGTGAGCTCTCCTATGATCCTCTTGGAAGTCTCCATCATTTCTGTATGAAGGCTCTCACATTTTTCACTTTGCAATGTACTTTCCAGATTGTGTGGCTGGTCTTGGTTGAAGTCTTGAGAGAAGTAGATAGTGATGCACTAGTAAGGATCAGACCCATGGAGGTTTTTGTTTTGTTTTTTGCAGGGAGGGGGAGCACTGTGGGGTGCTGGTTTTAGTTCTTGAACTTGGGGCCTGGACATTGTCCCTTAGATTTTTTGGCTCAAGGCTGGTGCTCTATTAACTTGAGCAACAGCTCCACTTGATAAGAGTCTCGTAGACATCCTTGTCCAGTGTGGCTTGGAATGGCGGTCCTCAGATTTCAGCCTCCTGAGTAGCTAGGATTGCAGATGTGAACCACCAGGTCCTGATAGTAACAGTGTGTTCCTGCCTGGAGTGCTGCAGGTGTGTGGCCGCTGTACATTTCATGTCTTTGCTGATGTGACTGGCCATGGTAACGAAGAAGCTTCCAGTTGACTTCTCACTCAGAAATTTGGCAAGAGCTGATGTGTCATCCCCAGGGACTCCGGCATAATTTTCCCTGGCAGAGGATGGTCTCGAGTTCCTAGGTGGATCCATGACATGGCAGAGTTGCTGGTTGTAGCTGGAACAGACAGTCTGGGGATGCTGTGTTTCACCGAGGAAGTCTCCACTGAATGCACTTCTGCTTTTGCTACTGAAAAGTGGCCAAGGGCTGATGCCCACCAGGCCCCTCAGTGAGGCCCTGGAGGCTGCTGGGAGCATCTTAAAGATCTTTTGGAGTGAAATGTCACCATCTTTTCCTTTTCTACTTAGGTAGAGCTGTTTACCTGATAGTGTTTCCATGTTTGCTTTGGCCACCTGGCAGCTCAGAACTAAATCTGTGGCTCAGCACCATGAGTATTTTTTTAAGAGCTAATATTTCATGGTATGTGCCCTTTACTGGAGCTGTCCATCCATTGATTCCTTGCTGGGCCGCTGTGGGGGAAGGTTCTTTGATTAGGACCACTGGAACTCTGAGATGAAACCACTCAAAGTGTGCCAGTGGGGGAGGGCCGGGGGCTGGTATTTACCTTGCTTAGTCTGAACCTGAGTATTCTGTTTTAAAAAAAATATTGTTATTATAGAGGTGATGTTCATAGCGGTTGCAGTTGCATAAGTCAGGTAAAGAGTACACTTCTTTTTGGGCAATGTCACCCCTTCCTTCACTGTCTCCCAGTTTTTCCCTCTCATCTCCACCCACAATTAGTATAGTTCATTTTCTTTTCTTTCTTTCTTTTTTTGTTTTGCCAGTCCTGGGGCTCGAACTCAGGGCCTGGGCACTGTCCCTGAGCTTCTCTTGATCAAGGCTAGTGCTCTGCCACTTAAGCTACAGAGCCACTTCTGCCTTTTTCTGTTTATGTGGTACTGAGGAATCAAACCCAGGACTTCTTGCATACTAGGCAAGCACTCTACCACTAAGCCACATTCCCAGCAGATAATTCATTTTCAACATAGTGTCTAGTGAGTACCACTGCTGCATTTATTCACCCTTTGTCTCCCCATTTCTGTGTCCCCCTTGTCCCCTAAAGACAGATAAAAGAACAAGACAAAAAACAACCACCCAAAAACCAAAAAGAAAAGAACAAAACACATCAGAAAGCAAAAACAGATCATGCCATCTTCACCACTGACAGCAGAAACAAACGAGCAAACAACTTGTTTCTATTTCTTGGAATTCATTTCAATAAGTACTATTTTATATGTTCAGAGGCACTGAGGCCTTGCACCTTTGGTGAACCTGGGGGTTCTGGACTACAAATCTCTGTTAGGAATTCCCAGTTCACTAGATAGCTGGCTGTTTTTTGTCTTTGTGGTTGTCAGTGTTTGTTTTCTGTATTTGCTTTTTATCCTGTGTGTGTCGCAGTGTCTAGTGGGAAGCTGTTTGGGAACCTGTGTAAGTGTGTCATCGGAATCTTGCCTGGTTGGCTGGGATGCCTTTGGTCTGGGATGCTCCTGAGAGGGCAGGGGTGGACTAGGCCCCAGACACAAGGAAGTTCTTAGTTGAGGCCTGGGGAAATTTTAGTTCCTCCTTTCTCTCCCTCACCACCATCAGAAAGACCAAAGTTAGCATGAAGACTTGCGGTAGTTCTTCCCAATCTCTGTTCATCTGGGCCTCTGAGACTCCGGGAAGCCCAGCCTGCTCAGGCCCAGCCCTGAAGTTCCTTTTTGTGCTATGTTTTGAAGGCCCCTGAAGCCGAGTCAGCTGCTCCAGAATGAACCGCAGCTCTGGGAAGGGGAACTAAAGCCAGCTGGCTCCCTGCCATGGCCTGTGAGCCGCAGATGGACCCTGGAGGGGCAGCCAGCCCTCTGCCCGCCTCCTCCTCTGGCTGGAGCACCCTTCCCAGGGGGAGCCCTCCCCCATGGGGGCAAGGTAAGGTTGCTGCCTTCTCCCCGTCATGTCCCCAGCCTCCCCTGTGCTGTGCTGGCCTTACTGCATGAGTGAGTGATGGGGCCCTTAGATAAGGGGGAGGGGTGACTCTGAAATTCATTTCCAGGCCCCTTGCTGTCATTTGTACCTTCTTCTTTCCGCTGACTTCTGCTTCCTAAGTAGTTTCTCCTCTTGTTCATCCTCTGTCTATGTGTCACCCAGAGAGGTTTTGTTGTTGTTGTTGTTTTTACAAATACATCCAGCCATGTCACTTTTCTGCTTCGTTGTCTCCCTCTGGGCTTGCATGAAGATCTGTCATTCATCATCTTGCACCGGCTGCCATAATGGCTCTTGCTCTCCTTGTTCTGTTTTTTGTTTGTTTGTTTTTGTTTTTGACATGCTGTTCTTTCTACCTCAGGGCCTTTGTACATGCTGTTCCTTCTGCCTGTTATGCTTCTAACTTGCTTAATTTGCACCCATCTTCAGAACTCAGCTGAAATATCCCTTCCTTGAGGAATCTTCTAATGGCTCAGCCTGTCAAGACCCTCTGATACCTTCTCATTTCTCTCTGCAGTACTTGCCTGAGTCTGGAATAATTACCTGTGGGATAAACATTCAGCCTCCCCCTTAGAATTAAGCTCGGGGAGAGCAGTCCTGTGTCTGCAGTGTCTATACACAGCCTATCTACAATCGATACTTCACGAGTGTTGTGTGCAATGCAAGGCTGCATGTAGCAAGGGGACCCAGCCCTCTGAATTATGTATGTGTGTGGGAGGGGAGACATGGCAATCAATATCCTGGTTATTTACAGGATTTGAAACAGGATTTGACTGCCTGAAAAAAATATTACAACTTTGGTTAGGAAAGCGATTTAGACATTTATATTTATAGCAGTAGCACAGAATGGAATGAAGTCTTTCTTGTGGACTTTAAAGACATTGCTCTTCTGCGTTTTGGCAAGCTGGTTCTTGCTCCTGTGTAGGCACGTGCGCCATCCTGCACACATGAACACGCATGCACCTTCTTTTCTTTGGTAGCTTTCCTTAGCCTAAGTGTAAAAACAAGCATGTCTAAGGGAAGGGCTTTGCTCTTCTCATTGGAAGCAGCAGAAGAGACAGAGGATGTTGCCAGGAGTCCAGAAACACTAGAAAGGCAAAGCAAGACAGGGTAAAAAGTCTGTCACTTGGGTAAACACTGCCGAGAACCAGGCTGGGGAAGGCCCAGGTCCTGGGGAGAATTTCACACTGTCCTTTCTGTGGAGTGGAGGGGACAGTCTGAGGCCCACCTCCCTGTCTGCCCATACTTCCGGCCCTGTCTCCATCACCAGGGGACCACATCCACCTCTTGGGGCTCTGGTAAAGGCTCCATATGCAGAACCTCCGTATTTATTTACTTACTGGCAGTGCTGACTTTTGAGCTTTGGACTTAGCTTACCAAATACTCTCCCAAGCCAGTTCTTACTCCTCTGTGGGAAGTTGCTTTTTTTTTTTTTTCCCCCAGCACTGTCTTGTGCATTTTTACCCCCTTCCGGGCTGGCATCAGACAGTGATCCTCTTAACCTGTACCTTTTACATGCCTGGCTCAGGTTACAGGCCTGTACCACTGTACTCGGTCCTCGGAACCTGTTTTTGTTCACTTTATCTTTCTGTCTAGTTTTCCTTACTTGTATATTGTTCAGCATATCTTGTTATTTTTGTTTTGTTTTGTTTTGTTTTTGGGTCTCGTCGTGAGGCCTGAACTCTGGGCCTGGGTGCTGTCCCTCAGCTCTTCAGCTCAAGGCTAGTGCTCTACTACTTGAGCCACAGCACCACTTCCGGCTTTTTTCTTTTTTGCTTATGTGGTGCTGAGGAATTGAACCCTGGGCCTCATGCATGCAAGGCAAGTGCTCTACCACTGAGCCACCTTCCCAGCCCCTCTTGTTATTTTTATCCTTTTATGATTTATTTAGTGCTGATGGTAGGGCTTGAACTTAGGACCTGGGTACTGTTTTTTAGGGTTCCCCCCCACCTTAAGCCTTTTAACTTGAGCCATACCTCCACTTCTCACCTTTATTTCTGGTGGTTAATTGGAGACAAGAATCTCAGGGACTTTTCCCAGACTAGCTTTCATCCTGGGTCCCAGCATCCTGAGTAGCTAGCATTGCAGGTGTGAGTGGCTGGCTCAGCTTCTGAAGTCGTTTTTGGCAGGCTGCAGGTTGTGCATTGAGCTTGTCTGGGACCCCTCTGCTTCCAGAGCTTCACAATGGCCAGGTCCTTACAGTGCTCCGAATCAACAATTCCTGTGCACCCATCTCCTTGGATCTGGGGGCCGCAGAGGAGCAGCTGCAGGCCTGGGGCATTCAGGTGCGTGCTGACTGTCCGGAGTCCATTTTCCCCTCTGTCTGTCCATTCACCCATCCACCCAGCCATCAAGTCAACCATCTACCCATCCATCAAGTCAATCATCCATCCTTTACAATGCAGCTACTAAACTCTCACCCTGTGCCAGCTGGGACAGGCCCCTGGGGAAGATGAGCACTGCCTAATCTTCCCCGTGGGGTACCCACTGTGTGACGGTCCCTTTGCTAGATAAGCAGCACAGAGGCAAACAGGTCAGGGGCTCAGGATGCCCACAGAGCCCGCTAGAGGTGGACAGGTATTGAAAAAGTCAGGACAGCAGCAGCTAAATAGACACTGGAGGCAGCGAATGATAAACATGCTCCAGGTGGAGATGGCTGTGCAGGTGTCACGGAGGAGCAGGCCTGATGTAGGGTCTTGAAGGTTAGTAGTAGGATTGTGCTGGGGGCAGGGTGGGGGCGGGGGAGGAGATGGAAACTGCATCAGTAAGGGGAAGGTCCCAGGAACACTCTGCTTCCTCATGAAACAGTGCCTGCAGGCGTGGCAGAGTCCCTGCTCAGATCCAGCTCTGCCTCCTGGGCCCGGGGGAGGCACTTCACCTCTCTCAACTTCAGTTTCCTCACTGCAGATGAGGGTGATGGTAATACCTGCTGCATGGGTCTCTGGTTAGGGTTCAGTGAAATAATGCTTGAGGGACACGTGCACTATCTCTGACATGTAGTAAATGCTCAGTAAGGTTCATCTCTTGTCAGTGCAAGGATCTCTAAGTGTTCTTTGTTTTTTAAATTTCCTGAGCCCTTGCATGATTAGGTTTTCCTTGAGCTAGCCAGGGGGGCCATTCACCATGATGGAGAACGCAGTGCTTAATTTGCCCTGAAGATTTTTATAGTTTACCACTTTAACATTGAATTCTGTAACAGGGACTCACACCTGTTATCCTAGTTACCAGGTGGCTGAGATCTAGAGGATCACAATTCAAAACCAGCCGGGCAGAAAAGTCTGGGGAGATTATCTCCAGTTAACCTGCATCAAAGCTGGACTAGAGGTGTGTGGTTGAAGTGGTAGAGCACCAGAATTGGGGGTTGGGAGGAAGCCAAAGGAGAGCTCAAAGCAGTGAGTTCAGGCCCCAGAATTAGCACAACAAAGCAGAAGAAAACACAAGAAAAGCCCCTAAATTGTGACCTGTAATCCTAGCATTCAGGAATAGAGACAGGAAGATCCTGAGCTTGAAGCCATAGTGCTACATAGCAAGACCCTGTCTTAAAAGCACAAAAAAAGGGACTGGGAAGGTGGCTCAGTGGTAGAGCGCTTGCCTTGCATGCCTGAGGCCCTGAGTTCAATTCCTCAGCACCACATAAGCAAAAAGAAAAAAGCCGGAAGTGGTGCTGTGGCTCAAGAGGTAGAGCACTAGCCTTGAGCTGAAGAGCTGAGGGACAGCGCCCAGGCCCAGAGTTCAGGCCCCACGACCGGACCCAAAAAAAAAAAAGAACAAAAACCCCCCAAAACACTCCCCTCCCCCAATAAAAAAACCTCCCCACTCTGGATGGGTGCTATAAACATAGCTACTCAGGAGGCTGAGATCTGAGGATCAAAGCTGGCCCAGCAAGAAAGGCCATGAGACTCTTTATCTCCAATTAAGCACCAGAAAACTGGAAGTGGTGCTGTGCCTCATAAGTGGCAGAGTACCAGCCTTGAGCAAAAGAGCTCAGGGACAGCACCCATGCCCTGAGTTGAAGCCCCATGGCCTCCAGAAGACACACAAAAATATTTTTTTATTACAGAGAAATATATTGTCACAATTGAAGGAACACTTCCAACACAATCACTGACAAGCCCTGTTTTCCCCATCTGGGCACCGACACATGTCTTTTTGATGAATTTGTCTTATTTTTGTTGTTGTTGTTGGATGTATGGCTTGAACTCAGGGCCTTGCTCAAGGCTATCACTCTACCATTTTGAGCTATAGTACCACTTCTGGTTTTCTGGTGGCTAATTGGAGATAGTCTCATGGACTTTCCTGCCTGGGCCAGGCAGATCCTCAGATCTCAGCTTCCTGAGTAGATATAGGCTTACAGGTGTGAGCCACTGACACACACCTGGCTCAGATTTGTTTTTCTTACTGGTGAACAGTGCTAATCATGTTCCTAAGTACATTTCCTAAATATAACCGGTCAGTTCTGCTTTCTTGCCTGTATTTGTAGGGCTCTTTAGGCTTATCCTGCTACTGGCATTGTGTCCAGCACTGTGTAGGTATTAGCTCATTTAATACATACTCCAGCCTTACAAGGGAAATAACCCTCATTGTACAGAAGAGGAAACTGAGGCTCAGAGATGGTGAATAGCTTACTCTAGGTCACACAGCATTTGAATGGAGTGCCAGTTTGCCCCAGGCCTGTATCTTAACCGTGAGGCCCGCCTGTGCCAGCTGTAAGACACTGAATCTCAGCCTCCAGATGCTCTTCAGCTGCCCTCCTGGCCCTCAGGCTGTCTACCTCCAAGGTGACTTCTACCCAGCGCCCTAAGGGCTTCGTTTTTCCCTCAAGGATGGTCCTGAATGTCTGCATGGTCTGGCAGCAGGCTGCTTGTTGGCGGGGAGTGGGTGGCGTGGGGGTCCTGTGTGTGATACATGTCTTTTCCTCTGTGCCGTGTAGGTCCCTGCCGAGCAGTACAGGAGTCTGGTTGAGAGTGCGCTCCTGGAGCCCCAGGTGAGGCGCTACCTCATCTACAACTCCAGGCCCATGCGGCTGGCCTTTGCTGTGGTGAGCACCCACCCTGTCCTGGGCAGCCTTGTGTTCTGGGGTGGATACGGGGCTTGGGGTGGAGGCCTGGCTGTCCAGGCAAAAGCAGAGCCACACAGCCCTGGACTGGGTATAGGAGGAAGTAGGTAAGTGATGGCATTGGTCAGGCTCCTATGTGGAGGATGGAGGTAGGGTTTACCATGGGCAGAGCTCAGGGTGGGAGTCTGTAGGCCCTCCAGGCTCTGGATTCACATTTGCCCTAGGCCAAGAGTCATAGATGGATAGGGAAAGGTCAACTCTATGTATGTATGTGGGCATCCATGTCAATACACACCCTTGTCTATATGTCTACATGCTTGGGCACATCCATACATGACAGTCTGGCTCCTGTATCTGCATCCTATATGCATTTTACTGGGGTTTGAACTCAAGGCCTCACACTTGTAGTCAGGTAGGTGCTCTACCACTTGAGCCATGCCTCCAGCTTCTCTTTTTGGACTGGTTGGCCAGGGCTTCTTCTTGTCCCTCATATGACAGGCACGCACCACCACACCCAGACATTGATTGAGATAGAGTCTTGTGGATTTGATGCTCAGGCTCCCTTGAATCTCTTTCCCCGGACCTCCACCTCTCAAGTAGTTGGGGTTACAGTCCGGAGCCACTGTGCCCAGCCTCTTTTTCTTTTTTAAAAAAGAATCATATTCCCTTCCCCCATGCCCCCACTGATACCCATCCCTCTTTGCCTGTTTCACTTTCCTGTCATTCATTTTATTTTCAGTGTCTACTAAAATGCCAAAAAGTATTGTGAACATCCTAATATAACTGCTTCCATTGCTCTCTTTCCTCATTCCTCAACTCTCTGCTGATCAACAGTTTTCAGTGAGATTCCTTTTGCTGTCTTTATACATGGACACATTTACATGTGCATTTGTAATGACTTTCACTTTGACCAGAGGTCTAAATCCCAGGCCCAAAGGGTCCAGTCTGGTCACTCCAATGTGCCACATACAAGAAGAGTAGCGGAAAGAGTAGACAAGAGATTTATACAGGGCTTGGGTATACAGAGAAGAGCACGTCTTCAGGACACAGACATGAACTTTAGGTTTAACTAGAGGATGGATGGAGAGAGATGAGGGGTTTGGGTCATTATTATTATTATTTGTGCCCATCCTGGAGTTTGAACTAAAGGCCTGGGCATAGTCCCTGAGTTTCTGTGCTCAAAGCTAGCTCTATACCACTTGAGCCGCAGCTCCACTTCTGGCTTATTTTAAAATTTATTAATTGGAGCTAAGAGTCTCACAGACTTTCCTGCCTGAATTGACTCTGAACTGCAATCCTCACATATTAGTTTTCTGAGTAGCTAGGATTGCAGGCATGAGCCACCGGTGGCCAGACCAGGCAGAAAAGTTCATGAGATTCTTATCTCTAGCTGTAAGTGAAAACAAGTTAGAGCATGAGGACCTGAGTTCAAGCACCAGTCCTGGCACATTAAAAAAGAGAAAGACAGAATAAAAAGGGTTGGGTCAGTAGCTGGTGGCTCACACCTGTAATCCTCCTAGCTACTCAGGAAGTTGAGATCTGAGGATTGTGGTTTGGAATTAAACACTCAAAAACCGGAAGTGGAGCTGTGGCTAGCCTTGAACAGAAAGAGCTCAGGGACAAGGCCCAGACCCTGAGTTCAAGCCCCATGATCACTACCACCAACCAAAAGTTGAGTTAGGAATGACTAGGAACCTGCCCTCAGTGTTTACTTACAAATGAGGAACATGTGCCCATTTCTATGGGCCTAGTGTTGTTGGGACGGTCTCTTTCTGGCCCTGGCAGCTGTTTGTGGTGTGGGAGTGGTAGGAAGGTCTGCAAGGGGCAGTGTTGCGCAGAGCTTGTTCCCTGACCATACTTTCCCTGGCTTCTTCAGGTATTCTACATGGTGGTGTGGGCCAATATCTACTCCACCAGCCAGCTGTTTGCTCTGGGCAAGCACTGGGCGGGCGTGCTGCTCGCAACCCTGGCTGCCGTGAGTGTGACCCTGACTCTCGTGCTCATCTTTGAGAGGCATCAGAGGAAGGTGAGATGTCTGGAGCCCCTGCCTTGCTCCCTCCAGAGAGTCGGGCAGGCCTGACCAGCCCAAGTCTAGGTCTTCTCTCCTCCACCTCAAAGAATTCCTCCAAGCTGTGTGCAGTGGCACTTTGCTATCATCTCAGCTACACAGGAGAGGAACATAGGAGGATTGTGACGACTTTCAGGCCAGCCTGGGCAAAGGTAGCAAGAGACTGTTTCAGAAACAAAATGTCAGGTTGGAAGCG
The DNA here is from genome assembly GCF_000151885.1 of Dipodomys ordii. Taxonomy (NCBI): domain Eukaryota; kingdom Metazoa; phylum Chordata; class Mammalia; order Rodentia; family Heteromyidae; genus Dipodomys; species Dipodomys ordii. The sequence goes on along the minus strand of NW_012267343.1, from coordinate 7,148,732 downwards.
TGGTTCAGGTGGAAGCACACCAGCCAATGAGCAAAAGCAAGTGTCAGTGAGTTTTGAGTCTCAATCTCAGAAACTGAAAAAAAATCAAAACATAAAAACACCACCACCACCAATATGTAAACCTGGTATAGCTCAGACGTATGCTTGCCTTTAATGTGAGAGGTCCTGAATTCAATCCCTCAGGACTGCGGAAAGCTAAAAAAAAAAAAAACAACTTCCCCAAACATGAAAATTCACACTGACTTATCTGCCCAGTGACTTAAAAGAAATCAAATCACACAAAATTAAATCCTCTTTGGCCGGCCTGCTTGCCTGCCTACCTGCCTTCCTTCCTTCCTTCCTTCCGTCCTTCCTCCCTCCCTCCCTCCTTCCCTCCTTCCCTCCCTCCCTCTTTCCCCCTTTCTTTCCCCCCCTCCCTCTCTCTCTTACCCTCTTTCCCTCCTCCTTCTTGGCTTAGAACTTATGATACCCTCTGTGGGCTTCTAGTGTGCTGGGATTACAGGCTTGTACTATCATGCCTGGTCATCTTTAATCTATTTGTGAAGGGAACAAAATAAATACTTCCTCTCACATTTGTGAGCCATACTTGCTTGGTTCTGTTGCTTTCAGCTCATGAAGAGACAGCAGCTCTTGGTGGAGTGAAGCCATTTGTCTCCTGGTTAGGGAACAGAAGAGAGTTCTTTGTGTTTCCCTACAGAGAGAGAGAGAGAGAGAGTGTGTGTGTGTGTGTGTGTGCGCGCGCGCGCATGCATACTAGAACATCAGCTCAGAGCCTGTGTGTTGTCCCTTAGCTTTTTTGCTCAAGGCTGGTGATCTAACCCTTGAACTACATCTTTACTTCTGGCTTTTTGCTGATTAATTGGAAATAAGAGTGTCATGGATTTTCCTGCCCATGGCTGGAAAAGCTGCTGGCTTCTAGCCTCAATCCTTAGCTCTCAGCCTCCTGAGTAGCTAGGTACAGGTTTGTGCCACCACTGGCTCCCCGCTCTGTAGATTGGTTTTCTGGAAGCAAGCTGCCTTGAGACATCCCAGCATTCCAGGGGACACTTTGGTGAACTGAGCCTTTTTTTTTTTTTTTTTGGGTTGTGGGGTTGAACTCGGCCTGGACACTGTCCCTGAGCTTTTTTGCTCAAGGCTAGCACTCTTGAACTTTTTTTAAAAATTTTTTTATTGTAAAGATACTATACAGAGGGTTACAGTTACATGAGCAAGGTAATGAGTACACTTCCTATTGGGCATTGTTACCCCCTCCATTGTTTTCCCCCTACCATCCCTTCTCTCCCTACCTTCCCCGAGGTTCTTTTTTTTTTTTTTACTTGTGATTAAGTGATTACATAATTTCCCAAATTTCACAGTATTGTGGAATAATGATGCTCATTTAAAGTCACAAGTTCATTCTAACTTTCCTGGAGCAAATTGTCTATCAGAGTCTATAACATATAACGGTATACACATATACACCATACGTGTGATCAGCAACATGGGGATATTTAGTAGTGGTTCGACCAGATGCACTCTTGAACTTTGAGCCACAGCTCTACTTCTGGGTTTCTGGTGGTTAGTTGGAGATAAGAGTCTCATGAACTTTTTTGCTTGGGCTGGCTTCCAACCATGATCCTTAGATCTCAGCCTCTTAAGTAGCTAGGATTACAGGCATAAGCCACTGACACCAGCTGAACTGAACCCTTTCATATGCCTCCCCTCCCTTCCTGTAGCACAAGGGCCTGAGAGGGAGGGCTATGAGGTGATCTGCCTGATTTCCTCTTGTGATGGGCATCTAGTCTGTACTCTGTGGTCAGCCATGCCTCTACCCCCAACTGCGACCTTTGCAGCAGAGAGTGGGTGGTTTCAGAATTGAGGTAACTTGCCTTGGATCCCAGTATCAGTGGCAGAGTCAGGTGAGAGCTGAACCCTCTGATTCAGCGAGGGAGACAAATCCTCCCAGCTTTCTGTAAGGCTCATTGATGGCATTATGTTTTCAGTGCTTATAATTTGCTGCGTGCAGAGTAGGGTGCTTGCTAAATTAGTGTTAACGTATTACATGTCCCATTGACATTGTGACTAGAGGCTGCTCCATCAGTTTACAGATGGAGGACCCTAGACCCCCATAGGTTCTAGGAGCAACCCCCTAGGCTTTGATGCTAAACATAAGAATTGGAGGTTCAAATTCCAAACCATGTTTCCAGTTACCTTCTCTATAGGAATTTGGGACCTCAGTGATAAAGTACCATAAACTTGGTATCTTCAAATAGTATACATTTATGATCTTGCAGTCCTGTAGTCTGGAGTCCAATGTGGCCCCTGCTTATATCAAGGTACTGGGACCCCCTGGAGGCTCTGATGGGAGTCTACTTCTTGGCCTCTTCAGCTGCTTGAGGCTGCCTGCATTCCTTGGCTTGCAGCCCCTTCCTTAAAGCCAGCCACATGCAGCCAAGTCTTTGTCCTCCTCTTCTGCTTCACATCCACTTTAGTACATGCTGTGGTCAGCTGAGATCATTTTCATGGGCTGTGAGGGAATGGAGCGGGCGACTCAGAACATTTCCTTGCCTAGCACATGATGCTTTGACATTCCTGGTTGTCTGCCCTGCAGAGTGCTGGGCTCTGACATCCTCGGTGAACGCTCAGCTCCTGCCTAATTCAGAGTGTGTTGGGAAAGGAAGGCAGGGTTTGGGGCATGAGTTCCATTTTTTTTTTTCTGCTTGAGTTCCAAGGATAAATAGAATTTCATGGTTTAATTGTTCTGAAAGGATCTTTGTTGGGCTTTGCCACCAGGCTGATAAGGTAATGCTGCCCTGGGGCTCTGTGGAAGATTTCACAGCTCCTATGCTTGGCCTATAAAAAATAAATTGAGCCAGAAATTTCTCTTGGGGAGAGAAAAGTAATGCAAAGGTGACTTCAGGAGCAGGAAGTCGGGCACCTGGCAAATGCAGATGTAATTTGTGTTGTTTGAGGAGATGGCTGCCCGGGGCTCTGCCTCCCTTGCTCCCGTTTGCTTTCTGCAGCTGTATGTGGGCAGCCCCCAGGAGTGCCAGTGACCTGCTAGGCTCAGGTCCCAGAGGTGAGCAAGACCTGCCCCCTGCTCGTAGATGCATGGTGGAGGCCCCGGTGCACAGAGGCCCCTGTCCAAGCATTATTGGCTCTGAAAATCCCTCCAACATCACCACTGCCTTCTGCTCACCTGCTGCGGGCCCTGTGCTTAGTACCTGATGGCTTAGTAAAGAGACAGAATACTGCTCCTGTTAGTGAGCTCTTCAGCTTGGGGTAAATTAATGGTGTCACCTCTCAGGACCTTAGTCTCCTTAATCTATAAAATGACTATAGTGCTATCATAGGATTATTGTGAGAATTGAGCAATTGAATGCATCCAGTAATTCGTGTGAAATAAAAGCTCAGTAAATATCAATTGTTCTTCTTATTGAAGAATAGCTCAGAGAGGCTGATCAAGTGGCCTGTGGACATACAGTTTTCCTCAGGTCTTGGCTCATGAATCTCTAGCCCTTTGGATTTCTTACCACTCAGGGCCTGGCAGATCCCTCTTCCTGATTGATGTCACTCTATCAGGACCTTCTATGTCACAGCATCTGTGAGAGCCTCACATTTTCCTGTTTTTTTTTGGGGGGGGGTCATGGGGCTTGAACTCAGGGCCTAGATGCTGTCCTTGAACTTTTGTGCTCATGGCTGTTGCTCTACCACTTTGAGCCACAGCTCCAATTCAGTTTTCTGGTGGTTAGTTGGAGTTAAGAGCCTCATGGACTTTCCTGCCAGGGTTTGCAGCCTCCTGAGTAGCTAGGATTACAGGTCTGAGCGCTGGGTGCCTGGCTTCCTCAGGTCCTTCTTCACTCAGCACTTGCTTTGGGTCTGTTCCCTCCCCTGTCTCCTTGGTGTGGGTGGCAGCGGAAGGAAGCAGCCCTTTTGGAGGGCCAGGCACTGAGCTGGGGACTAGAGGCCTGAGAGGGCAGAGATGAAGATTACACACTGTGGCTGCTCTCTCCGTCAGTCCCGTCTCCCACAAATGTATACCCTGTCCCCACTGCACCCTATCTCAGCAGGCCCTCCCCTGTTCCTGGGTGGCAGAGATACGCTCCATTCTCAGCTGAAGACAGCAAGACCAGGGAAGAGCCGGAGCCTGTCCAGGCCACACTGTGAAGCAGCAGCTCGCAGAGCCAGCCTTCAACGCAGGCCATCGAATGCTGTTCACTTTACCATTCCAACAACAATTCCACTTTACAAGGGAGGAAATGGAATCTGGGGTGAGGACTGCCGTGTGGCAGAGGAAGACCAGTCCCGGCAGTCCTCAGCCAACACGGGCCTGTCATTTGTCCCACAGGCCAACACGAATACGGATCTGCGGTTGACGGCGGCTAATGGAGGCCTCCTAGGGTACCGGGTGCTGCTGGGGGTGACAGATGCCGTGGAGGGGTGCCAGAGTGTGATCCAGGTACTCTGTCCTTCTGGGGTGTCTGCTTTGAAGGCGGGTGGCCTGATGTGCTCCCAGCCTACACTGTGTGTCAGGGGCTCTGCTCCTGAAGGTCATGGGTGGCCCTTTAAGCAGCCTGCGGGGTCCCCTGTCCAATGGGAGATCACAGGCCTGTGGATGTGGGATGGCACCAGACTGTACCATTGGATTGTGATGTGTAGTCACATAATGTGTCACAAGATGGGAACCCCAGGGGTTTCAGCCTGGCCTCTGGGGACTGTTGATGTGGCAGCCCAGGGAGGTGAGGCCCTGGACCACCCAAGCTGATGCCCTTGGATGTGGCCCTGTGTGGTAGTTACCAGCTTCGAAGGGCTCTCCACTCACCGCTGTGTTTGGGATGCCAGTAGAAAGGTGCCCTTGGAGGCGAGACATGCTGTCTGGGAAGGTTTACAGTCTATTGAGAGTCTCAATCACTTGTAAGAGATGGGGGTCTTGGCCTTTTTTCTTTTTTGTCGGTCGTGGGGCTTGAACTCTGGGCTTGGGCGCTGTCTCTGTACCCTTCAGCTCAAGGCGAGCACTCTACTGCTTGAGCCACAGCACCACTTCCTCTTTTTTTCTTTTTCTTGTGCCAGTACTGGGCCTTGAACTCAGGGCTAATGTTCTTGTTCAACTTGGGCTCTACCACAGAAGCCACACTTCCAGCTTGGCATTTTGCCAGTTCATTGGAGATAGAGTCTTACAAACTTGTTTGCCTTGGCTGTCCTCAAAACCATGAACCTCATGCCTCAGCCTCCTGAGTAGCTAGAATTACAGGTGTGAGCCACTGATGCCTGGCTCTCCTACTCACTTGGTTTTTTTTTTTTTTTTCTTATCAAGGTTGAATATTTTCTGAATTTTCACACAAAGCCATTTTGATGGGGAGAGGGCTGGGAGGTGGGCGCTCAGGGGTTAAACCCTTGGCTAGTATGCACAATTGGTAGCAGAGCAAATAAAAGGAAAAACACGAACTTTTCTACCAGCAGGACACATCAAGTAATCCTCCAAAGGGGGACTTTGGGAAGAACAGTGGGCGGAGGGCAGACTCAGGGCTGGGAGTTCTTGGTTGGGCAGGTGCTGAGCCACCGTGGTTCTGGCTGCTTCCTTCCTCAGCTTTGGTTTGTCTACTTTGACCTGGAGAATTGTGTGCAGTTTTTGTCTGACCACGTTCAGGAAATGAAGATGAGCCAAGAGGTAAGATATCCTAAATATACACACAATAGAATTTTACTCATCCATTGGAAAAAGTGAAATGGAAAGCCTTGGAAGAAAATTGTGTTAAGTGAAGTAAGTCAGGTCCAGTGAGACAAGGGATCCATGTTTTTTCTTATATGTGGAAGCGATATTTAGCTTGCAGACTCAAGTGTATACAGATGTTTTGACTGAGCTACAGTAGTTTCAAAGGAGATCTCAAACTGTAATTCTTTCAAAAGGTAAAAATCAAAGTTCAGCAAAATAAAACACCAGGAAGTGAGTACTTGAAAGATGTGGTAGGGTCAAGAGGAAAGGGGTAGATGAATGAAGAGAAGATAAGAATCCAATGTATATCTTAACAAAATTAAGAAATGAAAGGGAAGGAGTGGGTGAGAATGTTGAAAGGGGTGACATGGATCAAGATGTATTCTTAACAACTCCTTTGTACAACTACCTAAAGAAAATAATGAAATAAATGGATGCCAAATTGTATAGATGGCATGATCTCAGTATTGGGAAAAATGTCTGAGGAAAAAAAAAACTTGCCAGGTGCAGGTGGCTCATGCATGTATAATCCTATCTACTCAGGAGGCTGAGATCTGAGAACCATGGTTTGAAGCCAGCCCAGGCAGAAAAATCCATGAAAGTCTTATTTCCAAGTAACTACAGCCCCTGCCCCCAACAAGGCAAAACAAAACAATCACCAAACTAGAAGTGGAGTTGTAGCTCAAGTGGTAGAGCACTAGCCTTGCGCACACAAGCTCAGGGACAGTGCCCAGGCTCATCATTCAAGCCGCATGACCAGGAAGAAGAAAATTACTGGAAGACAGTATAACCATGTGGAAATATTTGCTTTTCAATGCAGCAAATCTTCCACATTTCCCATGGTAAGCCTGGATCTCTTCGCATTGAGAATTCTGTTAATAATAAACTAGCGGGTCCAAAGGTCTCCTGTATTTAGGCAGTGTCACTTGTTCAAAGGGTCTTTCTACCATTTGTTTAGAAAACAGGAGATCTTGCTGCTTCTGCCAAGGAGGAAATATGCTCTGGGAGCTGTTCCCTGACTGTGGTCATGGTCATAGCACTGGTGATGCCCAGGGCTTTGAGTCCCAGGTCCTTCTCTAGGAGTTAGCCTGCTCTTTGCTGTGGACATCCTGCAGTCAGTTTTAGAGTCAGGGTTGTAGTCTCACTCTGATTCTGGCTCGTTATCTGCAGTGTGGCTTTGGGCGAGGACCCAAATTCCAGTGTATCTATCTGCAATGTAGTGATAGAGACCCTACCTCAGGCTGCAGGTGCTGTCAGGAACCATTTTCTGGTGTGTGTGTGTGTGTGTGTGTGTGTGTGTGTGTAGAGGAGAGGTGGTCTCACTAGTGTGTCAGTCAGCTCAGGCTGCAGGTGCTGTCAGGAACCATTTTCTGGTGTGTGTGTGTGTGTGTGTGTGTGTGTGTGTGTGTGTGTGTGTGTGTGTGTGTGTGTGTGTGTGTGTGTGTGTGTGTGTGTGTGTGTGTGTGTGTGTGTGTGTGTGTGTGTGTGTGTGTGTGTGTAGAAGAGAGGTGGTCTCACTAGTGTGTCAGTCAGCTCATGTTCTCTGAGGTCATTCTCTGGCTCTACACCTGGATCCACCTCTGCTGTCCAGATCCCTCCTGACTTCAGACACACTCCAGCCTCCTTCCTTTCCTCTACAGTCCTCGCTGAGAAGCAGATTGAGCCAGTTGTGTGTTGTCATAGAGACGAGGGTGAGCCCCACGGTGGAGAGGCCTGAGGATGTTGAAGATACCCCTCTCCTAACCAGCGGCCCTGATCCTCAGGAGAGACCACTCATACAGACCCAGCTCCACCAGCTCGTCCCTGATGCTGAGCCGGAGGTAATCAGTGCACGGCCATCAGGCTGCTGCTCCGTGGAGGGCACCTGTGTAGACTTTGTCCGGGGACAGCTTTAGGTTCTTGGTTCTTGGGGCGGGGGTGGGGGGGTGGGGGGGGAGGGAGGGTGGCATGGTTTCTTCAGTTTCCTAGAGACCATCCAGAACAAATATGTCTTTCACTTTTTCTGTTTACTAAAATACTTTCTTTGCTTTGATTAAAATTTTTAATTGTTATTATAAAAGTGATTTACAGAAGGGTTACAGTAACATAATGCTTTGATTTTTCTTACTGTATAGCTCAGGCTGTTCTTGAACTGGTCATCCTCCAGCCTCTGTCTCCCAAGTGTTGGGATTACTGGTGTATGCTACCAGGCTTGCCTTACCTTAACAATTTAACAGTTAACTTAAGGGACTCCGTTTGTATTTATTGGGATTTTTGTTGTTGCATTTTAAAATATCTTGCCTTTTTTTCTTTTTGAGACATGGTCTTATTAAGTAGCCCCGGCTAGCTTTGAACCCACAGTTCTTTTTGCATCAGCCTCTTAAGTGCTGGGTTGGCTGTCTGTTTTGGATGGTTACATTGGAGGGTGGTTACCTGTTGATGTAGTGTGTCTCACCAATATTGATGAATAATTGGTCATTAAAAATATATTCATAGCTCATGCCTGTAATCCTAGCTACTTAGGAGGCTGAGATCTGAGGATCATATAGTTTGATGCCAGCCTGAGCAGGAAAGTCCATGAGACTTTATCTCCAATTAACTACCAGAAAACCAGAAAGGGAGCTGTAGCTAAAAGTGATAGAATGCTAGCCTTTAGTGAAAAAGCTCAGGGAGAGCACTCAGGCCCTGAGTTCAAGCCCCATGACTGACAAAAAAAAAATCTATTCATAAACTGGGCACTGGTGGCTCACGCCTATTAGCCTAGCTACTTGGGAAGCTGAGACCTGGAAGACTATGATTCTAAGTCAACCTGGGCATAAAAGTCTGAGAGACTCCATCTACAGTTAACCAACAAAAAGCCAGGCTGGAGGAGTAGCTCAAGTGGTAAAGCACTTAGCTGAGTAAGCAAGCCAAGCATGAGCAAGAGGCACCAAGCTCAAGCCTAGTGCTGAACCACATTAAATCTCTTCACTTCCCTCCCAATGAATATATATATATATATATATATATATATATATATATATATAGCAGAAAAAGATGGATCAGGCCGTGTACTTTATAGTGACATGCATATCTGAATTTATGTGCAAAAGCATATTAAATATGGGTCTTTAAAATTATTTTTTCAAATTCATTCAGGCCCCTAGTAATACAATTTCCTGTCCTGAATATCAAGCGTGTATGTGCATGTTTTAAAAGTAGCTGTCCTTATAATTCAACTAGGGAACATAGAGTCATGGCCCAGGTCTCAGCGGAGACTAGACCAACCTATTTCAGCTGGCTGCTGATAGCTGTGAAAGACAGAGAGTTAGAGTGACTTCTTACAGCTTTACGGACTTTTATCCTGCATAAAATTCTTTAACATGCCCTCTGAGGATGCTCGGATTACTTTGTCTTGTTTGATGACTAAGAGGTCAACTGACATGCCCCAGCTCAGAGAGCAAGAATTTGGCAAAACCAAGGGAGAAGCCAGCCCTGCTGATTCTTAGGAAGCCATTTGTCTTACTATAGTTCTTTACTTCCTTTTCTTTTAATTAACTAATGTATTTATTTTTGGGTGATCATGGGCTTGAACTCAGGGCCTGGGTGCTGTCCTTGAGTTCTTTTGCTCAAGGCTAGTACTCTACCACTTTGAGCCACAGCATCACTTCTGGTTTTCGGGTGGTTAAGAGTCTCATGGACTTTCCTTTCCAGGCTGGCTTCAAACCTAGATCCTTAGATCTCAGTCTCCTGAGTAGCTAGGATTATGGGTGTGAGCCACCAGTGTTCAGCTTTTATTTTATTTTTATTATCTTTAAATAGTTGCACAAAGATGCTCTTCATCCTATTGATTTTGGACTAAGTGAGAAGCCATCTAAGCTAGTGATATTATTTAATCTAAGCCATCTAAGTTAGTGATATTATTTGAAAGTTTTGATGTTTGCTAGCCCAAAGAACAGCTTAAAACAAAAACCAGTGCTAAAAGACATGTTGAGTTTGGACAGATTTAATAGTAATGGTGGTAATATTCATGACATTTCTTGAGCCATTTATTGACATTTCTTGATGATATTTGGTAAGCATTTAGCACTGGACTAACGGCTTCCTGTCTGTGTGCTCCACAGTCCAGCCAAAGCTCCCATTCTTTCTGACGTGGGTGGAGCTATGAGCTCAGCCGGTGGAGGGCCCCACTCAGGGATAGCACAGAATGGATGGGCTGGAATTTCCTCCTGGCCTTCTTGTTTTGGAAGTCTGCTCTTAACTCATAACTCTGCAGATGTGAGCAGCCTCCATGTCAGGCACAAGTGTGTCTTTTATATGGAGAGTGGACAAAGTGTTGTGAAAATCTGTGACCCCTCATGAGCAATAGAAGCTTTTTCCTTGTTTTCCCAGCCATAGACCCACGTGGGGTGCTTTAGTAGGTAAAGAGCATACGTTAAACCCAATTTTTAAAACCCCCTTTCTTCCTTACCTTCTCTTTTTTTTTCATTTTAGTGAAAACATACATAATAGAGAAATTGAGCATAAATTACAGTGACAAATGGGAGTAGGTGCCAGGCATTGCTGTGTCACCATCACCACCATGGTGGCTTGGCCTTCCTCTGGTGCCTCAGCTCTCCTGCCCTTAAGGTCCCCGTGGTCCTCACTCTGCTTCCTGCCTCCTCCAGGAAATGGCCCGGCAGCTGCTGGCAGTGTTTGGTGGCTACTACACACGGCTCCTTGTGACCTCCCAGCTTCCCCAGAACATGGGGACACGACACACAGACTCTCCAAGGGTTCCATGTCCCTGCCAACTCATAGAAGCCCACATCCTGGGCACAGGGTGCTGCCCCCTGCTGACCAGGTGACCCAGGGACAAAGCCTCATCTTCCTTGAAGACTGAACCATGGGGAGACCTCAGGAATTCAAGACGGCAAGGAGAGCATCATTGGGGGTTACCACCAGACGTGGTGCTCACCCTAGGATCCTGTCTCGTCCACATTGCATGCTGACCACAGGCCTCATGGGAGCTGTGACTGCTGATCTGGCCCCAGCCCAGATTCCCTGCTGGGCCATGTGGATCTGTGGTATGGATGGAGAGACTGCTTTCCATCCCTTCCCTTTCCTTCCCACAGGCCCAGGAGAATGGGAGGTAACCACACAGGGAGAATCTTCAAGTGATGTTGCCATCCCCCACCACTTAGCCAGGATACTGCTCTCCATGCTCAGCCTCTGACCTCTAAAGTTCTGTGCAAGAGAGACACATAGTCCCAGAACTTCCTCCACGCTTGGTTTTGCTCCATATTTTGTGGCCTGCAGTGATACCTGTGCTTGTCCGCTAGCACCAGGTTACAGAAGACAGAGGGAGAAGACAGGAGGAAGAAAAAGGTGGCAAAGGGCAGATAACTGTTCACTGATGATTTGGAAAGGTGGATCCTGTTTGACTTGAAGACTGATTGGGTTCAAGGGCACACGTGCTTGTCATTGTGGTTTTCTCCTGAGACAGAGCAATGGCTGAGGCTTTCTGACACTCACCTTGTTGTGGGGGGAGGAGTGATCAGTCACTAGTAATTCTGTGAAGAGCTCAGAGATATCCAGGCGCTCTGCTTTAATGAGGGTCAATTAGAACCTGTGGTTCTAATAGGCCTACAACCCAAAGCCCTGGCCTGGCCTCTGATGGCAGCCAGTCCCCGCAAGCCTAATCTTCACCTGCAATTAGGCCTCATCTCCCACAAAACCCCCATTATAAGTTGAAACTTGAACTCTTGTTCATATTTCTCCTTTCTGTTGTTTGGACTCTTATTTAAGCCTCAGAGTCCACTTTCCCGTCTCCCTCCCTCCTTGAGGAAATCTTCCAGTCTCTATCTCCTTTAAATCCATGATACAGCGACGACCCATACTGTTGTTTTGTTATGAATTCTACATTACTGTGTGTATATGCCAGCTTTTCTAGCTAGACTGTAAACTCCTCAAGGTCAAAGACTGTAACACGTATCTTTTGTGTTCGGCCTGGACTTGCAAAGGAAAGAAATCCTGTGGCTTCATTGTTTTTCCATCGCTGTGGCAGTTGGGCAAATGATTTTTCAAATGCGGTTGAATGTGGGGACCTGGATCATGGTGGCCCTGGGTTCTGGTTGTGAGCTAACACTCTAGTGGTGGAACTTGGTGAGTTGCTTTCTTTGGCTGGCCCTCCAAGCTGGTACCTTGGATGGTTCTTTAAGGCCCTGACTATTTAAAAAACAAACTTTTTTTAAAATTAATTTTTAAAAGCTATTTTAAAATAGTTATTTTTAAAGAGTTTCAATTCAGTATGTCAATTTATGTATACAGTACATCTTGATAGGACCCAGATTCTTTAAACAACTTTATTATTATTATAAAGGTGATATACAGAGAGGTTATAGTTACATGTCAGTCAGGTAAAGAGTACATTTCTTTTTGGACATTGTCACCCCTTCCTTTACACTTTCCCAGTCTTTCCCTCAGACTTAGATTCTTAAAGAAACTTCCAGGGCCAAATTCTGATAATTTCCAGCTTGTTCTGCTGGCTTTCCTTCCTTTCTTTTTCTTTTCCTTTTTTTTTTTTTTTTTTTTTTTTTTGTGGGGCCTGAACTCTGGGTCTGGGCACTGTCCCTCAGCTCTTCAGCTCAAGCGTGTCAATACTGGGACTTGAGCTCAGGGCCTTATGCTCTTACTTGGCTTTTGCTGCTCAAGGCTGAGCCACCTCTACTACCAGCTTTTTGCTGTTTAATTGAAGATATGAGTCTTGTTGACTTTTCTGCCTGGGCTGGCTTTGAATTGTGATGCTCAGATCTCAGCTCACAGGGCAACTGAGATTACAGGTGTGAGTCACCAACACTAGCTGAGATCTGGATGTCTGTCCCAGAAATTCTGCTTTTTATTCTTTGTGACCTTGGTGAAGTCTCTTACCCTCTCGGAGTGTCTGTTTACTCCTTTGTTGGGTGATCTGAAATCTAATGCAGGTATGAGACAAATCCTCTGACTGCCATGTGCTCTGCACATGCCTAGAGCAAGCCCCAGTCATTGTTCATCAGCAAACCTTAGGCCAGAGTTGTTCAATAAAGTTATTCAGGAAGCTGCGCACTGTCTTTCTGACCTGATATGAGAAATGTTAATGTGACTGTGATAAAAAAAAATCTGTGTTTATCATCCAACCATAAAACCGCAGTAAGTAGAGAAGCAGAGAATAAAAATGTGTCTGTGAAAATAATAACAGCAACAGCTTTTATTTTTCTTCAATTTTAAGATCTGCCTACCTATAGAAGCCTTGGTGTGGCGTTTCTGTCTTTTCTCTAGAATGAATGCCAGTCCTGCCTGGAGGGAGGCGTGTGAGGAAGACCTCGGTGTGTCTCTCTCCATGTTTATGAGGGCCCTGGGGTCGTGGTGTCCCGTTTACACAAGGGTGCTGTGAACAGCCACGTGATGCAGCATATCCCTCCCTCTGCAGACTCTGTCCCTGAGAGGCAAGGGAGAGTGGACATGGCAACGTAGGAGCTCAGGCAGTGCTCATGGCTTGGATTCTAGAATCCACATCCTTCAGGACCAAGTTCAGCCCCTTGGGAGCAGAGTCCTTACCCTGCTGGGCCTCATTCTACCTCAGAACGAGGAAGGGAGGAACTTGTGGGGACTGATATAAAAAAAAAAAGAGTTAAGTGCTTGAAACATTAAGAACTGTATGACATTGCTGTTTCCTTAAAAATTCTATCTCATATCTAGTTGGTGCCTGTTTGTGTTTTTGTTGGTACCAACGGTAGTTGTGATTCGCTCTGGCCCCGGGGGCATTTTTAATGTGGATAAAGGTTCTAATCATATTTCTTGAGGTTCAGTATCGAGGTATAGAATATAGTAGGGAGGTTGGGAGCAAGCTGGTGACTCTGGGCCAGATACTCTCTGTGCCTCCTGAACCCCCATCTTGTCATCTGTTAGGAGTGAGTGAGAGGGACTGGTAGAGGTGCTTGGCATAAAGCAAAGGCCTGGCTCCTGGTATGTGATGATGATCATCATCATTATTTTGCAGAGCTAGGAAAATATGCCATCACTGAGATACACCTTTAACTCAGTGTTGGGTTTTCTTCTGTCTCAGCCCTATGCTGTTTTCTCTCTGGGTCTATAAGCACAAGAGCTTTGTGTGTGTGTGTGTGTGCCAGTCCTGAGGCTTGAACTCAGAACCTGGGTGCTGTCCCCGAGTTTCTTTTGCTCAAGGCTAGCTTTCTACCACGTGAGCCACAGCTCCATTCCTGGCTTTTTCTGAGATGTATCACGGACTCTTTCAAAGTGGAGTCCTGAGATCTCAGCCTCCTGAGTCGCTAGGATTAAAGGCTTGAGCCACCCGTGTCTGGCTGTAAGCACAAGTTTTTAACTGTGATGTTGAAATCTGTATCCCTATCGAATGCAGGTCCCCCTGCCTCCTAATGATCAGAAAGGAGTCTCCCAACTGGGATTATAGATTTTGTTTGTCCTTTTACTTCTTTTTTTTTGTTGTTACATAGGTTTAAGAAATTAAAATACAATTCACATGCTGTAACATTTACCATTTTAAAAGTGTACAGGTCATTAGTAGTTATCATTATTTAATTCTAGCATGTTTTTATTATCCCCTTTTTATTTATTTTTTAATGTTTTTATTTTATTTTTTTGTCAGTCATGGGTCTTGAACTCGACCTGGATGTGGTCAGTCCCTCAGCTCTTCAGCTCAAAGCTAGCACTCTACCACTTGAGCCACAGCGCCACCTCCGGCTTTTTCTGCTTATGTGGTGCTGAGGAATGGAACCCAGGGACTCATGCATGCAAGGCAAGCACTCTACCACTGAGCCACCTTCCCAGCCCCTAATGTTTTTATTTTGTATTTGTGTCGGTCATGGAGCTTGAACTCTGGGCCTAGGCACTGGCTCTCAGCTCTTCAGCTCAAGGCAAGCGCTCTACCACTTGAAGCAGTTTTCTGAGTGGTTTATTGGAGATAAGAGTCTCATAGCCTTTACTGCCCAGGCTGGCTTTGAACTGCGATCCTCAGATCTCAGCCTCCTGAGTAGCTAGGATGAAAGGCATGAGTCACTGGCACCTGGTGGATCCCCTTTTAGATTCCCCTCCCCCAACTCCTGTGCAGTCACTCTCTTCAGCCTCTGGCAACCACAAATGAATGTTATGTCTGGATTTTTCCATTGTGGGCATTTCATGTAACTGGGATCATGGTGTGTGTGGCTTTTGTCTCTGGCTTTGGTCAAGTAGTATAATGTCTTTGGCAACAATCCATGCTGTAGTCTATGTCACAACCTCATTCCTTTTCCTAGCCGACTATTTTCCCATTGTATGAATCTACTACATTTTTTTTTTTTTTGCCATTAACCTGTTGGATTTCTGTGTCTTGACAATGAAACAGCAGTGAAGAGTTTTGGGCACATTTTTGTGTGGATATAGATTTTATAACCATACATATTAAAAAAAACTCTATTAGCACAAATTGTACAAAGGGGTTTCATTGTGATATTTAAATACACAAATATAATGTACTTTGATAAGATTTACTCCACCTGTATTATTCTTCTTTAATCTCTTACCTTCTTCCCTTTTTAACAGGTTTTAGTGGGTTTCCTTAGGTCTGAGACCAGGACTCGAACTCGGTACCTGATGCTTTCGCTCACTGTCTAGTGCTCTATCACCTGAGCTGCGCCTCCAACCCCTTTAAGAGGCTTTAAAAGCAGTTTTCAGTTTCTAGCAAACTTGAGAGGAAGTGGCAGAGATTTTCCATGATATCTCCCGCCCCACATATACATGCTTCTCCCATCCTTCTGGCCAGAGTGTGTTCATTTGCTGAACCCGTGTGGCCTGTGGCAACCACTCAGAGCCTGTCCACACTCTTGATGGTGTACATCTCATGGGTGTGGATGGATGTGTGATGACATGTGCCCACTATAGTCCTGTCATACCCTGTTCTACCCCTAAAACCTCTGCTCCACCTACTCAACCTCCCACCTCCCCTACCCATGCCATGTAGTCAGAGTCTTATACTATGGTGCTTTTCCTGACTGGATACTTTCAGTGATTGATGCACATTGCAAGTTCCTTCATCTCTCTCTCTCTGTGTGGCTCAGTAACTCATTTGAACGTGACATTCCTTTGGAGGAAATGCCGCTTAGTCATCCACTATAGGATGTTTTGGTTGCTACCAGGATGTGGCAGTTACAAATGTAGCTGTTGTAGTGCAGTTTCCGCCTTATGCCCTCTCAGGAGCACGACTTGATTATAGAGTTGGAGAGTGTTTAGTTTTGTAAGATACTGTCAGATCAAGCCGTCTTCTGAGTAGATAAACCCCTCCTGCAGGCACCAACTGAGAGTGTACTGTTACCCGAAGTTTGACTGTTCTGATAGGTATATAGTGTCATCTCTGTCTCTGCCACTGCCTCTCCCCCCTCCCCCCTCTCTTTTGTCAGTCATGAGGCTTGAACTCAAGACCTGGGCTCTGTCTCTGAGCTCTTTTGTTTAAGGCTAGTGCCCTATCACTTTGAGATTTGGAGTCACAGCTCCGCTTTTGGTTTTCTGGTGATTAGTTGGAGATAAAAGTCTCGCTGACTTTCCTATCTAAGCTGGTTTTGAACCGTGATCCCCAGATCTCAGTCTCCTGAGTAGGTAGGATTTCAGCTGTAACCCACCAGCACTTGGCCATGGGCTCTTGTTTTCACTGTAGTCACCCTGGACTTAGAGATTTGCCATCCTTATAGCTCCGCCAGGTGGTGTCTCTTGTTTCTCAGCTTTGTTGACTGTTCCCTTTTCTGGAACACTCTTCTCTGTCCTCTTGGCCCAGCTAGTTCCCTTAGTTCCCTTTCAATCCGCACACAACTCAAGCTTTTCCTAAACTCCCACCTCAAGTTGCAAAAGGTTCCAGGTTCTTTTGCTCCCAAGGTTGCCCTCTTGCTATATTGAACTCAGGATTCCTCTGCCTAAAGGGAAAGCCACTTGAAGGGTTTCTGGGTTGGCACGAGCTGTGCTGTCTGTGCACTGGTTGTGCAATGCAGAACTCTAGGGCTGATGAGCTAGAGTTCTGACCACAGCTCACTATTGGCTTTGGGCCTGGGCACAGGTGGAATTACACAATAGATGAGCAGAATTGCGTCCCCTGCTGGCAAACATTTCCTATAGCATCCACCAACAGCATCTTTCTTAGCAAGCATGTTCGTCTTGCTAGAGTGGCTAGGAGACAGCCACTGGAATGTTTCAACAGGACACAAACATTTCTTCCTAAGAGGTGCCAGGGTCAGCTTGCTCCATATTTCTGGGACTCTCAGCAGTGGGAAAATAGGCAAAAGAGGAGGGACACATCCTCTGATGCGACCAAGGACTTTAATTGGAGACAGCTCCCCCTTCCCTGGACTTTCAGGAGCTAGAATCTTACTCATGCAGGTAGACAGGGACGGCTCAGACATCTTCTCTTCCGTCAAGGAGTTTCCGAATCAGTCTTCATGACTTCTGTCCACCACCTTCTTCTTCATGGAAATGCTCTAGCAGCTGTGCAGCTCAGGGACTGTGCGGAAGCTGTGACTAAAATGGTCAGAGTCCAGTGTTGCAAGCCCTGATTCCTGCCCGGCGGTTAGGGGAGTGGTGTGGGTGTCTCTTTCGGAAAACATGCTGCTGCGAATCTGGGTTGATATCTGAAAGAGAGGACGAAACCCTTTACCTTGCCCAAATACTTTGATTGGTAAATAGTCTTCTTTATCATCTCTACTCAAAGATTCCTCAAATCACTCATAGCTTTGAAAACAAGTTCTGCTTGTTTGAACAAAGGATGACTACTCATTGTGAAACAATTGTAATCTGGGGTTTACTTGTTACTTCAGCATAACCTAGCGGATCCTAACTAACCTGTATCCATGCACAGTGAAATGCCTTCTTTGTATGGACCATATTTTTAGACCCTTACATTGCATTCTCCTAACTGCTGGCACAATAGATGGTATTTTATTGCCACCCCACCATTTTGTAGAGAAAGGTCATTTAAACTGCCCTGTCATTATGTTCCTACTGACATCCAATAATGAGCATCTAACGAATATCATTTTTAGGCTACTTCATTACAGCCTTTGGTAACTTCCCCTTTCCACAGTCCCCAGAGGCTGAAATAAAGCCACAGGAGGTGACTGGGGAGACAGGAGCCCCGAGGAATCGCTCATGTGTTGCTCCCAGACCCCCACATCTGAACCTACAGAAGGACCTTGGGTGCTGGTGTTGGGATGCTGGTGGACTGAGTGATCTAGCAGTTCTAGAAGGAGCCTCGCTGGCTTTGTAGCAGCAACCGAAAATATTGGAGCCCATGTTTTGGTGGCTTTGGGAAGAGGAAAGGATTATGAGGCATCTGGCTGTGCAGCCTGAATCCCAGAAGCCCATTGTTGTTTAAGCGGTGGGTCACACTGGGCCTTCCCCCCTGCCTAAGCCTCCTGTAGCTCCCTGTGGCTGGTAGGCACAGCTGTACCTTCCTGGGTCACATCTCTCAGTTCCAGTTCTTCCTCCACTGTCGAACATTCTACCCAGGGAAAGGCCTGGGAACCTGTATCCTGTGGTTCTTTACCTGTTGGATACCTCGGTGAATCAGCTCAAATTTAAGACTCTAGCTGGAAAATATGACTTTTGTTGGGTCCAGTGGAAGACTAGCACACACAGAAGTGCGCACAGGTACGCTTGGCCAGAAGCAAGATTTGCCTTCTGCTCTTGAGATGTGTTCTGGGCAGGATGGGTCTGGTGTCTCCTAGTCTCCATTGTCGGGAAACAAGAGCCATGTAGTGTCACCCCAGAGGAACCTGTACCTGGGGAATCAGCCACTGTGACTGTTCATGAGCACTCACACTGCTGTCTCCATTCTCCTTTCCCTCCTTCCCTCCTTCCCTCCCCCTTCCTGCCTTCTCCCTCCCACACTCTCCCCCCCCCCCCTTTTCCTTTTTTCTTGTCAGTCAAAGAGCTTATACTCTGGGCCTGAGCTCTTTTTGCTCAAGGCTAGTGCTCTACCACTTTGAATCACAGCACCACTTCGAGTTTTATGGTGATTGACTGGAGATAAGATTCTCACAGACCTTCCTGCCTAGGCTGGCTTTGAACCGTGATCCTCAGATCTCAGCCTCCTGAGTAGCTAGAATTACAGGCGTGAGCCACCAGCGCCTGGCTTTCTCCTCCCTTTATTGTCTCCTTGACTCCTGTGTATTCCCTCTGGGCCCAGCTCCCTGGGAACAGGATCACAAAGCTTAGCTAAGGCACAGGATGTGAGAGACAGGGGCATTTTTAACTCTTAGAAAAAATGTTTGAATTAAAAAACAAGAAAAAGAGTGAAGTATTCAAAAGAAGGCACAAGATTAAACCAGAAATGAATACTAGGGTATAAAAGCAAGACAGATAGTATGTGACTGTGAAACTGGTTCCATTTGTGTGGGAGGTTCTGAGGAAGAGGATTTTGATCAGAGACCAGTCTTAAGGTAGAGACCCTATTGAAAAAAAAATGGGAATGTGGCTCAACATTTGTCTAGCAAGCTCCAAGACTCTGAGTTCAGAATAATGACAGAATGCCACAGAAAAATGACAACAAAATTTAAAAAGTTTCTGTCTCTGTCTCTCTGTCTCTGTCTCTCTCTCTATAAATATATATATATATATATATATATATATATATATATATATATATA
>NW_012267343.1:7096730-7128819 GCF_000151885.1 Dipodomys ordii | reverse complement strand
CCCTCCCCCTCCTCCCCCTCCTCCTCCTGTGATGCTGGGGGTTAAAGCCAGGGCCTCACATATACAAGGCAACTGCTCTATCACTGAGCTCCAGCCCCAGCACCTTCACCAAGTGCTCTGAGTTCTCACCAGTGGATCCTGCCTGTATCATGTGCCTACTGCTACTAAGCAGGGAAGTGAAGGCAGTATTGCTTCTGGGGTATCCTACCCTGAATAGAGAACTTGGATCTGATCAAAAGGATACATTAGAAAAAAAAATCCAAATTGAGCAGGCAGTGGTATCTATATTCCAGAAATGGGAAGCACATAAAAGCTAAAGGGAGATTAGATAAATGTTGAGGGAGACTAGAGAAATGTGTAACTACATTTATTTCACAATCTTGGATTAGATCCTGGACTGGGAAGAGAAATGTGACATTCTGGGGACAGAGGAGGAATTTGAATAGTACTTGTTATCTATGTTGAATTTATTGCTTTTGAGGACCATACTGTAGTTATGTAGAAGGATATCTTTACTTTTAGGAAATGCATGTTGAAAGTATTTAGGGGTTAAGGGCATGATAACCCACTCAGGTTATTTGGGAGAAAAAGAGTAGGGAGAGAATGATAAGCAAATGGAGGATTATAAAAACCTGGTGGCTCTGTAAAAGGTAAATCGGAGGTCTTTTTACTGTCCGTCCAACTTTTCTGTAAGTCAGGTCTGATATTAAAATCTATCCAAAAGCCTCAACATTTTTAAGTTAACTATATGATAATATAGTTAAAAGTGATGACATCATTATTATTACTATTATTATTTTTTATAGTCCTGGGGCTTGAACTCAGGGCCTGGGCACTGACCCTGGGCACCTTTTGCTCAAGGCTAGCACTCTACTACTACTTCAGCCACAGCACCACTTCTGCCTTTTTCTGTGACTCACAGACTTTCCTGCCTGGGCTGGCTCCGAATTGAGATTCTCAGATCTCAGCCCCCTGAGTAGCTAGGATTACAGGTGTGAGCCACTGGTGCCTAGTTCTTCTTCTTATTTTTTGTGCCAGTCCTGGAGTTTGAACTCTGGGCCTGGATTCTGTTCCTGAGCTTTTTGGCTCAAGGCTAGCCCTCTAGTACTTGAGCTACAATTCCACTTAAGCCTTTTTTTTTGTAGTTAATTGAAGGTAAGAGTTTCCTGTCTGAGTTAGCTTCAGGCCTTCAGATCTCAGCCTCCTGAATAGCTCTAGGATTATAGGCCACCAGTGCCCAGCTTCAGACATTAATTTGTAAGAAACATTCTAGGAGGGGCAAAGAGGAGGGACACATTCTCTGATGGGACTGAGGACTTTAATTGGAGACAGCTTCCCTTGCCCTGGCTGTGTTAGGAGCTGGAGGGTCTCCTGCAGGTGGACAGTGATGGCTCAGACGTCTTCTCCTCCTGCAGGGAGTTTCCGAATCAGTCTTCAATACTCCTGCCCACCGTCGTCTTCTTCATGGAGACACTGGCAGCTGAGCAGCTCAGAGACCACATGGATGCGGTGACTAGAAACTTCAGGGCTTCCCAATGAGACATGGCTCAAAGGGCCAGCGCTCCTGGCGGTAGCGATTTAGGTCTCTCTTGTAAAATCTGTGGGAATGGTATGAATAAATATCTGAAAGAAGGAAAGGAAAGGTTATGCTGCGTGGAGGGCCTTTGAGCTGGGCTGGGATGAACTGACTTGGTTGTCTCTACCCTTCTCCGATTGTTCCTCACATCAGTTGTTCCTGGGGAGCCTAGGCAGACGCCAGCCTAGCGGTTACCTGCTGTAGACCTGCTGATTGGGAGAGGGATGGTGCAGTGTCTTGAAAAGTTCAGTGAAATGAATGAAGTAGATTTGGGCCTCTCCTGGCGGGGACCATAACATCGCCCCCTGCTGGGCTTGTAGAATATCCCTTCCCATGGGTAGGCCTTAGCACTGTTGGGGGTGGGAAGGAAGAAGGAGCGGGTGGTTAAATGACAGTCAGCAGAACCAACATAGGGTCCCGACTGTAAGGTCCGCTCCTGGATGGCTAGCAGACTCCACCCTCCTCGCAGCAAAGTCTCCACCCAGTACCTGCGTTACCTAGGCAACTGGGACACCTGGAAGAGGTCACATCTGCATCCGCTGAGGTCACATCTGAATTTGATGTGGCCACACCTTTCTCCGCCCATACCCTAGATAAGGGCTAGCCAAGGCCCAGACGCCCTCTCTCTGTTCCTCTCTGCTCTCTCGCTGCTCTTTTCTAGCTCTCTCTGCTCTTTTCTAGCTCTTTTCTCTCTCTTTCCCAGGCCTTTCCCAGCCACGTGGAGTGCCAACCTTGCCTGGTCCCAGCAGGTCTACTGAATAAACCTACCCCTTACCTGAATACCATGTGTATGCTGCTGTTCTTACTCGGCTACCTCTTTTTAAAAACCTAACACCGACCTCCTGGAGCCTTCGGATGGGAGTGGTCACTCAGCTCAAACATCCCTGGGGGCTAGTCATCAGGACTGGCCCCTTCCAGGAGGTCAGGGTTGGGACTCACCGTAGTAGTCGCTGCTGCTGGAGGAGACTTTCTTATCTGAATGGAGCAGGGCTTTTTGTTTGTTGATCTCATTCTGAGCCTGTACACCTGACAAAGATAGTTGCATGAGGTCACTCGGGGAGGCTCAGCTGTAAGGTGGGAGGTGAGGCCTTAAGCCAGGGCTGAAGCTGCACACATGGGCTGAGCAGGCGTGGATATTCTGGGGTAGGAGGGTTTCTAAATCTGTCTCTTCCTCCCCCTCCAGTACTTCCCCTTGTAAGCAGGTGCTAGATCCAAAAATATATATTCTTTTTGAAAGCATTTTTTGCGACCCTTCATAAAAAGTTATGTACAGCTGGGTGTT
This sequence comes from Dipodomys ordii, assembly GCF_000151885.1. Lineage (NCBI taxonomy): Eukaryota > Metazoa > Chordata > Mammalia > Rodentia > Heteromyidae > Dipodomys > Dipodomys ordii. The sequence goes on along the minus strand of NW_012267343.1, from coordinate 7,125,961 downwards.
GGTGGCTCACGCCTGTAATGGTAGTTTATTCAGGAGGTTGAGATCTGAGGATTGCAGTTGAAAGCCAACCTAGGCTGAAAATTCCATGAGACTCTTTATCTTCAGTTAACCATCCAAAGGCCAGAAGTGGATCTGTGGCTTGAGTGGTAGAGTGTTAGCCTTGAGCAAACAAGCTTAATGCCTAAGCCCCGAGTTCAGGTCCCAGGACTGGCACACATGCATGCACGCATGTGTGCACGCGCGTGCGCGCACACACACACACATTATGGAATGTTGAAGAGTATGAAACAGGAAATGATTCTCCCAAGCACCTTTCTCCCTACACCTTCTCACAAGTTATCTTTTCCTATGTATGTGTTTTCATGTTCTCTCACATCCTAGGTGCTACAAGTGTATTTAATTTTTTCTATACATTATGTCATAAACCTATTACTCGTCATCAATTTTGTGCAGTGTTGTAATATATGAAAAACTTGATTCATTTAGCCAGTGTGCTACTGTTGGATGTTTAGACTTTTTCCCCCAAATTTTGCTGCTATAAGCTGTTGTGATGAACAATGTCATTCAAGGCTATGTCTTTGATACTGTGTGTGTGTGTGTGTGTGTGTGTGTGTGTGTGACTGTTGCTGGTACTGAGGTTTGAACTCAGGGTCTCTCACTCTCTCTTGTCTTTTTTGCTCAAGGATGGCTGTCTATCAGTTGTGCTGCACCTCCACTTCTGGCTTTTAGGTGGTTAATTGTATGTAAGAGTCTCACAGAGTTTTTTCCTGAACTGGCTTTGAATAGTGATTCTCAGATCTCAGCCTCCTGAGTAGTTAGTATCACAGGTGTGAGCCACCAACACCTGGCTTGAGCTGTGTTCTCTTATAAGGGGGGAAAAATCTCCATCATTTATTAACTGTACACTTTGCATTAATTGCTCTGCTTCTACCCATACCTGCACAAAGATCTGTTCGTTCATCTTATATGATGATGTCTACTTCTTAGGAGTGGTTGTGCAGATTAAGTTGCATCCTTTTATTAGTAACATGTAAACTCTGGTGTGCGTGGGGATTCACCTGATCATCATCTGCTACCCAGGCAGTACTTTGCATGTGATAAAAACGGATGTATTATCGTCTTTGAAAAAATGCACTGCTGTTTTTAAGGCTCTTGGTTTTATTGTGAAGCTATTTGCAAAAGAATCTTTTACATGCTCTCACTTATGGATGTTTGTCAAAATACTCTGCCTTTATAACTTCAGTGAAGTGGGGGGAGAGAAGTGGGGGAGGTGGGGGAAGGAAGGGACAGTAGGAATAAAAGGAAGGGGTAACAATATTCTACAAGACATGCAATCCCTCTGTACAGCATCTTTACAAGAAAATAAAATTTAAAAAAATACTCTGCCTTGAGATTCTTTTTTCCTTTACACTTGCATAGTCTCATCTCTCAGTGGAGCTGTGACAGACTCCCGGCAACATCCTGTCCCGCCAAGCACCTGTGGGTCTTAGCTTTGCCTGATCCGATAATATATAGGCAGGCATTTTTTTCCTGTCTGAAACTGCTTATTTTAACCCCAGTTCTCTGTGATGCCTTGTTTACTAGATCATCCCTAGGATTATGATTAGAAACAGAAGGCCAAGGTGCCTCCCCTGGGTCGCCCTCTTCCCTTGTCTGTGTTCATACCCCGATTTGGGACTCACCCTCATATGAACTGCTGCTGGAGGAAGCTCTCTTCTCTGTAGTGATCAGGGGTAGTATACTAGTGCGCTTGGCTGGAGATTAAAAAAAGGAATGATTGATGTGTTCTGGACTTTCCATGATCTAGAAATATTTCTTCATTTTTTTGGTAAACCATTGAGATGTCAAGACTTATTTGTTTTGATATCAGAGACATAGTAATTGAACTAAATCTCATAGCCTTGTTTTTTTTTTTTTGTCAAGCATGGCCCTGAGTTCAAGCCTACCCAGCTGGCTTCAAACTGCAATCCTTAGATCTCAGCCTCTTGAGTAGCTATGATTACAGGCATGAGCTACTGGTATCCTGCTAACTTTTTGTTTCTTAATGGCTTTCTTTGTGCTAGATTTTATGCTAGGTACTTACTGTATATTGCCACATTTTACCGATCTAAAAGAAACCAACAGAGTATTTTGAATATTTCTATTTTACAGACAAGGCCAAATGAGTCTCAGGTTAGGTGACTCGCCTAACTTTAGTGGCAGAACTGAGATTCAAACGAGACTGCAGAGACTCAAAGGCTTGGAGCTTGGCCATGATCTTTGTAGTCTCCTATTTCTCAGATTTACCTAGAGAGCATACTAGAATGCAGGTTCAGATTCAGAGGTCTAGAACTATGCCTGAGAATGAATTCTAAGAAGCATCCTAAGGGATGCTTACATTACAAGCTCATGGGGCTTGTGCCTAACACCCACCGTGGATTTGACTGTCAGCCTTGTCATCCGTGTCATAGGCTTCCTCACACCAACAGCAAAAGCAGAGGATCTTTGAGGCCAGGTTTTGATGGGCTGCTGTGGGAGGTAAAGGAATGTGGCCATGAGTTCTAGGGACCATGGACATGAGTTCATGAGTTCTCCATGTCCATTGGAAAGGTACTTCACTAGGGGTCGTACTGGGCCAGCTTCTGCTTGGGCATGATACTCCTCCCTTCTCCCAAATCTTCTGCCTAAGCTGTCATTGGTTAAAGCCATTTATTTTCTTACCCATGGGAAGAAGGTGAAGCCACCTCTACTCAGCCAGCTGGGTGTCTGCGGGGTGTCTTGTTGAATCAGCTGATCTTGAATTGGAGCCCAGTTCACCAGGCAGGGCTGTTTCCTAGATGAACATAAGGTTATAGCTTATATGCCAGCCTTTTACCTTTTCACACCCCCTCCTAAAAGCCACCCTCTCACCCACAGCACAATCTTAAAAGTGGACCTACATACATGGGGTTTTAGCTAGATTCAGATCTGCATTCTACCACATTTCCAGGTGTGTGTGTGTGTGTGTGTGTGTGTGTGTGTGTGTGTGTGTGTGTGTGTGTGTGTGTCTAGCAGATTCCTTAACCTTGAGCCTCACTTGTACAATGTAATGTAGACAATGCGCATGGTAGTAGTGCCTGCCTTGCAGAAACCATACAGCATGAGCGACATGGTGGCAGCTCTGTACTAAGTGCTCGGCCATTGGTTACTTCATTTTCTTTCAGAGCTCATGGCCTCAAAATTATCCCAGCTCCCAGTTCCCATAGGAGCATGGTAAAGAAATGAAGTCTTGCTGGCTTACATCCAGATTTGATACTAATTTGCTGTATGGCTTTGGGGTGTGAACTCAGGGCCTAGCTGCTGTCCCTGAGCGAGTTTGCTCAGTTGAGCCACAGCTCTACTTTTTTTTTTTTAAGGTATATAAGGTAGTAATTTTATTTAAAAGTGGTATAGTAAATCTATATTTGCCTATCATTTTAACAGCTCTCAGTTTTTCTAATTGTTTTTGTTTTTTCCTTTAATTTGCCAAGTCCCTGATTTTATTTACTTATTTATTCATTTTTTTGGTGCTACTGGTATTCAAACTCAGTGCCTTATGCTGGCTAGGCAAGGACTTTGTCACTCAAACCACATCCCCAGCCCACGTTTTTTTTTGTCTCTGTCTCCTTTGCAGAGGAGGGAGGTCTGGCCAAGGATTTTCATAGTGCTGCAGGCCCAGTAGTACTGGGTCTTGTTTTAGTCCCCATATCCTTTCTCTGAAGATCAACATGTCTAAATCTCTGGATATTACTTGTTCCCATTCCTCTTTTGGTGCCAAAACTTCCTTTTAGGAAACCGTTACCTTAGTGTGGTGTTGGCGGCGAGGTGTTCTCCACAATACCCACCTCACTCTGTGAGGTTACTCTTTCATAGGCTTCTGCCTCTTTCTTTTTCAACTGCTCTGACCTGGCCCAGTTCACCATCATCTCTTGTTTGAGTTATTTCAGTACCCCCCTAAGTGGTCTCCTTGTCTCATTCTTTTTAAAAATTAAAAAAGATTGTTATTATTCGGGTCATATGCAGAGGAGTTATCATTTCATCAGATAAGTAGTGAGTACATTCCTTTTTGGGCAATGTCATTCCTTCCTTTACTCTCTCCCAATTTCCCTGTTGTATAATTCATATTCAACAGTGTCTAGTGAGTACCACTGCTGGATTTGTTCACCCTTTGTCCCTCCATTTCTGTGTTTCCTTTTACTCCTCATTCCCAGGGGGGAAAAACAAAAAACAGAAGTAGTTTCCATTTCCTGAAATTTGCTTTGATAAATATTCCTTTAAATGTTCAGATACACAGAGGCGTTGTGCTTTGGGTTCCTCCCCAGAGAGTATCTTCCTTGAGGGTCTTGGTGTGTGAAGCCTGGTGTCCTATATCATTAACTATCAGGTCTTGGTGAAGTTTAGATGTAGCTTCATCATATGAGAGAAAACATGAACTGTTTGTGCCTCTGAGCTTGGTTTAGCTTACCTCATTTAACATGATTTGTTTTATTTTGCTCTTAATGATATATACAAAATCTAGGATTGTCCTATTCCAATGTATCATGTCATACTTCAAACCTTAGAGTGACAGGGAAAAATATGGACATAGCTGACAAAGAGATATAGCACTGAAGAAAGAAACAGGGTCTCAGAAGTAAAATTTTTAGAAATTCTCATTCTAATGTAATAGCATCAGAAAGAAAAACGCACTGGATTCAAACTGGACAGCAGAAGAAATAATCAGGGAAATAATCAGGGAGTTTGAAAAAAAGTCTATAAAAATTATCCATAGGAAAGCAGAAAGCAAGCATTTAAGAAGAAGCCAGCCAGGAGCCAGTGGCTCACGCCTGTAATCTGAGATGTTCAGGAGGCTGAGCTCTGAGGATCAAGATTCAAAGCTACCCTAGGCAGAAATGTCTCTGTGAGACTCTTATCTCCAATTAACTACTCAAAAACCAGAAGTGGCACTGTGGCTCAAGTGGTAGAGCACTAGCCTTGAGCACAAAGAGGCTTAGGGACAGAGCCCAGGCCCTGAGTTCAAGCCCCAGAACTGACAAAAAAAGAAGCTGGATGCTGGTGGCTCACACTTGTAATACTAACTATTCAGGAGGCTGAGATCTGAGGATTGCAGTTTGAAGCTAGCTTGGGCAGGAGTCAATTAATCACAGAAAAAGCTGGAAGTCATGCTGTAGCTCAAGTGATAGAGTGCGAGCCTTGAGCTAAAGTAGCTTAAGGATAGCAGCCAGGCCCAGAGTTCAAGGCCCAGGACCAGCAAATAAAAATAATAAATAAATAAACAAAAAGAATGAGGAAAGCTGGGTGCTGGTGTCTTAGGCCTATAATCCTAGCTACACAGGAGGCTGAGACCTGAAGATCATGGTTCAAAGTCAGTTTGGTGAGGAAAGTCTGTGAGACTCTTATATCCAATAAACTACTCAGAAAAAGCTGGAAGTAGATCTGTAGCCAAGTGGTAGAGTGCTAACCTTGAGTAAAAGAAAGCAAAAGGACAGTGCCCAGGCCCTGAGTTCAAGCCCCAAGCCTGGCAAAAAATAAAAAAATAAACTAAAAAGAATGAAGAGAGCAGTGAAGGACTCCTATCAAGCTAAAAACCACATGCAACTGCACTCTTAGGGAGGAAGGGCTAGCAAAAATATTTGAAGCAAGAATGGCTGAACAATTTCCAAATCAAATGGAAAGCAGCAGAAAAACACTAAATATAAGAAACATAAAATTATTCCATGATATATTATAGTCAGATAGCTTAAAAATGAAAGAAAACAACCCCCTCTTCAAATCTCCAACTCAAAAAATTACATGTAAGAAAAACAAAAAACAGTACAAGGAAAAAAGCTGATATTGCATCTGAAACTATGAACACAAGAGGTCCATGGGATGGTTAACATGATAATGGAATATCCCTCCCCCTGAATTCCATATTCACTGAAAACATCTTTTAGTAATTAACAGGAAATGAAGAGTCCTATTTTTTTTAATATAAGGAATTTATCTATCTCTAGATGACCTAAGCTATAAAAATGGTAAAAGCTTGAAGGAAAATGGTGCCAGATAGAAGTACCTATCTATAGATGAACAGGGCAGAACCAAAATAAGTATATGGGAGAAGCGAGAAGACTGTTTTTTTTTTTCCTTTTAATTTTTCCTCCTAAAAATCTTTCACTCGGCTGGGAGCTGGGAGCTCACATAGTAATCCCAGCCACTCCAGAGGCTAAGATTTGAGGATCATCATTTGAAGCCAGCCTGGGCAGGAAAGTCCTGTGAGACTCTTATCTTCAATTAACCACCTAAAAACCAGGAAGTGGAGCGGTGGCTTGAAGAGCTAGAATGCTTGCCTTGAGCAAAAGAGCTCAGAGATAGCACCCAGGCCCTGAGTTCAAGCCCTGTGATTGACAAAAACCAACCAAGCAAATAAAAACAAGTCTTTTCAGTGGTTTCTCTTATTCCTCGGGTGTGTGGGGGGAACCCCCGTTCTCACCTGGGTCTCATGATGTGCTGTAATCTGCTCATCACTTTTGCCTCCTCTTCCTCCCAATCTCAAACCACCATCACCATCAACACCTTCCGACTTTCAATTCCTGCTGTTCTCCCACAAAGTCCACTCAGGGGGCACTGTCCGCCAGGCTTTCAATTCAGGCACTGTGCCTTCTTTTCCCCTCTGACTGGGATGTTATTCTTAGAGGTAACAGCTTGTTCTTACCTCCAAGGTTTCCTTGATGTCACCTTTTTAAGAGAGGTTTTCTTGGTCCACTATATTTAGGATTACCCCTCCCTTCCTTGCCCAGAACTTCCTAACCGCCCTCCCTCTCCAATTACGTCTGTCATTTTCTGACACTATAATTTTCTTACTTACTGTGTTTAGGGTCTGCTTCCCTTCATTGGATCACAAGTTGCATAGGGTCGTGGATTTCATCTGTTTGGTTTATTGCTCTGTCCTCAGTGTCAGAACAGTACCTAATTTAATGTGGGCAGTCAACAAACATTAGCTGAATGAATGAACCAGCATTTGTTTATTCCTCTTTTATCTTGGGTCACAGCCTTGTCAGACCCTGGGAGCAATAATAAGCAGGGTGACAATTTCAGTCCAAGGAACCTCATAACCTGGGGAACATCCCTACACACACACACACACACACACACACACACACACACACACACACACACACACACACACACACTCCTGTGCTAAAATGAGCTATAATTGCATGAATCCATTTTTGTTCTGTTTACTCGTTGGAGCTATTTTCCTTCCCTAGCCAATGCAACCCAAATCTATTGATTGTTCCCGTGTGCAGAGTTTCCATCAGTCATTGGAATTTACTCTCCAAATATCTGGTCAGTCTGTCTGCTCCCATACAGTACTATTTTCCCCTCATCTCTCACTTGGACCACTGACAAAACTTTCTCATTGGTGGTTGCCTCCACATCAAGCTAGAGTTACATGCCCCGAATATAAATGCATCGTATCACTTCTGCCCTAAACTCCTCATGGACTCCCCAGGACTGTGGGTTTTATACCTTTTGTGACCACACTGTTAAATTTCTTCAGCCTCAGCTTATTCTTGGTTTTGCTCACTACCTTAAAGCTATGAAAGATGTTGAGTAGGCAACGTCATATCCCCCTTTACTAAAGGATCTTGTTGACCTATTCTTCCCTGCACCTGCATTGTTCTGACCTTACATCTTTACTCATTAAACTTGAAGACTCACCTCTGGGGTTTCAGGAAGCTAACTTCTATTCTGGGATGACTTCGGGATCTCTCCCCTGTGTTTCCACACCATTCCCTACTCTGCCCCTATCACCAGATTTTCCTATGACACAGCTTGTTAATATTCAGTGATTCCCTGACTCATGCTGCATGGCTACTTGTTGAAATGTGGTATTGTAACTGCCTATTTGTCAATCATCTGGCTGATTGTCCAGGACCCTTTTCTATTGGCATATATTTATTGAAAACTTACTATGTGCTGAGTACTATTTGGTACCTGGGGTACAGCAGTGATATAAGGTATCAGACTGACAAATATCCCACTCCTATGGAGGGAGAGTACGATTTTTCTTTCCTTACCTTTGTGTCCTGGCACTAATCCACGGACTGGCACAGAGTAGGTATTTCATAAACATTTGTTGAGAGAAAACATATGATCCATCCCTGATATTGAGTAACAACCATATGCCTGACATATCTTTTCCTCCCTTGGAAATATGGATACTCGATCTAAGCAACGCCATTTTGTCCTCACCGCCATCTTGGCACCTTGCCCTTAGCTGGTTTGCTTTACTTATGTAGAACACTTTTGTTAGGTTTAATTCCTCACATATGTGGTCTTGGCCTACATAAGCTTTGTGCTAGCTACATTGTGGTTGCAAGATTTTTTTTTGGAGTCCACTTGCAGATGCAGGCTTTCTAACAAAGACTCCCAATTAGACCTCTTAAAGTATGGCTTCTCTGTATCTTGCTGATCGAATCCCCTAATAGCACTTTCTCCTTACTGATCTTTCATTTTCTTCATGTAGGCTATTCCTTGTGATTAGAAATACCTAGCAGTCTACACACACACACACACACACACACACACACACACACACACACATCCCATTATGTGGGGTCTTTGGATCATGAGGCGTCACCCACTAATTAAGCCTATACTTCAGTGGTGTTTTTGGTTCTGCTGCTAGGTGAGATAGCTTGAACTCTGATGTGTTTTCCTGAACTCTATTTAGTGGATTTATTTCCCAGGATTTCTAAGCAAATGTAAATCATATAAGGCAGTTAGATCTTTTGTTTTAGAGATGCACCGTTTAGCAAATATCCTTTCCACTAATCTACTTAATCTTCTGCCAATTGCTTTATTTTCCCATCCACCCTTCCCCCACCCAGCCTTCCTCATCTACTTACCCAGACACTTGCCTCCTAGTGCATTGCCTGGTGTGTGTAAAATGTAGAAGGAAGTGCTCTGTAAGGGGTGGGGGCACAAATCTGCTGCACGCCCACCACAATTCAGTCCAGAGAACTCAGGGTTCAAGTTCTGTTAGATTACTGGTCTGTTTGGATCAATGACATTGCCAATATTTTGATTTGGGTCCTCTAAAACCCTCATGAACACATCCTCTATTTTGTTAAATCATAGGTCCCTTTATTTGGCCAGTATCCTGAAGTGAATCAATTGCTTAACTAAGGAATTAAAGACCCTGTGCCTTTCAACAAACTTTTTAATCAACTGTAGAGGATTCTGCTCTGCTGGTCTCCTCTACAGACAAGTGACTGCCTCTTACTGGAATAGCTCCACCTTTACCACAATTACTCTAATGTGCCTATGTTAATAAATGGCAACATTCATCAGGTGACACAAATAACCTTGGTGATCGAGACAGCTTTTGATGCCTAAGATTCAAGTTTGGAGATAGACTCTGGAAAAACAAAACAAATGCTCAACACAGGACTTCGTTGATTGGCCTGGTCTAGTCTTAGAAAAAAAAGAAAATGGAAAGAACTAGCTCTTACTCCCACTCAAACCTTCTGAAGCCTACTTCTTCTCCACCTGACTTTTTCTTCACCACCCACCCACTCATGCTGTTTCTATGCCTCTCCTGGGGCCCCTTTTTCTAGAAAAGAAGATATCACAATATCCCCTAAAACTCCTATGCTGGAGGATAGATTCGAGAGGCAGGAGTTAAACCTTGGGTGAGAACTAGATGGGATTACTAGAATATTCTCAACTTCACAACAAAAAGTTGCTGTTTAATTCAAGGCTCTGGAATTACCATCTCCCTAGACTGCCATTAGGCACTAGTAAGTTCATTTAATTACAGCCTTTCATGGAAGAGGTTTAAAATTAGGATAGAAAGAGGCAGAGCATTTAAACAACCTGTGCATAATTTTCAAAACAGCATTGAGTATAAGAAAAATAGGAAACATCCCCAAGACTCTTAGAGGTATATTGGACAATGATTCAAGTTACAAACAACATGACTATGGGTCACCAGGACACTCAGTGGGCTTCAGGACACCTTTGAAGAACATTCTAAAATGTACAGTGCTGAAGTAAAGGAAACCTTTTCTTTTTCCTTCTGTTTCATTTTTATTATTTTTAGGCAAAACCTTCAGAACTGGAACGGGGGACTTAGAAAAGTGAGTGGGGATGGGAATTGCCAATGAAGCTCTTCTGATCATTTTCTGAGAATCCTAAAATATTAACTAGAAATTATAAAAAAATACCCTTTGTGGTTTCCTGGATAAAAACAATTAACTCCTTAAATAAGGAGTTAATGTCACTGTTCTTTAAGAATTTGGGGTCTGTGGTTAAGAATGCTTGCATTTACCGTGATCAGAAGGGCCACTGCAGGACCAGTGTTCCAGACATCCTTCAGAAAGATGCCTGTCCATATTTGTCCTTCTCTACCATCCCCTAAACTCCCAGGAGGAATCGTCTATAATACGGTAGGCAGTGATACTGCCTGTTAACTGGGTGTTTTTATGTGGAAAGCAGACTCATGTGCCAAAAAGACATTGACAGCTGTATGAGGAATAGTTAGCACAGAAATGAATTTAAGCATTCAAGTCTTTTCTACCCAGCATTCCATGTGGATGACTCCCCATTGTCTCCAATGGACTGTGGTCTGAGGGAACAAGCCCTTCCTGGGGATCTAGCCACTGACACATGGAACGGCTTGCTTTTATTTATTTATTGCCAGTCGTGGGTCTTGAACTCTGGGCCTGGGTACTGTCCCTGAGCAATTCAGCTCAAGGCTAGCACTCTACCACTTGAGCCACAACACCACTTCCAGCTTTTTCTGTTTATGTGGTAGTGAGGAATCGAACCCAAGGCTTTATGCATGCAAGGCAAGCACTCTACCACTGAGCCACCTTTCCAGCTGACACATGGAACGGACTTTGAGCACTGTGATTTGGACTGAGTTGTCCTTTTTCTCTCACCATGGCCGACAAAGTTAACACCATAGACACCACCACCACGGGATTCAACAGACCAAAATAAAAGTCTTGGGCTTCATTTTTGTCTGCGTCATTGCTACAACCCACCCTGTATCTGGAGATTAATCAATAACTTAGACAAAGAGGTAGGCAGCCTGGCCCTCCACAGACCTGGATGACTGTACTTAGGAAATCAAGGGTGGAGTCGGAAAGTTTTGGCTTTTTTCCCCCCTTTCCCCACTTCCCCTTCTTTTTCTTTGAGGTGGGTCCTTCCGGAACTTTAGATCCTCCTGCCTCAGCTTTGTAAGTGCTAGGATTACAGACCAGGTAAGTATCCTCACATCTAGCTTGTCAGATCCTTGTGAAGATACTTATATTATTACAGCTCTTCTCTGGTCACTCAGTTTGTGTCATCCAGAGTTTGGAGTGCTTTTAGGCACTTGTGGTCCAATAGCTGGTGCAGCAAATGATTCAAAAACAAAACCGAGAAGAAATTGGGGTGACTGGTACTCAGGTTGAAAACCAGAAATGGAAAAATAGATTCTGTTTTCAAGGAAGGCTGGTGACTGTGACCAAGAACTGGGTAATCACAGAGGATCTTGCTACAACTGGGGTTGAGGTTGAGGTGGCGACAGAAAGTGTGAGAGCCACCCACACCACTAGGCAAAGACTGCTTGCTTGTAACCATGGCAACAGATAATCACCAGAGCCTGCTTCAACTCATGTAATCCACCAGTAAAACATTGCCAAGGACCGCTGTCCCAAAAGGGAGGGATGTGTGCAAATGGTTCCAGGTTCCAGCAGAGGGTCCCATGCCTGCGTGCTCTGTAAGCTTGATGCCTCCCTAAGCCCTATGTGCCTCAGTTGCTAGCTTTGTTCAGGCTTCCAGGCAAACCTAGCTCTCCATTGTCGAATGAGAAATCAGCTTCATTTCTGTTTCACATATTAAGTGGGAGATTCTTCAAATCATATATATATATATGATATATATGGTGTATATGTATATATGGTATATGACACATATATAGACATACACATGTCTATATATATTTATATATAGTCTATATATGTATATATACTTATATCTCTATCTCTATGTCTATATCTATATATAGGTATATCTACATCTATAGATCTATCTATAGACATATGTATCTATATATCTATATCTAGTTACATCAATATAGAAATATAACCATATATCTGATACATATATCATATATATATATATATATATATATATATACAGGATAAAAGAGTGTGAGATTTGAAATCATGCCTCTATTTTTAATTCAAATGGTATTTTGTACCTGATTGTTTTAGTCAACATTAGAACTGGGATATTCTAAGACAGTGCACACTTCAAACCAGAAGTCTGTCTGAATCCATGGCTGATGCTACCTCTGCAGCATCTTTCCCAGGAAATTTCATGAAAACCAAAGAGGAAGCAGAACCACTTTCTCTTCTGAATATTGATAGCAGAGAGTTTTGAACTCTGGGCTTTCCTCAGGTGTGGAAAGTTAGATCAGTATAGCAGTTACAAGCACAGCCTTTAAGACTGATTCTCTAGGATCTCATTAAAGAGCACATGATGTTTTAACCAGTGGAAGACTAATAGCATCTACAGTAGAGGTAGATGGAAAGTGCTTAGCTCAGCTTTCTGGTGTATTGTGAAGGTGGTCCCAATGTCAGTGGTGATGGTGCTGATGCTTGAGAAGTTGGGGAGGGGCCGGCCCAGGGTGGTGGTGAATCCCTTGCATTACCTGTGCCCTCCCCTAGATGGAGGCAGGAGCCACAGAAAAGGCCCTTGGCTTGTCTGTAGTGGATTGTTACTGATCCCATAGCCTGGTTACCAGAAAAGCAAGGTCAATGAGGTCAAGCAAACAGGCTACTGGAATTGAGGAAGCCCTTTGGGTCATTCAGCACAGGTGGGGAGCGGGGGAGTTCAGAAAGGGAAGCTGTTGGGTCACAGTTAAGAAGCTGTGGTGTCTACTTTCTGTAACGTTGAGTGGGCATCCAGGAATGTGGGGGCCTTGTCCCTTTTAGTGCAGAAAGATGCTTCCTCCTGCCTTTAGGTCTTACCTTTGAGCCTCACTCACCTGCAGCTGACATAGTGGGCAGGTGGCTGTGATGTCATAGAGCAGGGAACCAGGGAGGGTTGGGGGCAGGGCACTGGACAGGAAGGACGCTGTGTCCTGACCTCCTCTCCACTCCTGATGATCATGATGCCAAGCGGCCCACCACACTGGCTGTTGGGACAACCCACAAAAGTCCAGTTGCCTCTTGAGGAAGCATGTTGAGGGTACAATACTGGATTTGGGAGGCCAGAGCCACAATCTCCTGTTTCCCTTCACCCCTGGCCTGGTAACCTTAAGCAGGTAGATGTCATAGCTCTGCTTCTTCCCCCATATTTTTTAGAAGGAAGACCAGGATAATAAACATTCAAGATGGTGCCTAGATGTAGTAAGTATTCCAAGAAAGAAGATGCGTGTTGAGATACAAAGGTAAGTGACAGGGCTGGGAAGGTGGCTCAGTGGTAGAGCGCTTGCCTTGCATGCCTGAGGCCCTGGGTTCAATTCCTCAGCACCACATAAGCAAAAAGAAAAAAGCCAGAAGTGGCGCTGTGGCTCAAGTGGTAGAGCGCTAGCCTTGAGCTGAAGGGCTGAGGGACAGTGCCCAGGCCCCAGAGTTCAGGCTGCACAACCGGACCCGAAAACAAACAACAACAACAAAAACAAAGGTAAGTGACATTTCTTCACAGTCTACTATCTTCCATGAAAAGGGGAATGGTCTCCTAGTGGAGTTCAAATCTCTCGCCCTAGGAGTCCTTCTTTCTATTCCTTTATTTGGGACAACCCCGTGCTATTTAGGGAAGTCAAATTAGGTTAAACTGCTTTCTTTCCCATAGTGCTATCTTTGGATCTCCTTAGAGGTTACTGAATGCAATAGAGAACAGATGGAAAGAAATTCGGCAAATCTTTGGAGTCTCGTGGGTGTGGCGGTGGCAGAGCAGGAGAGTGGTTTGAGCATAGAACGTCTGTGAGCTTAATGAAGCTCACTTGGAAAGCAAAAAAACAAAAATCCTATTGAAGATTTTAATTCTGGCTGCAAATGAGAGTCACCTGAGGTGTTAATAAAATGCAGAAAGCCTGAAGCCTAACTCTAGATAAATTAGAAGCCGAGGTTGAGGCTGGAGCCCGAGAGGCAGTAGTTGTATCAGGTTTTCCAGGTGATTATTGTATGCAATCAAGAAGTACTAAATTACATTGTGGGACTCATTCTGTCCATCAACACTGGCTCGCTGTATGATAAAATCATAAGAAGAGCATGTAAGCTGAGTGAAACCACTCTTTCGTTGGAAGTGGATACGAGTAGAATCCAGTTATTGGCAGACTGAAAACCCCTCTAGCCAGCATGGAGAGCCAATGGCTGACAGCATCGATTTGTTAAAAATCTCAAGATACCCTGATGTCATACGAATGCATCCTTTCAGCTTCCAGTGAGCTTTCCACGGGCAGGATTTTACATAAGTGATTTTATATAAGTGTGCTTTAGAAATGAAGGTAATATGTCCTGGAAGTCTGTGTTTGATAAAAGCTGTGAACACTCTGTGGTGAAAGATGTGTGGGAAGCATTTGGATGAAATTGTTTCAGCGTGTGGCAGGGTGAGGCTGGCAGTGTAGCCACATCAACATGGTTTATGTAACAATGCCATTGTAAACATATATCTCATAGGAATCCTTGTAAGTTCATACTTGGTTATTCAACCATAGTGCATAGTAAAAAAAATGCTCAAAGATAACTTTACATGAGGCATGCAGAGATTGCTGTCTGGTGGGGGTAGTTTAGTTGTCAAGGAGCTAGGATACACCCTTCCCCTTAGGCCTGAGAAGGCCTGGGGAATCGACCCCAGGCTCCTAGACTCAGTAGGCTGCCAGGTGCCAGTGGCTCATACCTGTAATCCTAGCTACTGAGGAGGCTGAGATCTGAGGATTGCAGTTTGAAGCCAGCCCAGGAAGGAAAGTCTGTGAGACACTCATCTCCAATTAACCACCAGAAAACCAGAATCAGAGCAGTGACTCAAAGTGGTAGAGCACTAGTCTTGAGTGAAAGAACTCAGGGTCAGTGCCCAGGCCCTGATGAATTCAAGCCCAACAACGACAGAAAAAGCTCACAATTGTAGTTTTAGTCTAGTAACTAATTCACTTTACCAACCAGCCTTTCAGTTAGACAAGTTTTGGGAAAAAAATTTTAAACAGAAGATGATCTTTCTTTTTGTTCTCATTGTCTTTTCTCCCTCCCCTAGTTCCCCACGTGGGAGAATTGAAGAATGTCTTCATAACTCTAGGCGAGGTCATCAGGTTCTGCTCCTTGTCAATCCTGCCACAGGAATGACAGAGCAGTGAAGGAATGAAGGAATGTCCAGGACAACAAGGACCCCAGCTTTGGAGCACACAGGCATTAACAGATCTCAGGCCACTGTTGGCCCAGAGATGTGTCTCTGCCTGTATATCCAGAGCCTCATGCTGCTGGGCTTTCCTTTAATCCTTTAACCTTACCCCAGAAAAAGGACCGACAGAAAGTAATGTAACTTGGCTGGGAATGTGGCTTAAGAGTGCTTACCTAGCATGCATGAAGCCCTGGATTTGATTCCTCAGTAGCATATAAACAGAAAAAGCTGTAAGTGGTGTCATGCTTCAAGTGGTAGAGTGCTAGCCTTGAGCAAATGAAACTCAGGGACAATGCCCAGGCCCTGAGTTCAAGTCCCAGGTCTGGTTAAAAAATAGTAATTTAACTTTGCTGCCTTTTCCTCAAAAAACCCTGTTCTCATCATTTGTGAGTTGCCAATGAGTTCAAGGGACTGAATTTCTACTATCATTGATTTCTGGCTCAGGTAGTACATAATGAATCTTGAATAGAGGTACAGGGCTATATCAGTGTTTTTGAGTGTGGTGATTTCAGAGCAAATGGGCTCTGTGTTCAGAATATCTGGGTGGGAAACCTTACTGTCTGATCATGACCACAGCCATCACACCTATTCTCCCAGTTTCTTCATCTTTAGGATGGGGATAATAGAGAGAACAAGAGGAACAAATTAGATTAGCCATAGTGCAGGTACTTGTTCTGGCCATGAGTGGAAGATAATTTCCTGACTTTGGCTCTGGATTTGACTAATGGACTTTCTTTGATCAGTGTCTGGTGGGCAGAAAGGACAGAGGAAATACTAATGAGTTCATTTATGCTCTTGCTTTTCTAGAATAGCCATAAAAGAATGTGTTTCCTCTAATCCATTAGTCCCAGGAGGATATAGACCAAAGGAGAGACATAGACCAAAGGTACCTCACATAAATATTCTAGCCCAGCCAATCTAGGCTACTGACAGAGAGATGATAGTATGTGACTACTGAGGTTGAGTTTTGGAATGGTTCGTATGAGTGTGAGATCTAAGGGCAGTTGGCCTTCTATATCCATATGTTTCACACTTGTGGATTCAACCAACTGGATGTTGAGAATATTTGAACAAAAATCATTGCCCCTGTATGAAGCCTGTGCAAACTTATTTTCCTTGTCCATATTCCCTCATCAATACAGAATGACAACTATTTTTAATGAAATTTACATTGTCTTAAGTATTAAAGACAATCTGGATATGATTTGAAGTATACAATGGAGGTACATAGATTGCATGCAAACAGCACATCATTTTATATAAGGGACTTGAGCCTCTGTGGCTTTGAGGACCCATGGACACAGGGACAACAGTATTACCCAGATGATAGGAAAGACAGAGATCACTCATTGGATCCTAACCATCCCTGTCTGTTGAACTTTAGCTCTGCTCCTTTAGAGACCATGGGGCACTTGCCAGGTCCTGTGCTGTGACTCCAGTGCTCATCTCTAAAGCGAGCTCCACAATCCCGGCCTCACCCCAGGACAAGAAGAACCAGCATGGATGAAGCTGCTTTTTGAACTAAAAGTTGTTTTCCTTATAAGAAATAGCCATTATGTGTGCAAACCCATCCCTTTCCCCTCCTTTTAGAACCAGGGATTTGGTTCTCTCTTTCAAATGTGTTGGAATTCTGAGCTGTCATGGGAGAAATTCTGTGCCTTCTTGATGTCATATGTCCCGCCCCTCTCAGGCTTATGACTCCCCAGGAATCTGGAAGAAATACTTTCTTAAGGCTATTCTGAAGGAGCCCTGGAAAGTGAGATCCACACTCCCAGAAATGAATGAAATAAAGACAAAGTCTTTGGCAGGTGGAAATGTAAAAACCCCATAGGAGAGCCTATGGGCTGCTCCAATGGGAACCAACTACAAATGATGGATTTGGAAGGGCAGGGTGTCCCTCAGAGACCCTTGCTCAAATATGAGCAATAATAACTTACAGTGGAGTCAGCATAAAGTACTAATTACATATGATACCTATGTGTCTGGGACCAAATGCTTTGTTCTAGATAAAGACAGCTGTCTGAGATGAAACTCAGTTCAGCCATGTGTGGGCCTGGTGTACTAGGTCCTCTGAGCTTAACTGTCTATGCCTGGAGATGGGAATGTATTGGGTAACAGGATTTGTAAATGACTCACCAAGTCCCAAGTTTTTAGAACACTCAATATGTCCCTGTCCTGTTGTAAAGATTCATACATTTCCACAGAATCTTGGATAACCACATTTATGGTAGATGCAGCATTCTGATGGCTGTGTTTCTCAAAGGGGGAGGAATAAACATCTGAGTTTTAAAAATAAGAATTTTTCTGAGTTGTAGATTAAATGCATCTGATTTACAAAGTGGGTGGTTTCCTTCATCATAGAATGGTAAAGCTTCAAAAAACTATTGAAGGTCCTAATTAGATTCAGCAAAGTTTTTCTCTCTCTCTGTCTCATTAAAGTGCATCTTATCAGCTGTATGATTTGATGGTGGTAAATTAGAATGCAATATTTGACCCAAAATTCAGAAATCACAATTTCAAATAGATAAGCCCATAGACCTCAGCTTGTTTTAGAAGGTAGTATTTAAAAAAAACGGGCCGGGTGCCGGTGGCTCACACCTGTAATCCTAGCTACTCAGGAGGCTGAGATCTGAGGATCATGGTTCAAAGTCAGCCCCAGCAAGGAAAGTCCGTGAGACTCTTTTTGTTGTTGTTGTTGCATTGATATTTTTTTTATTGTGAAAATACTGCACAGAGGGGTTACAATTACATGGGCAAGATAATGAGTACATTTCTTATCAAGCATTGTAGCCTCCTCCTTTGTTTCCCCTTCCCATCCCTTCTCTCCCCCCCCGCCCCTCCCACCCAATCATCCTCCCCCGCCCCCACCAAAGTTGTAAAGTTCGTTTTCGACATAACAACTTGTACATCTCATTGTTGCAATGGGTCCACCTGTATCCCTATTTAAACGATTTGTTTTTTCCCTCCCCTCCACAAATTATACCAACATCAAATACAGTGAAAGCGGGGGTTATACCGTGGGGGGAGAGACATACAAAGCAACAAAGAAATCATCTTATAAATGTGTTAGAAACAATCGCATAAAAGAAAAAAAACATTTGAATACATGTCTTAGGGTTAATTTCTCTAACATCAACTTATCTGACGTTTTCTGCTTGACTCAGACATATACTAGATATTGCAAATAAGGGAAACCATGGGACCTAAGTTTCTTTGGGCCTGACTTACTTAATATAATTTTTCCAAGTCTTTCCATTTCCTAACAAATGTCATTCTTTCTGATGGAGGCATAGAATTCCACTGTGTATATATACCACATTTTTTTTTTTTTTTTGTCAGTTGAGGGCCTGAATTCTGGGCCTGGGCGCTGTCCCTCAGCTCTTCAGCTCAAGGTTAGCCCTCTACCACTTGAGCCACAGCGCCACTTACAGCTTTTTCTGCTTATGTGGTGCTGAAGAATCGAACCCAGGGCCTCATGCATGCAAGGCAAGCACTCTACCACTGAGCCACCTTCCCAGCCCATATACCACATTTTCTTGATCCATTCATCTACTGAGGGGCATCTGGGTTGGTTCCATATCTTAGCTATGGTAAATAATGCTGCAATAAACATAGTCGTGCTGGTAGCTTTAGTGTGGTCTTGTTTGTGAACATTTGGGTAAATGCCCAAAAGTGGGATTGCTGGGTCATAGGGGAGCTCTATGTGGAGTCTTTTGAGGAACCTCCATACTGCTTTGCAAAGTGAGACTCTTATGTCCAATAAACCACTAGAAAACCGGAAGTGGTGGTAGAGCCCTAGCCTTGAGCTGAAGAGCTGAGGGACAGCACCTAAGCCCAGAGTTCAAGCCCCATGACTGACCAAAAAAAAAAAAAAGTGGAAGAGACTTTTATTCTATTGGACTTGAAAGTCTCAATAACATGGTTTTGGCCCACAAGGAGTGTGTAGTATCTTTCATCTTATAGCTGAAAGGTTTTATAAGACTTGTCAGTCTGTAATTAGACTCTGAGCAAAGATTTCTTCCCTCATCATAAAGTGCGCATATGGGCTATATAATTTGATGATGATGCATTAAAATGCATTATATTCTCTGTTCTTACTCCAAGTGAGGCCATGTAAATGTTGCCTGGCTGGGTTTTGAATACCTGACCACTCCCTTCCCAACTTTTCTCAGGGGAGAGGTCTTTTAGCTTCCTTACACTGGGTCCCAGGCAGGAACTGATGAGCCCGATTGGATCTTTGTTTTCTGATATCATTGGGAGCTCGAGAGTTATAACTACAGGTCTTAGAAGACAGACTCTTGATTTTAGACAGAAGGGCCATGTCACATGGATCTGTAAATAGGCATATCTGTGTTGACACCGATGGAATGCCACTCCCCTCTAAATCTTCACTCACATTTGTGAAAAGAGACTGCAGGGGCTTACGAGACCATGCAGGTGAACTTATCCATTACTCCATTGTGTAGGTGGTATACTGAGGCCTAGAGATGAAAGAATTCACTTAAGGTCCCAAGTCAAAAGTTCCTGGCTGAGCTGTGACATAGACCTCGGTTATTTGATCCAAAATTTGTTGGCATGTGCAGTAGAAACTTAATTGCTTCCCAGTTTCCATCCTCTACTTCTCCCTTAAGGAATAGAACCTCCTGTTTGGCCTGGAATGAAACGATTACTTTCTAGTCTTTGCAGTAAAAGTGACTATATGACTTAGTTCTGGCCAATCATTCCACACATAATGACAGTGACCCATGTGATGTCTAGACCCATGTGATTTCTAGAAACATTCTCTTGTCCTTCCTCTGAGCTGGCTGGAATATAGAGGTGATTTATTGCTGTGATTCAGCTATATAAGCAATAACCACAAACCTCAGTGGCTTGTGATAATGGCTATTTATCGCTCATATGTCTGTGATAGTTGGGCTGTTATACTGGGATTGGCTGGGCTTGGTCATATGTGTGTGGAGGTAGCTGGCTACTGGGTGATCTAAAGAGGCCCTGGCTGGGTCACTGGGGTAACTTGGCTCTGCTTCATCTTGTTTCTCTTCAGCCTAGCCCATGCCAATGAAAGAGGCCGCATGCAATGAATGGAAAGGGTATTTTTTTTTAACCTCTGCTATGTCACATGAGTCAATATTCCACTGGGCAAAGTAATGTGGCTGGGTACCCAGACAGACTAGAGTGGGAGGATCCAATCTATAAAGATGGATGACTAGTGTGTGTGTGTGTGTGTGTATGTGTGATTCTCTTGATCCATTCATCCATTGAGGGGCATCTGGGCTGATTCAATAACTTGACTATAGCCAATAATGCTGCAAAAAACGTGGTTGTGCTGGTGGCTTTACTGTATCCTAGTTTGTAATCTTTTTTAAAAATATGTTTTTTATCGTGAAAATATTGTACAGAGGAAGGGTTGGTTACATGAGCAAGGTAATGAGCACATTTCTTATCAAGCATTGTTGCCTCCTCCTTTGGTTTTCCCCTCCCATCCCTTCCCTCCCATCTCCACAACTACACTCTCCCCTCTCCCCTGCCTAAATTGTAAAGTTCGTTTTTTTGACATAGCATCTTGTGCATCTCATTGTTGCTTAACCTGAATCCCTATTTAAACAATTTGTTTTTTTTTCTTTCCCCTCCCCAAATTATACCAACATTAAATACAGTGAAAACAGGGGTTATACCATGTGGGAGGGACATACAAAGCAACAAAAAAATCACATGGTACTTTATAAATACATTAGAAACAATAGCAAGAAAGAAAAAACCACTTGTGTCCTTATCTTGGGGCTCATTTCGCTTAACATCATCTTATCTGCTTGTCTCAGACATAATCTTTTGGGTAATGCCCAGAAGTAGAATTACTGGATCATAGGGTAGTTTCTAGGTTTAATTTTTTGAGGAAGTTTCACACTGCTTTCTAGAGTGGTTGAACAAGTTTACATTCCCACCAGCAGTTTATTAGGGCTCCCTTTTGCCCCATCCATTAGAAAGAATGATATACTGTACCATTTGTAAAGAAATGGAAAGACTTAGAAAAATTATGTTAAGTGAAATAAGTCAGGCCTAGAGAGACAAAAGAATCTGTGTTTTCCCTTATATATGGAAGCTACATTTAACTTCCTCAAACTCATAAGTAAATATGTGTGTGGCATGCAAGCATATCCAAATGTATTAACGGAAGTATGGTAGATTCAAGGGAGAACTCGAATAGTGTAAATCCTTAGAAAGCCAAAATCAAAGGTCAGCAAAATAAGACAACAGGAAGCAAATACTCAAAGGGGGTGGTGTCAAGACAAGGGGAAAGGAGTAGAATGAAGAAGATGGGGAAAATGCAGACAAGAATCTTACATATGTCCTACAAAATTAAGAAGACGAGGGAAGGGGTGGGTCGGGGAGGGATGAATGAGAATGTGGAAAGGAGTGACACTGATGGAGATATATTGTATTCACGAACTGCTTTGCTAAATGGCGACTCCTTTGTACAACTTCCTAAAGGTAATGATAATAATAATGAAAAGGATGGATGGCTGAATGAGTTGAGAGGTGGATAGAGAAAGAAGATAGACTAGGGAAAAATCCTATTCTCTATGTCCTGTTGGAGAAGGTGGTAGAAAAGGCAGTTTCCCAAGGCTTTCTGGAACTCCTGCCCTGGGGCCATCTTGGTTTACAGGTTGCCTATGGCACATGGAGGACTTGGAACTCTACAGCCCAGGCTCTGGGGTGCTTAGACTGAAATGTGCTCTTCTGCTGGTGAATCTTCTGAGTCATTGTGAAAGCTTTTGTTTTATCTCATGGTCGGGAAGGCTCTGTTTTGGAGATGAGAAGCCATTTTCAGAGGCCCCATGCTCACAGCATAACAGTCATGCTGTGGTTTGAAAATTGAACCCGGAACCCAGGCATACGTGTGTCAGTCCTGCCTCTGTGAGATCATAAAAATATATAAGAGGTAAGAATTTCTCTCGGGTAATTTCCAGGTACTGCAGAATATACCAGCAAAAGAGAAAGCTTAGAAAGAAGTCATAAGATTAGCTTTTCCCCAGCCTTCCTGGTTCTTGCATTCTTGATCATATATATTTCAAAGAAGCTAAAAGTTTTTCTGCTACTTGTTTGGTGTTTTGCTATTCACATGGAAGATGCTTTTAAACATTTTTTCTTTTTTTTGTTCTTAATATATATTTTTTACTGTAAAGATACTGTACAGAGAGATTACAGTTATGTGAGCAAGGTAATGAGTCCATTTCCTATCAAGCATTGTTACACCCTCCTTTGTTTATCCCCTACCATCTCTTCCCACCTCTCCACCTTCTTTCTCCCCCTCCTCCCCAAAGTTTTAAAGTTCATTTTCAACATACTGTCATGTACATTGCATTATTACAATGGTTCATCCTGTATCCTTATTTCAGCATTTTGTTATATCCCTTCCCCTTCCCAAATTAGAAAATTGTATATACAAGATGTAGGACACTGGAATCAAATACAGTGACATCAGGGGTTGTACCATGGGGGAAGAACATACAAAGAAACAAAAAAAAATCACATAGTACATTATAAGTAGATTAAAAAGAACAGCAACAAAGATAAAACCTCTTGTGTCCTTATCTTGGGGTTCATTCGGCTGACCACATACAGTGGCAGACCTTGGATGTGGATGACCTGGAAACATTTGTTCTTTCAAATGCCTCCAAAATAATGTGTAAATATTTGTGTAAGTCATGAAATGATGAAAATTAAATTAATGGAATGATCATTGGTGTGAACGTCAAAGCAAAACATGGTTAATTGAAAATTAATGATGAGCTTCAATTTCATCATACTTGATGTAAGAGATGGAGTGATAAGGGCAAACAGCTTTTCCACAAAGATGGAAAAAACCAATCTCAGTGTGTTTTGTTAGTGTCGGCATGCACAATTCACTCATTTTCCTTCTGTGACAGAAATAGAGGTGATTTTGGCAGTTTCCCAGAATCGTGGTTTTGTTTGCTTACTTGGCTTCAATGCAATGAAAAAGGACATCTGATTCCTGTCCTCTGCAGGACAACACTAAAAGGTACTGAAGCAGGCCTATTTCTGAGGGAGTGACCACTGGAGGCCTAGTGGGGTCTTTCTGATCCTGTTTTGGAGCAAGCCAAATATGACCATGATGAAATGGTCACAGCATAGGTATTTGAAAATAAAATATAGCTACTTGTTTCCCTCTGACACGCCATTCTGGAAGATGCTGAAGTTCTGGAAAGTAGAAAGAAACTATGTGAGATTAGGACTCAATCACCATTGGATGTACACTGTAGAGGATCCCTTCCATCCGACCCAGCTTAAGTCCCTTTAAACATTAACTTGCCTGTCCCTAGATGCACTGGCTGAAAGCGTATTTCAGACCTGCTTTCTGAAGAGAAGCGGCAATGTCCTATAATATGGCCCTAGGGGGCCATTGGTTCACTTTTTTATCACTCCAGTCACCCCAGCCAAACCTCCATACATTTGCTAAATGGATCCAGAGCTCATCTCATTCTGTCTCCATCTTTTTATCCCTTTCCTCCATGGCTTACTCTGAAATATATCAATAAAATGCCTGCTTTTCCCTGGTGCATGGTCTATGACTGCACTTCATCATGGCTTCAGGATAAGGGTCAGGGAGGAGAGTGTACCAGCTCTGGGCTCTTGGCAGCTGGGAGACAGAAGGTCTCTCTGGGAGCAGGTCAGATCCCCCGCCATTACAAGCCAAGTAGATCTTGGGAAGTACAGTCTGAGGGGTCCTGCCTGTTTAAATCATGTGGGGCAACAATGCCTGTGGGTGAACTGTGATTTCAATGGGGAAGAGGGCCATGAGCATGAGATTCTTTTGTAACTCCTTGGTCTTTTGTTTCTCCCTGGCACTAAAGCTGATCCAGGACAGACTAAAGGAAATGAGGTACAGGAATAGGAGCCAGGAACCTAGAGATAAATATTAACAAACAGCTTGATGGAAAGCACACAGGCCACGACTTTGTTCATTTTAGTGGTTAACACTCCCTCACTAAGCTGCGACAGTTAAAAAACTAAAAAAAGAAACCTTGCTCTCTCTTTTTCTCTCTTTCACCTTGCTTTCTTGCCCAAATGATTAGTCCCATCTGGGAATGGAATGTGCATTTATGTCATTAAATACCTTTCGGTAGTTGTATGCAAAGGGGTTTCAATTCAGCATGTAAGTTTATGAGTATAATGAGTATTAAACAATGTCATCTCTACCATCACCGAGTCGCTTAAAGAACATTTACCTAGGAGCAAAACATTTGTTAAAATGAGTCCTTTGGTCACACAAAGTGTTTGCAAAGGGAAAGTAGTTATATTAAGGGAGGACAGCTGGCCTCAAATGAGCATTTGATGAAACGCATTCTTGTCTCAAAGCCTTCTCCAGGAAAACAGACCCCTGGTCACAGCGACCTGTATTCAGTAGACTAACAGACTTTGATATCTCTGGGCTCAATTGATAATGTCAGAGCAGCGAGTGATCAGGAGTGATTTAAATGTAGTTCATGTCTAGAGCAAAAGAGCAACAGTTATTGTGAGGCAAATTTAAACCAAATCCTAGCCTGTTTTTAGCAATGAATGTCTCTGATCTTAAAGCACTCAGTGTATCTCTTATTAGTTGTGTTCCCAGCCATTTCTGTACTGTCTTTTTTTCTTTTACTACTCTTAGGGCCTCTTTACAGCCTCTCAGGTTAGGGATGCCCTGAAATGAAGAAAGGAGCAGAGGATGAGGCCAAGTTGCTTCTCGTAGCTCGTGGGATGGAGGGTCTGTCAGTCATCC
The DNA here is from genome assembly GCF_000151885.1 of Dipodomys ordii. Classification (NCBI taxonomy): domain Eukaryota; kingdom Metazoa; phylum Chordata; class Mammalia; order Rodentia; family Heteromyidae; genus Dipodomys; species Dipodomys ordii. The sequence goes on along the minus strand of NW_012267343.1, from coordinate 7,100,805 downwards.
CAGGTATCAGAAAAGTGTGGAGCCCTACTCTGTGGCTGACTTCCTTCTGCGGGAAAGAGCCCGAGTTTTCCATTTGTGGGTTCCTTGTGCAGAAGAGTGGGGTACAATTCAATGGGGGCTCCACGCCCGGTTAAGCCACCTATCCACATACCTACCTTGTCCCCTGCCCTAGAACCTCTCCTGGGTGTTAACTTTTATATTTGATTTTGTTTGTCCTCTCATTTTGTGGGTTTTCTTCCACATTTCGTGGGGCTGACTTGACATGGGGAATGTAGTGGTGGCCTGATTTCTTAGGGGACCCTGAAGCCTGGGGCCTGATGTTGGAGCTCTTTCCAAATGAATCACATCTGAACCAGAAAGGAACACAGAAGCTTTTTTTTTTTTTAATTACATCTCTATATTGGATTAGGACTCAGGTTACTGAATTTAAGTTAACTACTACTTTAAAGATTCCAGTCTTGTTCAGTTAAAGACTCTGTCTCCAAGTTCTGAGGTGCTTTGAGTTAGACCTTCAATAGAAGAATTGTGGGAGGTCAGAATTTAGTTTGAAATAGGTGGATTGCATTCCAGCCTTATCTGATGGAATATTCTTGTGTGACTCTGATCATGAGGTATTTTACACATTTTGAACCTCAAGATGGCTAGTATTTTAGCTAAGATTAATAAAAAAAACAACTGTGGCCACATTTAAATGTACTTTACATTTTGTTTTATGCCACCATCCTGATCAAATTTAAGTATCAACAGTTATAACAACTTTATAATAGGAGTGAGAATTTTTTTTTTGCTTGCTTGTTTTGCTCTGTAAAACAGCTGCTCTTTCCTCCTTTATTATGGATGCCTTAGAGGTGTTGCGGAACTGAATAGTAAAAACTCTTTATTACCTTGAATAAAAAAAATAAAGATGGGAGAGTAAGAAGGAGAGGCTGTTGTAAAGGTGGATGCTGAACATCACTATGAATATATTTTCCACCCCAAGGTCCAATTCCCAACTCCCCTGAGAACACACAGAGGAGCAAACAAAACAAGTTGAATCAGATTTTTTCAGTGGTACCTCAGTGCTATCCAGAGAGAGCTCTCCCCCACAGGGATAAGCAATGAAAGTTTGTAGTTTAACTCACCTGTCTATGGGCCATGCAACCTGAGGTACATCGATGTACTTTTCCCTTGACCTCTAACCCCTCCATCTCTCCAGTCTGCTGCCCCTTTCCCTCTAAGATCCTAAATGTTAGAAAAGGAAAAATCTAGCCTAAATGAAAAAGATCCCATCTAGTGTTGGTATTCTTAGAGTCTTTTAGCTTGCCCCCATCTAAGCCTCACTCATTTGTAATCTCTCCGTAGGTGAACCTCTTATCCCCAACTCTTCTCTCCTGACCCCTGCCACCTCTCAGACTTGTCTACTTGAGTCTTTTTTGATCAGCAACGGGTATCCTGCTCCCTCCCCCAGCAGAACATTTGGGCCCATTCTTAATTTCCCATTTATGTGCTTGACATTTTACCTCACAGTAGTTGAACTGTCCTGAAAGAAATCCCCAGGTCCTCCTTGGCCTGCCTCTGCCTCCTTTCCGGACCAGAGAAAAGTAGGGGAAGAGTTGCAGCTAGAGGTGATAGCTAGCAAAGAGTTAAAGAGTCAAAAAGCAGAGCTCTTCCAGCCACAGGATTTGAATACTGGGCGGGAGGGGTCTCTGTGAGTTGTGAAACCACACAGGGCCCCATCTGTTTGTTTTTCTTGGAATCCTGTCTGGGTGCGAGCACCCTCCCCTCTCAGCGGGCTCTCCACAGCCCAGCCTTGCATCCTGGGAGTGGGTACCAGCCGACCCGACCCGCGCACACAGCAGTCTACCAGGCACTTTTGCACACCTTGCTGTATTTCCCCTACTGAATTTAAGTTAACTTAAAGATTTCAGTCCTGGCCAGTTAAGGACTCCAGAGGTGCCTGGAGTTAGGCCTTCAGTATATGGATTTTGAGAGGCCAGGATTTAGTTCAATATAGGAAGATGGTTTGCCAGGGTTATCTGATGGGATATCCTTGTATGACTCTGAGTCTGAGATATTTTACACATTTCTGAATCTGGTGCCAAAGCCAACAGATGCCTGAATTTACCAGGCATGTGGCCTTCAAGATCCAAGCAATTCCTGTGTACCTAGGACTTCCCACTGGACCATGAGCTCTGGTTTGCCACCTTGTTGAAGTGGTTCCCAGCCTGGCGCCCACCTCTCCAGCATCACCCTCACACCTGGCACCACTGAGTACTTACTCAGTGCCACGCATTGCATCAGCCGCATGATACACTCAATGCTGTGGGCTGAAAGGTGTCTCCCACCCCCAGTTCAAATGCCAGGGTCCTAATCACCACCACCTCAGAATCTCTTTGGAGGTTAGATTTGTTTTCAGTTTGATGAGTCTAGTAGAGAAGCCTAGAATTGAGGGCCTAGGAGGGGCAGGAGAGAGGCAGGGTTTTCAGATTGCATGTGAGTGCTTCCTGACCTTGGTCTACAGGAAGTGAACAGGGTTGCCCCCAGCAGGGTGGGTAGGAGCTTCTGGGAGAAGAGCTTTGCTTCTGCTTTGCTTTCTGCTGTCTTTCTTGCTTTATTTCTTGCTCAGGGAACCACACAGCCCTGTGTATGGCCACTGGCAGAGACCATGGGAGAGGGCCAACCCTGGCTTTATCCTTGGTCCTCTCATTTACAGTGATGTTTATTCTTTTGGGGCAGACAAGTGATGTTTAACATTTTGCTTGTTATATACATGTAAGAGTATTGTATATTGATACTGTTGCATGTATATACAGACACAAATATGTATATACATATGGATACGTAGAAAATATATTCATCACAATGGTGTTGAGGTCACAAATGGGTTTATGATGCCACAATCACAGGTCAGGACTCAATTGTCATTAGGACACAATTAGGATATGATATCACAGAGGCACTGTGATATCATAGGTATAGAAAATATGCACACATGCATAGGTAAAGACACAGGACATACACATATGTGCATATATATTTAGCATATATGAATGGTACCTATATATATATATATACTTATGTACTTTTTATTACTTAAAAATTATCTTTAGTTGTGGCACAGAGTTGCCATTTAACAAAGTAGTTTATGAATACAATGCATCTTGCTTGAAGGCACCACTTCCACATTATCACCCATCCCTCCCCTACCTGTCCCTTCCCTTGCTCTTCCCAATTTTGTAGGATACATATAGAATTCTTGACTTCATTCTTCCCCTCTCCTCCTCTTCATTTACTTATCCCTTTCCCCTCGTCCCCACTCCACCCCATTCGAGTACACATTTCCTGGTACTTATTTTGTTGAACTTTGGTTTTGCCTTTCTAAGGAATAACATTCCTTGAGATCTCCCTTGATTCTACTGCATTTCACTTAATATATTTGTATACACTTGCAAGCCCACCCAATGTATGTACTTATAAGTTTATAAGCTAAGGCTAGCTTCACATATAAAGGAAAACATGGAGCCTTTGTCCCTCTGATCCTGACTTATTTCATTTAGCATAATTGTTTCAAGTCATTCCATTTACATATGGAATATCATTCTTTCTGGTAGATGAGTAAAATTGCATTGTGTCTATATAACACAATTTCTTTTTTTTCTGGTTCTTTTTCCGCGCACAATTTCTTGATCTAATCATCCACTGAGGGGCATCTGGGTTGATTCCATACTTTGGTTATGATGAATAGTACTGAAAGGAACATGGTGGTGCCAAGGACTCAACTCTATCATGGTTTGTGATCTTTTGGATAAATGCCGAGGATTGAACTTGTTGGATCATAGAGCAGTTTATGGACTCTTTGTGATAGGAGAATTAACATAATATTTACTCTTGTAGGAAATTAAATATATAATGTTGTTAGCTCTGGGCCCCATACTGAATAGTAGATCTCTAGAACTTATTTATCTTTATTTTTTTAAAAACAACCTACTGTATTCTTTTTTTTAAATTTAATTTTATTTTATTTGTGAACATACTGTACCGAGGGGTTACAATTGCACGGGCAGGATAATGCGTACATTTCTTACCAAGCATTGCA
>NW_012267343.1:7074201-7095123 GCF_000151885.1 Dipodomys ordii | reverse complement strand
GGGGTCTTTTATTGTTCCATATGAATTTTTGGATTGCCTCTTCTATTTCCTTGAAGAATGACAACCTTGCTCATCACCTCCCCATTTATATCTTTCCTCCATCCCTCTGATATCCACTCTTACTATTTCTATAGAACTCCACATTCCATTCAAATAAATGGACTATGTTTAAATACTACATTGGAGGAATCTCCATAATATGTCGAGAGTTGAAAAAGTGAATAAAATGAAACACGAGAAAAGGTATAAAGTTAGTGTTGGGAATAATCGGGCAGTTCTGCAACATGTTAAACACAGAGCAGAGTTACCATATCACCCAATAATTATACTCCTAGGTAGCTACCCACGAGAACTGAAAATATGTGTTCATACTAAAACTTTCATGTGAATATTTATTGCAGCATTATAACAGCCAAAAAGTAGAAACAACTCGAGTGTTCATCAGATGAATGGAAAACCATTTAAAATGTTGCATACTTACTACATAAAATATTATTTGGCCATAAAAAAGAGCAAAATATTGATGCATATGACTACATGGATGATCCTTGAAATCGTTATGCTACGTGAAAGAAGGCAGATCCCAAAGTCAAATATTATATGATTTTGGTTGTGTGAAATGTCCAATTTAGACTATTGATTATTTCACTAGTTCATCTAGGAACACAAATCACATTAATGCTGCCAGGTTTGGGGAGAGTAAGGGAATGGGGACTGACTGCTTAAATAGTATAATGTTTCATCCTGGGATGATGACAAAATAGGAAGAAATATCGGACTCTATAAAGATTGTATAAATAAATGCATAACAAGTGCAGAAGACAAATAGAGGAAAACCTGTATACTCCATATCAAGATAGTGGCTCTCTCTCTTTGGAAGGTCAATGGGTAGTGGAGAAGTTTTCATTGAATATCATTTTATTCCTTCATGCCAAGTATGGTGGTACACACCCTTAATCCCAGAAATTAGCAGTCTGAGAGAAGAGGATCATGAATTCCAGGTTAGTCTGGGCTACTTAGTGTCTTAAAGCAACAACAACAATAACCACAAACAAAAACCCATACTAGACAAAATGTCTGTATTATATGATCTGAGTTAGAGTGTTCACATTTATGGTAGGATCCTTCACATTTTCCTGGATATTTCAAATGTCATCAATAAAAGAAAGCCGAGTGATTTTTCGGGTTGTGTTTCTGATAGCTAGATGTGTGAATGTGTCCTTTGCTGCACTATGATATTCTGGGGCAGATGACTCAGGGGACCAGGGACATTGCATCTCATTATAGTTTTGCCTGGCTGCATCCCATTATTTGAGATTCTATTGAAATTAATGATGCAGGCACCTTACATTTTTTTTCCACCTAGCGCTGGCACTTGGACTCTGATCAATGAACCCCATCTTCTGTAAGCTTAGTGTTTTCATCTCAGATAATTGCTTTTTTCCCTTTGTTTGGTGGGGTACGGAGTTTTCATTTTAGACTCAAACTATTCAAAGATAAGGCAGTCAACTGGTCTCCTCCATTTGCGGTTTTTAAAATGAGTTATTCCATCATCATTATAAGTGATTCTTCAGTCTGTAGAGTTTCTTGGCGCAGTAAGGAGGGGAAAGGAGGAGGCTTGGCTTCTAATTTTAGATGCTACTGATTATGTCACCCAAGAAACAAATTCTGAGAGCATGTCTGGGGATGAGGCAAGAGATGGTTATGGCTGTTTTTCCTCAGTAAGATTTAGTACCTCTCTGGGTACCGATGTTTTTCTCTGTAGAGAAAAATGATTGTCTTGTTGTTCCAGAGGTATCCATGTAATGGGATGAACAATTTAAACAGAATTTAGCTAAGGGCATATATTCAGTAACAAATGTAATGCCACTGAGGTTTCAAGGTTAGAGAAGACTGAGATGCAGATGTGTGTGTGTGTGTGTGTGTGTGTGTGTGTGTGTGTGTGTGTGTATGTTCATTATTTCTTACAAAGCTACAAAGGTCCCTTCCTGGGGGTTCCAACTTAAGGACCTATTGAATGTCAATCATCTCCCATACATCTCATAGCTAAACACCATCATTGAATTAAGTTCCTACCCTTTTAATACCTCATATGGCAATTATATTTTCATACATGAAGCCTCCGGCGATGGCATTCAAACCAAACCTAAGCAATGGTGTACCATGGGATCCAGACCTTTCACTTCAGAGTGAGAAGTGAAAGAATTTGACAATAGGAGTTCAGAGAAATCTCTGCATTGTGGCATGACTTACAAAAGTCACGTGAATGGACATAGTGAGATTTAGCCATAAAAGAAGGAAAGCTTCACATAAGCACAACATAGAAGAACTTGGAGGACATTGTGCTCAGTGACATAAGCCCCAAACAGAAGGACAGATGCTGCATAATTTAACTTCTGTAAAGAATCTATTCCCTTCTAATTCTATGCTTCCATCAGAAAGAATGACATTGCTCCATTTGTTAGGAAATGGAAAGATTTGGAAAAAATTATATTAAGTGAAGTAAGTCAGGCCCAAAGAAACATAGGTCCCATGGTTTCCCTTATTTGCAATATCGAGTATATGTCTGAGTCAAGCAGAAAAGGTCAGATAAGGTGATGTTAGGGAAATGAACACTAAGATATGTATTCAAATGTTTTTTTTCTTTCATGCGATTACTTCTAACACATTTATAAGATTATTTCTTTGTTGCTTTGTATGTCACTCCCCCACAGTATAACCGCTGCTTTCACTGTATTTGATGTAGGTATAATTTGTGGAGGGGAAGGGGAAAAACAAATCGTTTAGGTAGGGATACAGGTGGACCCATTGCAACAATGAGATGTACAAGTCGTTATGTCGAAAATGAACTTTTACAACTTTGGTGTGTGTGTGGGGGCGAGCGGGGAAGATTGGGTGGAGGGGCAGGGGGAGGATGGGAAGGGATGGGAAGGGGAAACAAAGGAGGAGGCTACAATACTTGATAAGAAATGTACTCATTATCTTGCCCATGTAATTGTAACCCCTCTGTACAGTATTTTCACAATAAAAAAAAAGAAAGAAAAAGAATCTATTCTCTTCTGTTAGTTTTTGATTTCGATACCTTTTGTCCTGTATGCAATTTTATCTTATTTGGGGAGGGAAAGGAGAGGCACAGAAATGGTAGGACAAAAGGGTGAACCAATTCAGCAGTGAAATCCACTAGATACTATGTTGGAAATAAGTGATACAACTTTGGGGAAAGGTGAAATGGGAGGGGAAAAAGTATGAGACAATGAAGGAGGGGGAACTCAAAGTGAAATGTAGTCATTACCTGACTCATGCAATCAGTCACAGAAGCATTAAGGAAAACAACAGGCTGGGGAATAGTTATTCAGTGAATATAAAGTTTTAGTTATGAAAGACTAGCGAGAGCTAGGGAATCTACTATATGGCTTATTGCTTGTGGTTATCAATACTGTATTGTGCACTTAATTTGTGAAGCAGGTACAACAGTATGTGTGCTTCCTATAGTTACACAAACAAGAGCTTTTAGAATTTTACTTTTTATGGGATCAGAACAGATAGAGGAAGACAGACATGTATCTTTGCAAGGACATATGAAAGCTGACACCAGATGATGCTCTTGCCTTCCAAATTCCAAAGCACAGCAACTTTCTTGACTTCATCTGCATTCTAGGTACCATCATGCATGTAGAAACAGGAGGCCAGCTATTGACACACAGAAACCCTAATGTTTTCTCTGAGTTTCCACTATGGTTTCCCCTGCAGTAAACACAGAACCACAACATGGATGTTGACTCTAGTGACATCTTTTTGCTCCTAGCAAGAACCAAACAAAATATTCACCTGGCTGGGCATTAGTAGCTCATGCCTATAATCTTAGCTATTCAGGAGGCTAAGATCTGAGGACTACCATTCAAATTCGACCCACACCAAAGTCTGTGAGACTCTTATCTCCAATTAACTACTCAGAAAAAGCCAAAAGTGGCACTGTGGCTCAAGTGGTAGAGTGCTAGCCTTGAGCAAAGAGGAGCAGGGACAGCTCCCAGGCCCTGTGTTTAAAGCCGAGGATTAGCACTAAAAAAACAAAAAGGAAAAAAATACACATACCTATATATTCACCCATGTTTACTTATAGATTTATAGGCACATAGTAACATTCTAGCTACCACAAATAAGGGAAACCATACAACCTTTGTTTCTCTGGGTCTGACTTACTTCCCTTGCTGTAATTTTTTCTAAGTCTTTCCATTTCCTTATACATGGAATATCATCTTTTCTGATGGATAAAATTCCATTGTGTATGTATACCTCATTTTCATTTGTGAGTGGAGGGGCCTCTGGGCTGATTCCATATCTTGGCTATGGTGAATAGTGCTGCAATGAACATGGTCATGCTGGTGGCTTTCCTGTAACCTTGTTTGCATTCTATTGGGTAAAATGCCCAGCAGTGGAATTGCTGGGGCATAGAATACTTGTATGTTTAGGTTTTTGAGGAACCTCCATATTGCTTTCCAGAGTAGTTGAAAAAATTGCATTCCCACCAACAGTGTATTTGGGTACCCTTTTGGCTGCATCCTCACCAGCTCCTGTAATTGTTTGTTTTCTTTATAATGACCATTCTAACTGGGGTGAAGTGAAATTTCGGGGTAATTCTGATTTGCATTTCCTTTGTGGGCAGAGATGGGCATTTCTTCATGTGTCTTGGACATTTTTACTGCTTCTGAGAATTCTCTGTTTAAGGTATTAACCCATTAATTGAGTTGTTGTTTCTTTGAGGGTTTATAAGTCAAGATGTTGGGTGGTACTAAAGCTACCAGCACAACTATGTTCATTGCAGCATTATTTACCATAGCTAAGATATGGAACCAACCCACATGAATGGATGAATGGACCAAGAAAATGTGGTATATTTACACAATTTTATGCTTCTATCAGAAAGAATGACATCTCTCCTTTCATAAGGAAATGGAAAGACTTGGAAAAAATCATATGGAGTGAAGTAAACAAGACCCAAAGAAACGTAGGCTCTATGGTTTCTTTCATTTGTAATAATTAGTATAAGCCTAGGCTAGTCCTGACAGAAAATCATAATAGCTCAAGAGCTATGTAGATAGGACTATGCAAAATGATGCTAGTTGAAATGAACTCCAAGACATGGAAACAATAGGTCTTGTTTTTTTTTTTAGTTGTTATCCTTGATGTCACCAATGTATCTTGTTCTTTCTACTTATTTTATTTCATTTTTCTTTTTCCATTGGTTTATTCCTGACAATCTCTGTCTTTGTTTCTGGTACCCTCCATCTTGTTTATGTATTTATCTGATTGGGGGAAGGGAAGGGAAATAACAAAAATGCTGAAAGACGTACAAAGGATGACCCATTGCAACAATGATACTCACAGGACACTGTCGGAAATGAACAACTTCGGGGTGGGGGTGGGGTGGAGGAGTGGGGGGAGGGAAAGGATAGTGGGAAAACAACAATGGAGTGGGTAACAGTGTTCAATGAGAAATGTACCTTACTGATGTAAATGTAACCTCTCTGTGCAGCATCTTTACCATAAATAAAATAAAATAAAAAGATGTTGGGTGGTATGTAAGTGGTTACAAATGAATTGACTGGAGTTCAGTAGTCTCCACGGAAAGCTCAAATAGTGTAAATTTTGTAGAAAAAGTCCAACAAAATAAGCACTAGGAAATGGGTACTTGCAAGTGGGGAGTAGGACCAAGAGGAGAAGGTAGACAAATGAAGGGAGAAATGGGGGAGAATGCAGTCCAAGAATTCATTGTATATACCACAAACTAAGAGAAGTAAGGGAAGAGGTGAGTTGAAGGGGGAGTGGTGAGGATAGGGAAGGAGGTGAGCCTGATCAATGGCACTTCCTTTGTACCACTACTTAAAGATAATAGTAATAATAATAATTAATAATAATAAAAATAATAAACCCTCCCTTGCAGTTTGCAACATAGATCACATGGTGGCGCTCTGGCACTCGTTTGTGGTTGCTCCCCAGGGCCATGTTCTTCATCCTAGCTTCCCTGAGCTCTCTCTGATGGGCCCTGGGTGGGGAGGAAGGCCATGAGGAAGGCACTGGTGTCCATGGCCTTGTATTCTTCCTCCTCTGCTGACCCCTGGCCCTGGCATACTTCCTTTTCCCTGCTGTTCCTTTCATCCAAGTCTTTCTACTCCCACAAACTGAGAATCTGTGGCCCTGCCCCTCTCCAGTTTGTGGCAGCTTGTGATTTACAGGTTGATGGTGCTTCTCCTCTCTCTTGCTCTGGTTTCCTTCCCCCTGCTCCCGCACTAAGCTCTTCAGTATTATCTAACCACGAGGGCCCATCTTCTCATTACCCCGAAAGTCTGCGTTGTGTTCATCCCCTGTCTGCAATTGTGAAATCTCTGATGCTCCATCAACCAGAAGTTCTTCTGTGGGAAAGCTCTCTTTCCTCTTGGCTGAGACGATAGGAAGCTGTTTGTTCTCTTTATTTGCACCACTTGGGATGATCGTGGGTCTGTTTGGCTGTAAATGCTTATGTCTCATCTCTGCTGAGTGTGATAGCCAATGGAATCTAAGCGACTAAAAGCTTTTCTGAAATTGGAAACATCTTGATTTCTAACGCCATCAGAATCTAAGTGGTTTGGATTAGGGATAGTGTATCTTTTTAATGTACCAGGATGCTTGTGTCTTTTTGTTGTTGTTGTTGTTGTTGCTGGTAGCATCAGATGTTTAAAAATTGTTACTCTTCACTAATCCCTCCTTCCTTTAGAATTCTTTGCTATACTTTTTTTTTTTGGCCAGTCCTGGAGCTTGAACTCAGTCCCTGAGCTTCTTTTGCTCAAAGCAGGAACTCTACCACTTGGGCCACAGTGACACTTCCACTTTTTCTGTTTATGTGGTGCTGAGGAATCAAACCCAGGGCTTCATGCATGCTAGGCAAGCATTCTACCACTAAGTCACATTCCCAGCCCTGCTTTTTTTTTGTTTTTTGTCAGTCATGGGGCTTGAACTCTGGGCTTGGGTGCTACCCCTGTGCTCTTCAGCTCAAGGTGAGCACTCTACTGCTTGAGCCACAGAGCCACTTCTGGTTTTCTAGTGGTTAATTGGAAATAAGAGTCTCATGGACTTTTCTGCCTGGGCTGGCTTTGAACTGTGATCCTCAGATCTCAGCCTCCTCAGTAGCTAGGATTACAGGCGTGAGCCACCGGCTTCCCTGCTTTATTTCTTAGAGTGGAATAATTTCAATAAGAAGGCAGGAACAGTTTTGTGGAGCTTGTGTCTCATGCCTGGTTTGGGATCCCTGAGCTGCTAGGTTTGGGAGTGCTGCGCACCCCTGGAGAGGGCATCTTGTGGAAGAAGCTGTCATGTTCAGAGGAGGCTGTGAAGATACCAAGTTGCAAGACTCTATACAAACAGGCATTTACTTTGTGAATGTCTGTTTAGATTTTATGAGAATGATATGACCTCTTCAGTTCTGTAGGCTAGCTAAGGCAAAAGCTGTAAGCTGACTTTTTAGGGGGCATTCTCCTGCCCACCCATCATCCATCCATTCATCCATCCATGATCTATTTATCCATCCATCCATCTATCCACCCATCATCCATCCATTCATCCATCCATGATCTATCAATCTATCCATGTATCCACCCATCCATCCACTATCTGTCCATCCATTATCCATTCATCTATCCATTATCTTTCCATTATCCATCCATCCATCCACCCATCTATCCACCCAACCATCAATCATCAATACAACCACCCATCATCCATCCATCCATCCCTCCCTCTCTACTTCTTTGTAGATTTATTGAGGATCTATCACTTGTCTGGGAACAAGGGATAAAGTGGCAAGCAAAATAGACAAGATCCTCACTCTCACGGAGCCCAGAGTGTGCTGGGGATGGAGAATGGGAAATGGACAACAAATAGATTTATATCAAATAGCATTAAGTAGCAGGATAAAAGAAGACTAGGTAATGGGGAATGGTGGTACTATTGCCAATAAGGAAGGTGTTTTTGAGGAAGTGCTGTTGGGTGTGAGGTCTGGATGGCTGGGAGGAGTCTGTCACCACCATCTTAGGAGGAAAGACTTTGAGCAGCAGAAACAGGAAGTGTAAAGGCCAAGAGGTGGCAGGAGCAGAGGTGTTGACAAGAGAAATGGGCTGCTGGTTATGACCAATTCTCTGTCTTCAGGCTTTCTTAGATTCTCTGATTCTCTTGAGTTCATTTGATACACCTCATATACAGCCAGTTCTCTGTATTCATGTGAGGGCTTGTATCAGTGGACTGAATAAGGAGTCAGTCTCACAATGCCTGTGCTGTACTGGACATTACAGGCCTTTTTTATGGCGTCACTCCCTAAGTGTTATCATGCGATCAGTGTTTTTCATGGCATGTATACTGAGCTACTTATTGTAAGAAATCTGGAGATGATTGAGAGCAGGCAGGAGCAAATGAACAGGTGCTATGCAGATACTACAATGGTTTATTTAATGGGTTTAAAGCCCCCCCCACCCAGTTTTTAGTATCCATCGGGATCCTGGAACCTCTTCTCTGCAGATACTGAAGGATGGCTGGACCCATAAAGTGCTCTTTCTTTTCCCTTCCTTGCCTCTTCTTTTCCTTTCCTTTCCCTTCCCTTTCTTTCCATCTTCTCCTTTTCTTCCTTTTCTTACCCTCTTTTTAAAACCAGCTTTATTGAGTCATAATTGGCACACAGACCCACACGTACCAATGTGTATAACCTGCTAAGTTTGCACAGAAGCACACACCTGCGTGACCCTCACCTGGCCCAGGTTATGAACATGTTCCCCCAGGGTTGTGCATACCCTGAAGCAGATGACAATGCAGTTCTAACGTGAGATACACTCGAGCCTAGTTTCCAGGAAGGCCTTTATTTCATGAGTATTATTGGCTGAATTTTGTATGCTTGACATTCATATATTGAAATTCAAACACATGGTCTTCCAGACTGTGGCAGTGTGTGGGAAAGAAGGGCTTTAAAGAGGTGAGTAAGTCCAATATGATTGGTGTACTTATAAGAAGGAGATCAAGGACTCAGACTCATACAAGATTTTGCAGGCCATCGGCAAGCCAAAGAGTCTTCAGAAGAGACCTCCCATGCCAACACCTTCCCATCGAAGCTTCCAGAACTGAGAAACAGCTTTTGCTTTTTTGTTTACTCCACTCATGTTTGTGCTGTTCAGTTAGGACAGACAGATACCGTGATTATTCTTTTTTTATCTCTCTCTTTTTAAATCAGAGTCCTTTGAACTCAGGGAGTTGGGGTACGTGCAGACTCAGCATGTGGAAAAGTACTGAGCTTGGCAAGGATGCTGACTTCCACCTCCCTTCCAGGGCTGAGCTCATCCCTGCCATCTCCACCCGAGTCACTTGATTTTTGAAGACCGGATATATAGGAGCCTTTATGCATTGCTTTCTTCCTGTAATTAAGTTTATAGCTTTTAGTCTTAGGTTCTTCATGCTACTCTTTTTCAATCAGTAACTAGGTCATAAAGCCTATTCACAGAGTAGACATAAAAAAAATTCCCAAGATAATAACAATCTAGGATTAGGAGCAAAGAAATCTGATTTCAAATTCAGTATTGAATACACTGGATTTAAAGGTGTTCTTGTGTAAGGTTGTTGCATATATTATGATGTTATATATAAGTGCATGCATGGATCTATAAGTATAAATACAGGGAGTTATGAAGACTTATATTTAAATTGATTAACCCATCACCCATGGGAATTTTTTCCACTGTTTTGAATTTGCTGCTCCTTAATTCTAGTCTTGTGCCTCCCTTTCAGTGGTACTCATTATCTAAAAATTAAAAAAAATTATTTTTAAATAAGGCTGTTTATAACTGAAACACTGCAATTTTGTATCAGAGTGATAGTATGCGTTATGGATTGCTGCATGAATTATTATTTTTTCATGCATGATTCTAAGACTCATCTATGTTGTTTGGAGCTATATCTTCATTTTCTTTGCCATACAGTATTCCATCATGTAAATATTTAATCTTATCCATTATATTTTGGGAGACCTTTGGATTCCTTGTGATTTCCCATGCTATAAACGGTGTTGTTTGGAACATTCCTATACCAATGTATAATCATATGTGCCCACGACACTTTTGTACTAAAAAAAATAATGTAGGCTGAGTATGGTAGCTCAGACCTGTAATCTCAGCTACTCAGGAGGCAGAGATCCAGAGGATCATGGTTCAAGGTCAGCCTAGGCAAAAGTCAGTAAGACCCTCATCTCAACCGATAAACTGGCCATGGGGGTGTGGCTGCTTGAAATCACTATTTTGGGAGGTATAACTAGGAGCATTACAGTTAAGGCTGGCTTGGTTGAAAGCACAAGGCATTATTTGCAAAATAGCTAGAAAGCCAGAAGGATTGAGGACTTGCTCAAGTGGTAGAGCACCTGCTCAGGAGCCTGAGGCCCAAACCCCAGTAACACACACACACACACACACACACACACACACACACACAAACACACCTGTGTACACACAAGAGAATATGTACAAGTGTAAAATATGCTTAAAAACAATTGTTTGATTAAACTTAAACAAATGGACTTTCTTTGGGGGGGTTAGAAACAATTTAGTCTTAGGATATTCCAGAAGGCTGAAAGTCATCATATAAAATAGCAGCTTCTGCAATTTGTCTCATTTCTTCAACTAAAGATTGCTCAGAATCTTGAACACAGTGTCTCTTAAAACTCTTACTCAGATGCTATGATTTTTCTTTCTTTCTTTCCTTTTTTCTGTTGGTCATGGTTCTTGAACTCTGGGCCTGGATGCTGTCTCTGAGCTCTTCAGCTCAAGGTGAGCGCCCTACCACTTGAGCCACAGCACCACTTCAGGTTTTCTGGTGGTTAATTGGAGCAGAGTCTCACGGACATTCCTGCCAGGCTGGCTTTGAACTGCAATCTTCAGATCTCAGACTTTTGAGTAGCTGAGATTACAGGTGTGAGCCACCTGTGCCCAGCTGATCTTTCTTTTACTTGGATGTGTATGTCCAATGTTTTGTTTTTACCAGGCAGTAGATAATGTGAGTACACAGGAGATCTAATAAGGACACATGGCCTTTGTGTCTGCAGAAGAAGACTGGCTTGTAAAATCAAGTATGGCACAAGGCCTCTCTGTATGCTGCTGTCCCCTCTCCCCCACCTCCTTGTTAGTGGAGTTGGCCCAGGAAGAAAGGAAAACTGCATGTGGCAGGGCGATTCTCCAACAAATGTTACTGTTTCTCAAGTGCCTTCTGTGTGCCCGCTGGACACAGAACTTGATACAGACGAGTCTCAATGAAGTCCTCCAAACATCAGTATGATATTGATCTGATTATCCACATGGATCAGGTTTAGAGGAAAGTGAGGCCCAGAACAATTATATACCCAAAGTTACACAGGTAGGAGGGTTGGCCGAGCTGAGTCTCTAGACAATCTTAGTCTCTAATATCTTCACTTGCTTCCATAAGGAAAAATATCAAATGTATATATACATGTATATATACTTATACACACACACACGAACACACACACACACACACACACACACACACACACATATATATATATATAAACATCACATGGTATTCTTTCTACCAGATTCTACTTAGGGTATGCCCAGTATTGATGGGAGCAGTAATGGTGAAGAGGTTCACAGTGACCCTGACAATACAATTGTGACATGGCCCTGGGCTCAATAGCTAAGGGATGCCAAAGAAGTTGATCTGTATTCATCACAGACAATTTAGCATCTTTTAGAGTAGGATCGGGCTTAAGGGTACGCACTTGTAAAGTTGGGTGACCTTGATTTCTAATCCTAGTTCTTTAATGTTTAAGTGGTGTGATGTTGAGTGAGTTACTTAACCTCTCCAAACCTCAATTTTTCCATGGGAGGATGAGGATAATTAACTTCCTTCTGGAGGATAATTAATTTCCTTCACTCCATGAAGACATCGTAAAATAGTGTGACTATACCGTCCATACCCAGTCTCCCCTGTAGTCATTACTGAGTGACCAGTGTAACACAGTGGAATGGTGAATGAAGTGACACTTCCGGAGTCCTGTCAGGAAGTGAAAGGAATGTTCTGTTGTTTCACTGTGGGTGATGAAAGATCAGCACATTGGTGATGTTCTGTGATCCACAAAGCATCAAAATCCTTTAGATCCTCTCAGTAGCCCTGCAAGGCTCCCAGGCTCTACCAGTGGCCTCCTAACAAGGCTAGGCCTGCCAGGTGGTGGAGCAGGCTCTTGCTTCTCCCTCCCTCTCTCCCTCCCTCCCTCTCTTTCTCTTCCCGCCCTCCCTCCCTTCTCCTTTTCCTTCCCTCCTTCTCTCCTTCCATCCCCACAATTTTCCCTCTCTTTCTCAGCTTTCTTCCCTTCTCCCTCCCTTTCTTCTCTCCCTTCCCCCTCTTTCCCTCCCTCTTCTTTCTCTCTCCCTTCTTTTCTTCCTTCTTCCCTCCCTCCCTTTCTTCCATTCTTCTTTCTTCCCTCACTCCCTTTTTCTTTCTCTTGTCTCCCTTCCCCCTCCCAGTCTTCCTCCTTCCTTCTTTCTTCCTTCCTTCTTTCTCTTTTTAAACTTTGATTTCCTATTTAAGTAGTTTTACTGTGAGATTTCAATTCAACATGTCATCTTATTTGAATAAAATATATCTTGACGTTGACCGCTTTCATTGTTCCCCCTCCCTTTTTTCTTTCCTTCCTCTTTCCTTTGTTCTCCTACCTTCTTTTCCTTCTTCTTTTCTTCTCCTCCTCCTTTCCTTGCTTCTTTCCAACTAAGAAATTGTATTTGCAGGGCTGGGAAGGTGGCTCAGTGGTAGAGTGCTTGCCTTGCATGCATGAGGCCCTGGGTTGGATTCCTCAGCACCACATAAGCAAAAAGAAAAAAGCTGGAAGTGGCGCTGTGGCTCAAGTGGTAGAGTGCTAGCCTTGAGCTGAAGAGCTGAGGGACAGCGACCAGGCCGAGTTCAGGCCCACAACCGGACCCCCCCCCCAAAAAAAAGGAAATTGTATTTGCATGTGATCTCCATGTGATGTTTAGATCTGTGTATTAAATCAAGCAACTTACCATATTCATCCCCTCCCCCACTTAAGACTTTTCCCCATGTGCTCTCAAACAGAGCTCTCCTGTGGCTTCTCTGAGTCTTTTGCTGGATGAAGTATTCACTGTGACCTTTCAATGTCCTCAAGGGACTGAAGAGAAAAAAGTGTATTTCTGAAAATCCCACTGAAAGGGCAGTTCTTTTCCATTGCAAATCTCACATGACTCCTTTCTTTTTGGCATTTATTACTATGGCCAACTGGGATCTGTCAGGGGTGAAGGGTCTTATGAAAATCCTCTTCAGGTCGGCAGCTCTGCTTCCATGAAGGTGATATTTGCTTTCAAGCACGGGTGGCAGAGATGGGTAATTTTGTATCAGGGTCTTTCTCTAGTTCATAGGAAAGTCAGACATTCTGTATTTCTTTTTTCTTCTTAGAATTATCCTGTTGTGCTTGAGAGTGTTTCTTTTCATGTTTCCAAGAAATTACCATAGTTATAAGCTCAGTCTGTGAAAATATAAAAACACTGGTTTGGCACAGTTTACAGACAAGAAGTGTAATTGTTGGCCAATAAACTCTGGATGGGAAATTAACCCAGTACCGGGCAGAGTTCAGCGGAAGTGTTAGGATGACAGTGTGGCTGAGCTGGGCCAAGGGGTGGGGGGTTAGGGATGTGTGGACTTGAGCCATAGCTTCGGAGGGCTTGGTGTTCCATGTCAGAGACACAATTGCATTGGTCTTGGAGGGGGTGTAACTCTGAGGTCTGGTCCTGGTTCTGACATCTGTCCTTGGTGTGACCTCAGGCAAGTCATTCTCCCTGTTGGGCCTTTCATGGTCTCTCTTGTCAATGAGGATGTTAGACTATATGGTCACCAAGATCCTTTTCACTTCTGGAATTCCTAGATGCGGGGTGGGGAGGTTGGGGCGGGGGGAGAAGGGAGGAAGGGGGAGGAGTTCTGTTTTTAGTAGGTACAACCCACTTGAAAACCAGGCCCGTTCCACTCATATCCATGAGGGGGCGCTATATACTATGTCTTGGCCTTACCTGTAGGCCCAAGCGTCCAACCATCATGCTAAGTGCCAGTGGAAAGTCAGGGTACCAGTCCTTCCCTGCCTTTTGGTGGAGATGGGTGAGAAAGGACAGTGACTAGGCAAATGATTCCTTAGATGTACAGTGGGCCAGAGGACTTCAGGCTCTTTGTTCTCACTTGAGTTTCCTAGGCCTGGTGCTAACTTCGCATGTTTTCAGCCAGGATCGGACCAAGGATTTGGGCAGGGCAGCTTCCTTGTCTCTGTGACTAAGGCCCTCTGGGCCTTTCCCTCACCCCTCCAAAAAAGCTTCTGTTGAATTGCAAAACCAACACACATGGGAGTTTATGAGGGCAAAATATGAAACTAGTATAGAGCTGGAGGTAGAGGTTTGAGTTGTGCATGTAGACAAAAGCTTTCCAACCAAGCTTTTCTTTTAGAAAGTGGAGCAAAAGATGTAGGATGTGTGTGTGGTCATTGAGGACTGCAATGGACCTAGCTCTAAGTTGCGGGATCCACTCTGGCTCATTCAGGTAGCAAAGGAATTTCTGAAGGGGTATCAGAAAGGCTCAGAATCTCCAAAAGGTCCAGAGGCAAGACTCAAGTTATGAAGCCCGATACTATGCCCCACAATGTGTTATGGGTGCTTTTTCTAAGGAAAACACCATGTACAGTTGCCTGGAATCATAAGATGTTGGAGACTGGCCATCCGTCCTGTCCACTTCATAGGTGTGGAGACCATGCTGAGCATCATGTCTTACCTTGTTGCTTCTTGGGGATTGGGGAGATAATTTATAGATAAGAAGTGCAGGCTTGGGAAGTTTATGACTTGCTCAGTTAAACTTTGAATTCAAAGTTTGAACTTTAATAGAATTAGAGGCTAGACAATTGAGCGGAACTAGGCATTACCCCAGGTGATTTCATGAGAGCAGAGCATCACTGGGTATAATTCTTTTATTTTCTAATAATGCGGACAGAACTGCAAGGAACGTTAAATCCTCATTTTTGACTGAGTTTATTCTCTTGTGCCTCTGGTCCCGCCAAGAAGTAGAACCAGCCCAGAAGCAAGAAAGGTGTGTTACCTCTGTGAGGTTCCCGGGGCTTTGGTTGGATCTGTTTCACTTCCTATAAAATATTGGTGGATGTGGAAAGACTTGGAAAAATTATATTAAGTGAAGTAAGCCAGGTCCAAAGGAATTTAGGTCCCATGGTTTCCCTTATTTGCAATAATTAGTATACATATAGGATAATCTTATCAGATGAGCTGAAAAGCTCAAAAGCTATGTACATATGTTCATATAAGATGAAATGAACTCCAAGATATGGCCACAAGAAGTCTGTCTTTGTTGTTATTGTTTTAAGTGTCCCTATGTGGTTTTTTTTGTTTCCTTTGTATGTTCTTCCCCCTATGGTATATCTCTTGTTGTCACTGTACTTGAGTTTGATACCTGCATCTTGTATATATGTATGTCTAATTTGGGGAGGGAAAGGGGAATAACAAAACGCTGAAACAAGGACACAGGATGACCCACTGCAACAAGGATACCCACAGGACAGTATATTAGAAATAAACTTTACAACTTTGGGCGGTGGGGTGGGGAGGAGTGTGGGGGGGAAGGGATAGTGGGACAATAACAAGGGAAGGGGTAACAATGATTGACAAGTAATGCACTCATTGTCTTACTCATGTAACTGTAACCCTCTGTACAGCATCTTTACAATAAAATAAAATAATTGGTGGACTTTGAGATCTTGACCTATAGACTAATATCTCTCTCTCTCTCTCTCTCTGAAAGACCTATAATAAGACAATAGAGGTTTAATGAGTTGCTGACCATGTGCCAGGCAGTGGGTGTGTGCAGGACAGAAAAGTCCCCTGCTAGTCATGGGCTCTGTATAAACACAGATGCCAGATGGAGCAGTCTGTAGTTCTCAAAGAAAACGTGTGTGTGTGTGTGTGTGTGTGTGTGTGTGTGTGTGTGTGCTGGTCCTAGGGCCTGAACTCAAGGCTTCATATTCTCCCTTGGCTTTTTTGCTCAAGGCCGGTGCTCAACCATTGAACCATAGGTCCAGCATTTTTTGTTGGTTAATTAGAGATGGGTCTCAAGGACTTTTTCTGCCCAGACTGGCTTTGAACCATGATCCTCAGATGTCAGCCTCCTAAGTAGCTAGGATTACAGGTGTGAGCCACTAGTGCATTGCTTTAGGATCTTTTTCTCAATTCAAGTAAAATAGTAAAAGGATCTTCCATGGTTTCCATAGGAAAAACACTCTAGTTTTATGAAAAGTGCGAATAAATCTTTTTTACTTCCAACCAAGTTTCAGTATTTAAGAAAAGTGATTTCCAAGGGCTGTGTGTGTGTGTGTGTGTGTGTGTGTGTGTGTGTGTTTGTGAAATAGTAGAACTCCTGCCTAGTCATAACTTAAAGCCTTGACTTCAAGTCCCAGTACCATACTTCCTGCCCCTCCCCCTCCTCTCCCCTTCCCCCCTGCTCAAAAAAGAATGAAAAATGATTTCTCAATGATAGTGAAGGTATGTGAAATTCTGTAGTCTCAGCTATTAGTGATATGGGTGTAAGATAACTTGTGAAGGAAAACATTTGCTATGTGTCACAAAACATTCTTACCTGAGAATTTCTTGGACTATCTCTTAGAGAAAGAACTATAAATGTATGTGAATATACATTCAGTGAGGATCCCAATATGGTTTATAATAAACCTAAGCATTCATCAACTGATGATTGAATATATGAATCAAGTGATAGTCACTCCATTGATTTGACCATGTGTAACAGAAAGCCCCAAATAGCATTCACTTAAACATACACAGAGTTGCTTTTCTTTTTTAATTTTTGAATATTTTTATTGTAATGATACTGTACAGAGGGGTTACAGTTACATGAGTAAGGTAATGAGTACGTTTCCTCCTATCAATCATTGTTACCCCCTCCTTTGTTTTTCCCCTACCATCCCTTCCCTTACCACCTACCCAACTCCTCCTGCCCCCCTAAGTTGTAAAGTTTATTTTCAACATAGTGTCTTGTAGGTCTCATTGTTCCAATAGGACATCCTGCATCCTTGCTTCAGCATTTTGTCATTTTCCTTACCATCCCCAAATTAGAAGAATGTATATACAAGATGCAGGACACCAGAATCAAATACAGTGACAACAGGGGCTATACCATAGGAGGAAGAACATACAAAAGAAACAACAAAAAAATCACATAGTACATTAGAAACAACTGCAACAAAGATAAAAACCTCTTGTGTCCATATCTTGGGGTTTATTTCACTTAGCATCATTTTATATGGCCATTTGACCTTTTCTACTTGTCTGGTAAGATTATCCTATTGCAAGTAAGGGAAACCATGGGACCTATGTTTCTTTGGGTCTGGCTTACTTCAATTAATATATTTTTCCCAAGTCTTTCCATTTCCTAACAAATGAGGCAATGTCATTCTTTCTGATGGAGGTATAGAATTCCATTACACACACACACACACACACACACACACACACACACACACACACACACCATATTTTCTTGACTCATTCATCTACTGAGGGGCATCTGGGTTGGTTCCATATCTTAGCTATGGTGAATGATGCTACGATAAACATAGTTGTGCTAGTATCTTTAGTATGGCCTTGTTTGTGATCATTTGGGTAAATGCCCAAAAGTGGGATTGCTGGGTCATAGGGGAGCTCTATTTGTAGTCTTTTGAGGAACCTCCATAATGCTTTCCAGAGTGGTTGAACAAGTTTATACACCCACCAACAATGCAGTAGGCTTCCCTTTTGGCCATACCCCCAGCATCTGTTGTTATTAGATTTCTTGATTATAGCAATTCTAACTGGGGTGAGATGGAATCTCAATGTTGTTTTGCATTTCTTTTATGGCTAGAGAAGTTGAGCATTTCTTCAGGTGTCTATTGGCCATTCTTATTTCCTCTTCAGAGAAGTTTCTCTTTAAGTCTTTAGCCCACTTATTAGTTGGGTGGTTGTTTCTTTGAGGATTTGTTGTTGGGGGATTTAATTTTTTGAGTTCTAAAAGTATATTTTCGATATGATACCCTTGTCCATTGTATGGCTAGTGAAGATCTTCTCCCAATCCGTGGGCTTTCTATTGATCTTGCCAGCCATGTCCTTTGCCATTCAGAAGCTCTGCAATTTCATGCAATCCCCTTTGCCCAACCTTTCTTTGATTTTCTGTACCTGAAAGAAATGCAGAATAGACCATTTGGTTTTGTGTGGTGGAACTCAGTTCCTTCTGCTTTTTGATCTTGCTATTGTTACTGCAAGGTCAAGGTGTCAGGTAGAACTCCAGCTGCTATAGTCCTAGTCCATATGTAAGAGAGCATCCTATTGGCCTGGATTTGGCTATATGTATCTGCACAAAGATTTGGAAGGATGCTGCTCATCTTTTACGTAATGGACAAAAAGAAGGAAGAGGGATATTGAATTAGAACTACAATCTTGACTCATTTTTGCTCATATATTTCTTATAAAATAACTTTGAAAAATTCTTACTTGGTGCACATAAATTATCTCTGGAAAATCTATCATGGGTGTACTGGGCATGAAGTATAAATTTCTGACCCCTTGTAAATATAAGAATAAAAGTAATTGTATCAGCTTTTAAAATCCATCCAATGGAATATAAGTACCATTCTTTTCCTTAGAAAATAAACAAGCTTTGAAATACTGGGAAAATATCTATTATTCCTTACTTTTCATTGTTTCCTCTACAGGCTTTTTTTTCCTGGTATATATTTTTCTGCTTGAAAGCTATTGATCAACTTGTCATGACTCTCAGCCACAATAATATGTTGAGAAATAGAAATGTTAATTTCACCTGGTTATAATATTCTAAAAATATTGAAGTTTTCCTTTACTTATTTATAAATATTAGTACTATATGATTGATCAAATGAAAACGAACAGAGCCCACATCTTGACAAATATGAACCTATAATGGATTTTTGAATGAGAAGTGGTGAGGTATTTGAAAATAAAATATGCATTTCTACTTGTGAGTGACTAATAGTGTTAGAAGGTATAGACATTGTCATGCATTTTGCTTCTGATTTTAGCTTTATAGATGTGAATAGAAAAGCTTTCTTCCTTAACTAAGTAAATGGAAGTGGAGAGAGTTGATTTTAGAGTGAGGATTTAATCCTCTGAGTTCTCTTGAGGTATGTAGCAAAAATCATACCATTGTCTCCCATCAGATGTCATTTCTAATCATTTATAAGTTGACAATGAGCTCCTTTGATTATGTTGTTGAAGAAGAACATGTTTTTCTTTGTCCCTTTTCACATCCTGTATCATCATTTTATCATCATGGTCACAGTACTCAGGAAGAGGAGGGGGTGTGCTTTTTCTTCTGTAGAATGAAGAAAAAGCGAGTGTGAAAGTGAAGGAGGGGAGGGGGAGGGCCTCCCCCAATATGGTGCCTTTCCAGAAGAGGCATCCCCAGGGAAGCAGACTCCATCCTCCACCCTCCATCCTCACCTTGCTTGCCTGGAGTAACATCCAGGTGAGGATCCTGTTTGATAAGAACAGACCCCAAACCACAGGTGGCTGCATTGGGTCACTGGGGGCCTCCTCCATCAGGTGGCAGATGCCAGTCAGGAGGTGGCGGTGGTATAGAAAAGAGGACTAGGAAGCCAGAGGGCTGTTGGCCTTGCTCACTGGGCTGTGGGCTGAGGCACCCATTCTGGGCATCAGAGGCTCAGCCTAGAACACTTGTCACAGGTGAAGTAGGTAACTGAGACCCACCTAGCAGGGGCAGCCTCTGTGTGTGTGTGTGTGTGTGTGTGTGTGTGTGTGTGTGTGTAAGAGACACCCCTCCTTTGGGATTTCAGGCTTGAGATACCTCTCAGCAGAGGCCAGGACCTGGATCAGAGGCCTCCTCTTTCAACCAGTCTCCACAGAAGTCAGTGAGCCTTCTGCCAACAGGGAGTGGGAGCACTGAGAGGTGGCGCAGTTCACGTTTCCCTCTCTATTGTTGCTGCTGGTGAGCCTAGACATCCAGTCCAATTGGCCAGGTTGGAGGAAAGAAGGCCATCACAGCCTCCTCTGGTTTCTTTCTATTTGTCTCCAAACTCCCCTGCCATAAAACAGATGTTCTCATGCATATTCATGAGCACAGATGCTGTAGGGTGGAGGGCTGTGATGGTGACTGTGAGGGAGAGGAGGATGCAGGCCCTGGGTCCTAGTGCCATGTGGGTACCAGCTCAGCCTTGAGAAAGGCTTCCTCTCTCTTCTTTGCCAGTCATGGCCCAGATAGTTGGCAAATACTCATTTTGAATCAAAGGAAATTCTATCTGAAATTATTTTGTCAGTCCGTGGTATTCATTATATGAGGAATAAGTGAGACTGGCTAAGACCATGAGCTCTGGAATGAGACTGCAGGTGTTCAAATCCACCTCTGATACTTGTTAATGTGTCTCCTCTGCTATTAATCTAAGTTGCTTAACAGCACTATCCCCCATCTTAATGGGTTTTTTCTTTCCTCTCTTTTTTTCTTTCGTTTCTTCTTCCTTTCCATTTCCTTCCTTTCCTTTCCTTCCTGCCTTCCTTTTTTCTTTCTTTCTAATACTGATACTTGAACTTAGGGCACACTTTGGCTCTACTTTTTCTGTTTATGGCTGGAATTCTACCATGTGAGCCACACCTCTACTTCTGTTTATTGTCCCCTAGCTAGTTAGAAATGAGTCTTGTGGTTTTTTACTGCCAAGACTGGTTCTAAACCAAAATTCTCAGATCTCAGCCTCCTGAGTAGCTAGGACTATAGTTGTGAAGCACTGGTGCAGATTTTGATTTTCTTTCTTTCTTCCTT
>NW_012267343.1:6990532-7070040 GCF_000151885.1 Dipodomys ordii | reverse complement strand
TGCTTGATATGGGCCTGTTATGATGGTTTAACTCATCTTGGTTTAGTTTCGGCACGTCCATATTTGCTAGGAAAAGGTCCATTTCTGCCAAGTCCTCAAACTTATTAGCATAAAGGTTTGAGAAGAAATCCTGTATAATGTTCTGAATCCTGGTTGTTTCTGTGGTGATGTTTCCATTCTCATCTCTGAGTTTATTTATTTGGCTATGTTCTCTTCATTTTGTGATAAGATTTGCTAAGGGTCTGTCAATTTTGTTTATTTTCTCAAAGAACCAACTCTTTGTTTTGTTGATTCTTTCTATGGTTCTTTGGAATCTAATTTGTGTAATTCTGATTTAATTTTAATTATTTCTGGATTGGGGTTTATCTTGCTGCTCTTTTTCAAGGAGGTTCAGATGTCTCATTAAATTGTTGGTTTCAGATCTCTCCAATTTGTTGATATAGGAACTCAGAGCTATAAACTTGCCTCTGAGTACTGCCTTTGCTATGTCCTAGAGGAGCTGGTAATTTGTGTGTTCATTTTTAGATCTATAGTTTCTCTGTTGAGTTTTCGCCAAGTTGATTATTTAGTGGGGGATAGTGGTGTGTTAAAGTCCTCAACAATTAATAATAGTGGTGTGTTTAAAGTCCCCAAAAATTAATGTCTTTGGATCTATGTGACATTTGAGGGAAAGTAGTGTTTCTTGGATAAATTTGGGTGCTCCATTGGTTGACAAATAGATATTTAGAATTGTAATATCCTCCTGAAGGAGAGATTCCTTATTAGTATGTAGCAAGCTTTGTTATCTCTTCTCACTAATTTTAATTTGAAGTCTATTTTATCTGATATTGTTTATGGGCTTGGTAGATTTTGTTCCAGCCTTCACTTTCAAAATGTGTTTGTTTTTATGGGCAAGGTGTGACTCCTGAAGGCAGCAGATAGCAGGATCTTGCTTTTTAATCCAACTAGACAGTCTATGTCACTTAATTGGAGAGTTAAGTCCCTTAATGTTGAGAGTTAGGACTGAGAGGTGTTTGGGAGTTCCTGCCATGCTATCCACCTTCTTGGGGACTGTGACAACTGGGTTCTTCCAATGGTTCTTGGATTCTCAGTTTGGGTGCGGTTTCTTGGCCTTTATTGTGGTTTTGTTGGTTTTTGATGTCTAGGACATCTTTAAGTATCTTTTGTAGGGCTGGTTTGGTGGAGAAATATTGTTTGTTTTTCTTTGCTATAGAAGGTTTTTATTTGACCTTCGGTTATGGAGGAGAGTTTAGCTGGGTACAGTATTCTTGGTTGATAGTTGTTTGTCTTTAGGGCATGGCCTACATCATTCCAGGCTCTTCTTGCTTTAATTGTCTCTCCTGAGAAATCTGAGGTGATTCTAATTGTTTTCCCTTCCTAGGTGATTGATCTTTTCTCCTTGATAGCTTTAAGGATCTTTTCCTTGGTCTGAGTCGATCCTGTGTGGATTATAATGTGATGGTGGGATGTCCTGTTCTGGTCTGGTCTATTTGGGGTTCTAAAAGCTTCTTCTATCTGAATAGGCCTATCTGTTTGCATGTTTTGGGCATTCTCTGCTAGGATCCTGTTAAATAAATTTCCTAGACCATTCACTTCTGTCTCTAGGTGCTCCTCTACACCTATTATCCTCAGATTAGGCCTTCTGATGGTGTCTTCCAAATGTTGAATAGATTTATCATATTTCTTGGATTTGTCTTGGATAGTTGTATGTTCTTCCTCTATAATATCTAGGCTGTCTTCAGTCTCCAAGATTCGATCTTCTCCATGGTCTAACCTACTGTCAAGACTTTCTACTTTGTTTTTTATTTCTTTTCCTTCGAATTAGTTGGTTTGATGACTTCAAATTCTTTGTTGGAGCTTTGTTTTAGATCTTGTATGAGCTTCTTTACTTCCTTAATTTGATGTTCAGTGTTTATTCTCAAATCACTTAGTTGATTGGTTATGGTTTCCTTGTACTCCCATTCCTTCTGTAGGGCTCCATTTAGCGTTCCCTTTGTGGTCTTCCTGAATTCTTTCAGTTGTCTGTTTATGGATTCCATGAATCCCTCTATTGATCTTTGTCTATTCTCATCCCACTCTCGCAATTCCTGTATTACTCTTTGATTAGCTTCCTCACATTCATGCAATTTCTGTAGTTCTCTTTGACTGTTCTCAGCCTGCCCACACAATTCCTGTGTTTCTCTTTGTTCTCAGTCTGCTCATGCAATCTTTTTATTTCTCTTTGCTTGTTCTCAACCTGCTCATGGAATTCCTGTATTAATCTTTGACTAGCTTCCTCATGCTCACGAGATTCCTGTATTAATCTTTGGTTTGCCTCCTCTCTCTCCTTATCATGCTCACACAGAGTCCTTTGCAGGTTTTCAATCTTTTCATTCACCAGTAGTGTTTGTAGAGCTTTTTGGGAACTCTCCTCTGGATTATTCATTAACAGTTCTGTTACCTGATTATCATGAGTGGGAGTTGAGATACTTGGACTTGCCATTTTTCTTGTGTTTTTCTAGCGTGTTCTGCCATTTGGCCTGAAAGAAACACCAATTTTGTGCTAGAGCACTATTTTAAGGCAAGCATCAACCAGAGTCCTGTAGTTGCACAGTCAAAATGGCTGCAGATACAATCTAGTTCAACAGATACATCATTCAACATCAGAAAACTATGGGTTAATGGGCTAAGAACAGCAAAGAAGGATTTGGCAAACCAGAAATTATTAGGTGTAGGGAGAAATGTGGGGAAAAATAGGATTAGAGTGATATGGAGAGGTAAAAGGAGAGTGAAGTTAACCAAGTCCTAATCTCAGAGCGGGAAATGGATTGGACAGAATGATAGGAGAGAGATTAAAAAAAAAACAAGAAAAAATGGAAAAACAAAAATTTAAATTTAAAAAGTGAAACACTTAAAAATTATGTATGTATAAACAAATGGTATTGAGAGAAGAAGGATAGGATGGAGGAGAGGGATAGAAAGGAAATATGAAAAACTAAAAAAATTCTTAAAATTAGTTACTTGAAAATTATATAGGTATAAAAAGATAATACTGCTATTAAAGAAGTTAAGCCTAAGAGGTTGTGAATTGAGTAATAAATTTCTGGGTTAAGTATGTACACAATGGGGGATAAGGTCTAATAATTGATGACGGGTATATATCTGGGAATGAGCAGAACAGCAAGTCACACAAAAGAGAAAGAAAGAGAAAAAATGAAAAGAATAAAAAAAAAGGACCAAAAGGTCAAAAGAGATTAAAAAAAAAGCACACACACATATGCACCTAAAATAAAAATTATGAGAGAAAAAAAGATTAATAGAAATCAATTTAAAAAAAATTTTTAAAAAGGTACAAAAAAGAGTTCTTTGATTTTTGGGGGGGCGGGGGACTGGGAAGATCTTGTATCTCCCCTGTGTCCTTAACCAGTCTCTTGGTGGAGTCTCTGGTTTGCTTACAGTGTTTGGTTTTCCTGTGGCTTGATTGGTTTCTTAAGTCAGCTTGTTTGAGCAGGCAGAAAAATGCTCTGCATTATCCATGATTTTGTGATCCTCCTCCCAGTCTAGTTCAGTGGAGGGAGATCTGCTTTGAGTATCACAAAAGGAGATGGCTGTTTCCTCTAGTTTGGAGATGCTGTGATGAGGCTAGGTTCTGAGTATAGTTGAGGCCTTTCAGCAAACAGTAGCTTTTCCCTGAGGGGCTAGCTCCTGAGACACTCACAGAGCCCAGCCTGGAGCCATTCTCAGGGTTTATGTTTACTGAATTTCAATTGCTTTTCTAGCTGCTGTAGGGAGGGGCAGCCTCTGGCTCTGTTTACCCAGTGAAGAAAGTCACTTCTCTAGGGGTGGAGATTCCTCTGCCTGGGCCTGGTGACTTTCCTCTGGGTGGAGCTGAGCCTGGCAGGTCAGGTTAGGTTCCTGTGACCTGCTAAATGACTCTGTTGTTTTCTTCCAAGGCCTGAGTAGGAGCTGGCTTCTTAGCCTGGCCTTTGTCAGTATCAAAGATGGAGATCTCCAGTGGTGGGAGAGGGAGGGGCAGCTTTCCCTCCTCTGCTCCCTGAGAAGGAGTGAGGATGTCAGGCCTCTACTCACGCTGGAGTCTTGGTTCCTGGGTCATCTCTGGTCTGGGATCTGCAGGATGAAGATATCTGCTCCTTGTCAGTTCTTGCTGGTGTGGAGTAGAATCTGATCGCCTGCTGCATCTGGCGCCTTTGTCCTGGACTCTCTCTGTACGTATGGTGGCTATGGCCACCGCTGCTGCCACTGCTGCCAGTGCTACCTGCAAGTGCTCAGATCTGTCTCCTTGCCTGAATTTTCCCTCTCTGGCCAAACTCTCTGTACTGTGATGGCACACTTGGTGTGATTCTCTAGCCTAGGACTGTTCACTGGAACACTAAAACTGCTTTCTATGTGAGAGCTTGTTTAGCCTCCAGCTTCTCCTCCACCATCTTCCTTCCAACTCTCCAGATTCTCTTAATGACTATGTGTGTGTGTATGTATATGTATATATATGTATATATATATATATATATATATAATATGCTTTTATATATATGCTCTTGTATCCCACCTTTCACTGGTCCTCTTCTATTTTCCCAATAGCCCCCTTCTCAGGAATTAAAAAAATATTCTGTATGTGAGAGAAAATATGATAATTGTGTGATTAATTTTCTTACTGCTAATATTTTATACACATTGATTTTTCCCCCTCAATTCTTCTTAGCCTTCTCTTTACTTTGTACATATTCTTATGATCTGTCTTTTTTTTATTGTCAAAGTGATGTACAGAGGAGTTACATAAGTAAAGTAGTAAGTAGATTTCATGTCAAACTTGTTACCCCTTCCCTCGTTTTTCTCCTACTTTCCCTCCCATCCATCCTCTCTACCCCCAGGGCTGTCTTTTTAAACAAATGTCCATTTTGCTGTTACTTAGCCAGGACTTTTAATTCAATTATACTTCTCACTTCTAGAAGGCCTACTTGATTTTTTTCATAGATTATTACTCTGTTGACATTTATCATTATTTCAATGATTCTATTATATTCTTGAGTCATTATCCATAAAACAAATATCTAAATCATGTTTTAATCTGTTCCTATTGTCTAATTTTTTGTGTATCATGCCTCATAAATTTTATTAGGTGTAGGGAATGAAAGACAGTAAAGTCTCTATACTGTGTTGCTTTCCTGCAAAGATGGGTCACTTTTCTTCTGAAAGGCATATAAAGAAAGCACTGATGCAACACCTTGAACTTGTCAGAGCCTGAACTCAGTCTTTATTAGAGCTGACCTAGGTCAGGATTTCACTCACTCCTAACATACAGATTTCACTCTGGGACTGTGGCTCCTGTGGTCTAATACATGATCTTTCTGTGTACTCAACTGAATTCTAACCTTTGTCTCCCAGATAGGAAATTGCTGAGAGCTGTCTTTAGTCTCCTACTTCTGTTTTCAACGATATCTTAAAGTCTCTGCTTGTGTGTGAACATCTCAGAAGTTGATCATGTGTAGGATTTATATGCAGAATTTAGGAGTTCTCTGTATTGTCCTGTTTTTTTTTTTTTGTGTGTGTGTATATATGTGAAATTGGCCAATTAAACAGCACTGAAATATCAACCTCTGCCTCTTTTGGTTTTTAATTTATTTTTTAAATAATTTTTTATTGAGATTAAGTGATTACATAAATTTCACAAATTTCACAGTGTTGTGAGATAGTGATACTTTTAGTCACAAACACATTTTAACCTTCACAAGGCAAATTGCCATTATTGTAGTCTATAATGTTTGTGAATTCTATGAGCTTTGACAATACAATTATTTCTTCCACATTGAGTGATATGTACATTTGTTTCCTTTATTCTTGGTGTAAGCTATTCAACTTCTGTCTCTTTAGCCCAGACAGACTGTGGCTTCATGCCTGTGCTTTTATTATCTGCCCTGTTGGGTGGAAAATGCTCTCAGAACATACATCAGGGATGGTATAGAGTCATTGCAATTGTTGTCTTTCTTTGTGGTGGTACTGGGGTTTGAACTCAAGACCCCATGTTTGCAAGGCAAGCATTCTACCACTATAGCCATACCTGTAGTCCAAGACTCTAGCTTCCTAACCACCTTTGTGTGGTTCAGCTTTACTAGTTCCTTCTGTGTGAGGGTAACTGCTATAAGCTATTCCATTATGTTTGGAGCTAAAAGTAATTGCTTCTATTTATTTATTTATTTTTGGTTGATTCTGGGGCTTGAACTCAGGGCCTGGATGTTGTCCCTGAGCTCTTTTGTTCAAGGTAGTGCTCTACCACTTGGAACCACAGCTTTACTTGTGGTTTTTGAGTGATTAATTGGAGATAAGAGTCTCATGGGGATTTTTCTGCCTGGGCTGTCTTTGAACTGTGATCTTCAGATCTCAGCCTCTTGAGTAGCTAGGATTATAGGCATGAGCCACTGGCACCTGGCTGCTTTTATTTTTGAGGACTATTTTTACTAATTATCAATTTTTAAGAGTTTAAAGCAGATGATCTCAACAGATGTTGAGATGTTGTCATATTCCTCCTACCAAAATAACTGGTAATTCTCATCAGTTTTCTAAAATTCTTAACCAGTCTAGAAAATGGCAAAGATGCCATTTTTCCTCTAGCCTCTTTCTACTCTGATTATACGTATTTTATACTAGATCTAACATACACCTTTACCATACAGATTAAAAAATTCTTATTTAACTTTCTGTGCCTCAATTCAGATCATTTTCCCCCCTTCTCTCTGTTTCCATCTTTTCTGTATCTAGTGTGCTCTTAATCCATTGAATCGTCTTAAATTTAGTAACTATTTATAGAATGTCCATTTGATTCTTTTATGGATTCAGTTATCTGTCCAACTCCTCTACCATTTCAAATGTTCTGTTGACCCCTTCTTTCCTTTTTTTCTGAATGGTCACTTATCCTTATTTTACAGTCCCTTTTGGGACTGACCATAATATAATCCTAGATGCATGGTGAGACAGAGCAGAGAGGCACATCATCTGAGGCTGGTAGCAGGCTAAAATCAAGACCCTGTGTGCAAAATAGATGAGCAAGAAGAGGGCTTGTGGGAAGGGGAGGCTAGAGTGCATAGGCATAGCTCAAGTGCTAGAGTCCCCAGTAAGTGCAAGTGATCCGAGTATGAACCCCAGTACCATTCCCCACCCCATCCCCACCCCCAAATAAAGCCCAAGCTTGTTTTGTTTCTGTTTTTTTGTCTTCTCAGTAAAATTTTGTTGCATTTAGGAAACTTTGTGATTTCAGTTGTGTGTCGTTAGGGAATACCTTAGACACTCCAGATGTCTACCCAGATGGGCTCCCTCTTTCTCTGTCATGGAGTTAGAAGAAGGGCTAAGACTTAAATCTCATTTAGCTGGACTGATGGAGTTTTTTTTCTCCTTCAGTTTTAGGATGATTTAGTCAACCTGTGATTCATTCTCACTTTTTAGTTATAGACTTTTTTGTCACTTTTTTTGCCAGTCCTGGGCTTGAACTCAGGGCCTGAGCACTGTCCTTGAGCTTCTTTTGCTCAAGGTTAGTACTCTACCACTTGAGCCACAGTGCCACTTCTGGCCTTTTCTGTTGGTGTGGTACTAAGGAATCAAACCCAGGGCTTCAGGCATGCTAAACAAGCACTCTACAACTAAGCCACCTTCCAAGCCTAGTTATAGACTTAAAGAAACAACAGCAACTATCCAGCTGGGTGCTCATGGCTCATGTCTGTAATATTAGCTACTCAGGAGGCCAAGATCTGAGAATTGTGGTTCAAAGCCAGCCTGAGCAGAAAGCCAGTGAGACTGTTATTTTTAATTAACCACCAGAAAACTACAAGTGGCACTGTGGCTCGAAGTGGTAGAACACTAGCCTTGAGCAAAAAAGCTCAGGGACAGTACCCTGAGTTCAAGCCAATCTTGTGCTGGAACTTGGGACTTAGATGCTATCCCTGAGGGTTTTTTTCCTTCTTAAGGCTGGTACTCTACTATTTAAATCTCACTTTCACTTCTGGGTTTTTGGTGGTTAATTGGAGATAAGTCTCACAGGCTTTCCTACCCTTCTGTCTTTGAACCATGATCCTTAAATATCAGCCTCCTGTGTAGCTAGGCATGAACCATTGGTGCCTAGCTGAATTTGTGCCTTTAACTCAGGTCTTCTATGCAAAACTACCTTGACTTATACTGTGACCTCTTTATTACAGTTTATTTCTGTTGTGTTAATGTGTTCATTTTAGTGGTGATAAAGGGCCTGTAGTAGGTGAGAACAATCTGGTGGATAATTGCATATGGTGAGAGGGAAGAAGGTTGAGGCCTACGGAGTCCAAAAGTCTAGAAGAGCCAGAAAGCATGGGTTGAAATAGGCTCTGTTATACAGAGAGGGGTTATCAATTCTGAGCAGAAAAAGTTGTGATGGTAGGTTCCTTGTATGATTGCTTGAAGAAGCAAAGGCTGCTAAAGAACTGTGTGAGGTGATGGTATGAGGTGAGGCTAGGGAGTAGGTGGGGACAATTCTCCCACAAGAGGAAATGCTACTCTTTGCCTGATGTTACCTTCCTACACATAGAAACCAAGCTTAACCCTGAAAGAAGGGCTGGCAATTTGTGCAGTGGAGAGAAAAGGAAGTCGTGGCCCAACTCTATGTGGTGGGGAATTTGAGATGAACAGAAATGACTGTGGGTGCTATCTCTTGGATTTTCTCCCTTTATTCTCCTAAACAGGAAGTAGGAACTCTCAGGGTGATATTAACCACTATCAGTTTGGCCTCTTGGGGTTCCCTTGTTCCTCTGGGACTCTGCCTCTTAGCTCCCATTCTTCTTGACTTTAGGACTTTAGTAAAGCGTGGACATTTGCATCTCTGTGTATGGGTATAAGAAGCTGTTATCCCTCTTATAGGGTTGGTACAGGTATAGGGTATTAAGGGCACTGTGTTTCTATTTCTTGAACTATATATACTGGTTTTCCCTCTTGGGATGTATAATTCTGAGAGGGGGTGTGTACTTATTCAACCACTCAGGCTAGAAACCTGGGCATCATATTTCTGCTTTTTTTTTTCTCCAAAACTTGTGTTCTACCAATGGCCAAGCACTGAATACTTAGATATTGTAAACATTTCTGGCTCTTACTGACTTCTCTATCTCACTGTTAAAATTTCAACCAGATCACTGTTTTCCTTTCCCTGGATGGCAGCAACAGCCTCAAAAAAAAAAATCTTACTGACTCTAACCTTGCTAACAACTCCCAATTCCTTTGCTCTTGAGATTACTAAAAGCAATCTCTCTCTCTTTTTTGTTTGCCAGGCCAACTCCTATTCAGGCATTGCTCAGTTGTGCTGTGTGTAGAGAAGCATGTCTTAGGGTCTCCCTTTGTTCCTTTCCTTCCCTGTAACCCTCCATGTCTTGTCTATGTCTCGTACCAAGAACAAGCTCCTCAGTATTACAACTGGTCATGGATCTAGGGTACATAAGACCTTTAACTGACAATTGTTTGGTTAAAATGAAGGAGATTTAATGCCATAGCGTCCCTTGTCTCAAAGAGTTCACAGTCAAGACAAAGACAGTCATGACTATGAAAGCTGTTGGAAATATCATAACTTGACAGAACGGGGACCAGGGAAGACTATGAAGAGGAGAAAAGGTCCTCAGGGACAATGGCCCTATAACAGAAATGATCACAAAAGATTGTCAAAACCTCAAGCTTGCACAAAGTAATTCGATTGGGGATTCTTGCTGGGAACGGAACGTCCCATAGAACTTGGGGCTGATGTCACCTTGTTATCGCTCCTAGTAGTCAAAGATAAATATATTCAAAAACATCCAAGTAAACCTCCTAATTTTTCCTTAAAAATAATTTCTGTCTATTGCATCTCACAGATGCCAATAGTTCATTCTGACATGGATATCTTATCTTACAGTGTCCTTCTATTCCTTTGACTGTCTCTTGTCATGTAAGTGGCACTACTATGATTAATCATGAAGCAATAACACTATGCTAGGTTTTTCTATCTCTCTCTGTGTCTCTCTGTCTCTGTCTCTCTGTTTCTCTGTCTCTGAATGAACTAGATTAGAATCCTAAACAGGATATTTTCATGACACTGCTAGTCAAGGCCTGCTGGGGTTGCAGCAGAGAGAATACTCGTGAACTCTCTAGATTCCTTCATATCTACATGAAGTCATTTTTAAGATGGCTTCCATAGACTGGGCAAGTATGAAGCTTCTTTTGTGGGCAGTGAAGGAGAGAGATGTCAGTGAAAAGAAGATGTCTTAGGAGAGGAAGATCGATTTTGTGAGTTGCCTCTCCTTCCTTTTCTCCTCATCACAGAGGACATTCTCGTCTCCTCTAAAATATGGAGGAGGCCGATGAGTGTCTCACTTCTGAAGTCTTGAACAGCTGGACTTGTAGAGCACCCACTATCCTGGGGCTAGTGGTGTTGATTGTGAGAAAGGAGTGGGTGAGAGCTGGACGAACTGGCAGAGGAAGTGTGGGTGATCTAAGTTCCCTGGGAAACACTAGGGCAGTCTTCCTTGGGTCCCACTGACCACACACAGGTACACCAGATTTCATTCTAGGGCTTAAGCCTTATTGACAATTCCTCTAAGTGGAGCTGACTTGAGGAGGCTGTAAAATAGAAGAACCCAGGGAAGGTTGAGAGAAAAGAGAGGCAAGTGTCTGTATTCATCAAAGGACTGGAAGGGGTGTTTCCCTTCTCAATATCTATAGAGAACCTGAATTTGAACACTCATCCCTTACAGGGAAATTGCCTATGCCCTCCAGAGGAAGACTGAGAAGAAGAGATAGATGATAAGAACAGGACTTGACTTTACCACCAACACATCCCTGTAGATTTTCTCACATAAGAGAGGAGGAGTTAAGCTGGGAGCTGGTGGCTCACATCTGTAATCCTAGCTACTCAGGAGGCTGAGAATCTGAGGATCATGGTTTGAAGACAGCCCATGTAGGAAAGTCTGTGAGACTTATCATCAATTAACCACCAGAAAACTAGAAGTGGAGCTGTGGCTCAAAGTGGTAGAATGTTAGCCTTGAGCAGAAAAGCTCAGGGACAGCTTCCACGCCCTGAATTCAAGCCCCATGACTGATCCAGAGAGAGAGAGAGACAGACAGAGGAGAGGAGAGAGAGGAGAGTTTATTAGCAGTGTGTAGTCAAAGACACACCGGATACCAGTAGTCAGGTGAAAACAAACATCAGTTTTCTTATCCTTCTTTCCTTCCCCAGCACCAGAGGAAGATAGTCAGGAAATGGCCAGAAAGATGAGGACACACATATAGTTCCTTCTGTTCCAAGCTGTGGAAACCACAAAGACAAGTTGGGCTGAGGCTATGAGGAGAGGAAAATTTCATGAGATGGGAATTTAAAAAATGGACCAAACTTATAACAAACAGGAACCGATGTGAGTATTTAAGCTGTGTGAGAAGTAGAAGGAGGCACTATCATATTTAAGACAGCCCCTTACCCAGCAACAAGAGGAAAAGACTGGACCAAGTGTGAGAGCAGCAAGAATTCTATAAATAGCCACTCATTTACAAACCAAGCTGAGAGTGTTTTAATTATTCCAATAGCCCTGAAGGATAGGTGTTACCACATTTATTTCCCAGTGGAGAAATCGAGAGTCATTTAAATGTCTTGCTAAAGATTTTCCAATGAAAAGGTGGGTAACTGCATTACAGTGTAGCAGCAACACAGAGTTGAGAGAGCCCAGAAATCGTAGAAAGGAAGGTGATATTGTTTCTACTTTGGAGTCAGTGGGGTTAAGGAAATTATCTTGGAGGACTTGATGTCTTGATTTGGGTTGAGTGGTACTTTCTAGAATTTCCCAGTAAAGGGATGGCAAGGATCTCAAAGGGGGCTGGAATTTTTTTTTATTATTGTTGCTAATTTTTCTCTTGGCAATATATACAATTTTCCCTGTGCTTTGCCCACTTTGGATGTTCATGTAAAAGAATACTCAATTAGACTTTGGTTCAACATTTTAAAGATATTTTTAAAAATTTTGTGGATTCCTAATGAAGCTTAAATGTTTTATTAAGTTTATTGTTTTTTTTTACTTTTGTTTATCCTATGCTCATTTTTGATTTGGATTTTTGTTTTCCTTTTTGATTTGTACTGATTCCTTAATGTCAGTTTTATTAACATTGCTTTCAGACATTATCTGCCTCCCTCATTTGTTTTTGCTATAGTTATTTTTCAGTTAGGGTCTTGCATTTTGCCCCTGACCAGCCTCAGACTGCAATCTTCCTCTTACCTATGTTTCCAGCTTATTTGTTGAGATAGGGGTCTTGCTATTTTTTCCCTTTCCAGGCTGGCCTCAAAACTCAGTCCTCCCAGACTCCATGTTCTGCATTGATGAGATTTCAGGTGTGAGCCACAATGCTAAGTTTTAGCTCAAGTTCTTGAAGGGAAACATAGAATGAGAATCCCCTAGGGATCCAGCAGGATGTATATATTATATAATATTATATATTATATGTAATATTATATATATATTTTTTGTTGGTCTTGAGATTTGACTCTGGGCCTGGCACTGTCACTGAGCTTCTTTGTGCTCAAGGCTAGTTCTCTACCACTTGAGACACAGCACATCTTCTGGCCTTTTCTGCTAGAAAGGCCTTTTTGGCTTTTTCTGTTTACTGGAGATAAGAGTCCCTTGGACTTTTCTGACCAGGCTGGCTTTGAACTGTGGTTCTAGGTTCTCAGCATCCTGAGTAGGATTATAGGCATGAGCCACCATTGCCCAGTGAACTTACTAATTTTGTGTTCCCAAACAATGCTATGATAGCTTGGGATCTTTTACACTGATGGCTGTGCTTTCAAAGCTCCTCCCATTTAATTTAAATTTTATTGAGGTGTTTGAACCCTGAGCTTCAAGCATGCCAGACAACTGTCCAAATGCTGAACTATTATTCCCAGCTCTCACATTTCATTGAAGTAAAGTCTCTGCTGTTAAAATATTGGAACCACAGCTGCACACCTCATCATCTCTGAACCTCACCACGCTGATGAATTTGCAATTTGCAATATGCATACATAATGCCTTGAAGAGGGGGGGGTCCGTCTTGTAATTATTGCCTTTTGAAGTTCTAGGAGCAGGAAATTCATCACCTTGCTTCATAAATACCGACCTGGTGGCACATTATTCTTTGAGAAATATGAATCTATAGAATTAAATCAAGCTATTGTGGCTAAAAAAAGAATGCTATAAGCATGCTTTTTCTTTTTCTTTTTTTTTCCTTTTGAATTAATTTGTAACTTCTCAGTGTTTCAGGCTATTAAATCAGTAAGGTTGAGAGGAAAAGGTTCTCAATTGAGTAAACTGAATGCTGCTTCATTAAACACGTGCAAACTGAATAATTAGGATTTCCAATCTTGTCTTAAAATGAATTTGAGGAAAGGAATTTTGCTGAGATCAACAGGAAGGTCCTGTGGGCTTGGCGTCATTTTGGGGTCAGTGTGCTCAGCTCATCCACTCAGTGAGTGTTTATTGTGTGTTCTATATGCATTATGGTAAACTTGTGGGGGCAGGGATGGAGGGATTCAGCTATCAAGATTACAGGCCCATGTACAGCTTCTCCGTTCCTCAGGGTCCTTGTGTCTTCTGCTTGAAACGCCCCATTTCCTGACCTTCATGTGGCTGACTGATTCCCTTCATTCAGGGAACCTCTTCAAAAATATCTTCTCAGTACTAGGATCGGCTGGCTCATGCCTGTAATCTCAGGAGGCTGAGATCTGAGGATTGTGGGCAGAGATGA
Source organism: Dipodomys ordii (assembly GCF_000151885.1). Taxonomy (NCBI): domain Eukaryota; kingdom Metazoa; phylum Chordata; class Mammalia; order Rodentia; family Heteromyidae; genus Dipodomys; species Dipodomys ordii. The sequence continues at coordinate 7,056,300 of NW_012267343.1, read as the reverse complement.
TACAACCATCCTGCATTAATTGTATTGTTGTTGGAAATTCATTTGTGATTATTTCTCATCTGTTTTCTTGAGCAAGAACATAAGGTTCATGAAGGATAGGATCTTGCCTTTCCTGTATGCCACTAATACCCCCAGTGCCTAGAGCAGAACCTAGATCCGTAAGTAAATGAATGAATGAATCCAACCTCATTGTGTCTACATGGTTCATCTCCCTGTACTCCAAGAGTGCAATCATAGTTTGTATTAAATTTTAGACAGAAGGTCAAAAATGAAGCAAGTCAGAATGAGGTGAGCCAGTCGAGAAGGTGACAGGGTACTGAATGTCCAGTTAGGGCAGGGTCTCTACTACTCCACCGAGGCCAAGAAAGCTTTCTGGACACCCAGGACTGTAGGGAAGTCACCTGTAGGCAATCCTTTAATGGTACAGCTAGGAAGACTAAGACTCAGAGGATAGGGCCTGCTCAGTTTCAAATTTGCTTTTATTGGTAATGAGCAATTAATTTCACCAACAGATACTCAGCCCCATCATTGATCCACAACCACTCACAAGCTCCTGGAGATGAAACAGAGGCACAGCTGGTGCCTGCAGGTTGGACGACTTCCTTTCTACCCGCACTACAGAACGAGCATGGACGTGGGAGCCACAGATCTGTTTCCAAAGCCTACCCTTTGTATTTTGCATTGTGGTGTATTTGAGCTAGTGATTCCCTTCCCCCAGTATGGGGGTTTTGGCTGAAGTTTTCAGTAACATCCCTAATAGACTAAGAAGGGGATGAATATGTATGAGAATATGTGTTTGTATCCATGAAGGATAAATATGTGTGTTTAAAGGGATTGTGCATGTAGGTGTGTGCATATAGAGTGTGTGTGTGTGTGTGTGTGTGTGTGTGTGTGTGTGTGTGTGTGTGTGTATGCAGTAGGAAGAAAGGAGGGCTGGGAGCCATCATCACGAAGCAACAATAACCATCTCTCTTGGGGTCCCTCTTGGGCCCAGGAATGGAGTATTAATACGGATTTCACAAAACGAGCATCTTGGGCTGGAGTGGCACCTGGCAGCTTATCTCACTCTCTCCAGGAGTCTTGTTTTGCCCTTGCAGTTAAATTTAAATTGCTGTGCTCTCATGGTGTTATGTCTGTGGCAGTCTGCACAGGTAGAAATGTGCTCACATTAGCAGAAAATAAAAAGTATATACAGGGTGGTCCATAAAAGCCGGCTCAAATCATGTGAACTGGTGGTTCGAGAGAGAGATTTGAGTTTTCTTCTTGAATGGTTTCAACAAATGCAGAGAAGGATGTGAAACTATTAGCTGGTGTTCAGTCCATGGAAATACAACTTTGGGATGAAGATAACAACATCTAACACCCATGGAGAGCTTAGGGTGGTAGGAAGCTTACATGTGGGACTCTGTAATGCTCATGTCCATGCTGAGTGAGGAGGCATAATTATCTTCACCTTCATTTTAGTATCGGAGAGGCAGAGTGTCTGAGCAGTTGCTCATGGTCCTGCAGCTGGAGGAACATATAGAACAAGAGTTCTTTCCTGAAGGTACCCAGCAGGTGAGGAGGGATTGGAGAGCCGAACCCCAGTTGTTTGGATCTAGTTCAATAAGTTCCCAAAGTTTATCCCTTCTTTAACTTCTCCTAAGGCTTATTATGATCACAATGGAGCTGCATTTGGAAAGACGCCAGTTATTTTGCTTTTTAATGCATAAGCATGAAAACTTTCCTCTCGAGAAAAACTTTCTAGGACCCACATTTTCCTGACTAACGAGTCAGGCTTCGAGTGGCAGCCATATTTAGAGGCAGTTGCCCAAAGATTCCATGGCAGAGAGTTTTGGCAGTCCAGCATTTTGCTCATAAATTAAAGATTGAGTCTCTCCGACTTTTCTGTCCCAGGATGGCTTTTGAACCAAGATTCTCAGATCCAAGGCTTCTAAGTTGCCAGAATTAAGCACCACCTGTGGCATTTTGACTAGTTTTCATCATTAGTATAACTCAGGGAGCATATTAACAACTTTATAGAATGGAATTTTAAGCCTTTTATTTTGCCTTAAAATTTAGAACCTTAGACTCATTGTAATAAAATACTGTGAAGTAACTCAGTGCCAACAGCTAAAGAGGAGCAATGTTTAAATGCCTGCCTTCTAGGAAGCTATTTTCAATGGAGTATTCTTTCAGCGAGCACATTTCCATGCTGTCCCTACTATGCACAAGCCCTTATGTTGGGTGTGGGGATTCAGCAGTGTAAGATAGATATGGTTGCTGCCTTATAAACACTTGATATAAATCCCAAAACAATAAAAGGTGCTATGAAGGGCATGAAAGAGAGCCAGGGCTCTATGTAGAGTGAGTGGGGAAAGTCATGGTAGGAAAACAATCAATGCATCCTTTGAACTACTGTGTTGGCAAATATGGGGATGAGAAGAATGGCTTCAATAAGCTGTCTAGGACTACATACAGGAGCAGATTCATTTCAGGTTGCTTATAGCAATATGGGCTCTGGTTTCCTTTCCTTCTTTCTTGGCAGAGTTTCTAAATGTGCTTGCAGAACTGGAACTGAGGCATTTATTTGCTGCGGAGCTATGTTATCTGCTAGACTGTCCCTGCCATCAATAATCCAGATAGTGCTGCCATAGGGAATTTTGGTCTAAGAGGTCCTTAGTATCTCAGGAGAAGCCACTGGTACCAGTCTACCAAAAAGTCAAGCTTTAGTAAATCAAGACCAATTTGTTCCATGGCATTTAGGTTCTAATGTCATGATTTGAACATTTTTAAATTGGTGGATTATTAATTGTAGGGGTAAAAAGAGGCCTTCATCTGTCTAGGGGGTTAGTCCTGGGTCCCAAAAGCTCAATTACTTTTGGTTGGACAGATATGGCAACTTGGAGGAACACAATGACAATTGTTGTTTGTATGTTAGACTTGACTTTGTCCCCCCAGATCACTGAAGCTCTGTCAGTTTTTTATCGTTATGATAAAAATCATTCCATTTGATACTTTTTCCACTTATTTAAGAATTATCATCTCCCCATTGGCTAGCTCCATTGTTGTCTTCTTCAAATAGAGATTTGTGTTTTTAGTCTCTCTTTCCCATTATTTCAACATCTTTATGGTCAAAAGTTTAATTCCTATGGTTATATATAATCTATTATCTATCTATCTATCTATCTATCATCTATCTATCTATCATCTATCTATCTATCTATCTATCTATCTATCTATCTATCTATCTATCTATCTATCTATCTATCTATCTATCTATCTATCTATCTATCTATCTTCAAACTTGACTGAAACATGGTATACACAGGAGTGTGATTCCATAGAGTAATATCTTGAACAATTAACTGGCAGTTTAACAACAAACAAAAAAATTAGGCAACTGAAACAATGTCGTGACTGGGGAATGAATGTTGTTGGTCGGGGCGGGGGGGGGGGGGGGGGGGGAGGAGAGAGGGAAGGAGCCAGGTGCCTGTGCTCAGGTCTGTAATTTTAGATTAAATACAGTCATAACAGTCCATGTGCATATGTAAAAATGAAATGAAAAACCTTGATGACATTGGCATGGGAAGAGGGAGGTGGGAGGGGGAGAATGATGAAGAGGATGATTGTGATCAAGATGCACTGTATACCTAAAGGGGCACATTAAAATGAACACCTCTACCTAGTGCACTGATTGAAGATTTAAAATAAATGTTCTGGTCCCACACTGAAAATTGAATTTATCAACCAGAAATTTATCAACCAAGCCAAGACCTCCACTTTCTTTTTTTTTTAATTGTGAAAATACTGTACAGAGGGGTTACAATTACATGGGCAAGATAATGAGTACATTTCTTAGCAAGCATTGTAGCCTCCTCCTTTGTTTCCCTTTCCCATCCCTGCCCATCCTCCCCCTGCCCACCGAATCCTCCTCCCTCCCTGACCCCCCCCCAACCAAAGTTGTAAAGTTTGTTTTTCAACATAGCAACTTGTACATCTTATTGTTGCAATGGGTCTACCTGTATCCCTGTTTTAATGATTTGTTTTTTCCCTTCCCCTCCACAAATTATACCAACATTATATACAGTGAAAGAAGGGGTTATATTGTGGGGGAAGGACATCCAAAACAACAAAGAAATAATCTTATAAATATGTTAGAAACAATTGCATGAAAGAAAAATACATATCTTAGGATTCATTTCCCTAACATCAACTTATCTGACCTTTTCTGCTTGACTCAGACATATACTAGTTGTTGCAAATAAGGGAAACCATGGAACCTATGTTTCTTTGGGCCTGGCTTACTTCACTTGATATAATTTTTCCAAGTCTTTCCATTTCCTAACAAATGGGGCAATGTCATTCTTTCTGATGGAGGCATAGAATTCCATTGTGTATATATACCACATTTTCTTGATTCATTCATCTACTGAGGGGCATCTGGGTTAAGACCTCCACTTTCTGATCACAAGGTTTAACTCATTCTTCCTATAAAAAACTAGAACAGAATTTCTTTGTATTGTTGTAATCTAAGGCATGAAATGACTAGTTCTCAGTGTAATCTTTTTCTATTCATCATCCCCTCAAGTGTGTGTTTTGTTAAAATTCCCAGAGAATTTTTTTTTCCTCCAGAAAAAGTTTCCAAAAACTTTTCTTAGGCAAAAATTACTTTTGGATGAGCAACTAGAAGAGGTTTCCCTTTAATGATAGATCTGTGAAGTTGTCATAATCTCTCTTATTTTATGAGATTTCAGTACAAGAGTTTAGAAGTCACGATGCATGATCATCTGTACACAAACTTAGGCTACCATTTTTCCCCCATCCTGCAATCTAATCTCTATATAGTCTTCATTTTTGAAGGATGGCTTCTGTGTTGATTTATTTATTTTTCCCTTCAGCAGCTTAAAGATGTTATTCTACTGCCCTTCTGTTGAGAAATTACAACTCATTCCTACCATTACTTTCCTGAATGCAATGTATCTTGTTTTTCTCTGGCTCCTTTTAAGAGCTGACTTTTCTCTATTCATCTGAAAGTGATGTGCTTTTGTTTGGTTTTATTTTACTGATGGTTTGCTTTGATTTTTAAACACTTAGTTTGCTTGATCTATGTTCATCCCTCCCCCACACAATGGTAACAACATGTAGAAGGATGTGTTGATTAATTTTATTTTCATTAATCTTTATTTGCATCAAAACACAACATACATATATTGAGCCATCATACTGATGAATATATATAATTTTATTAGTCAATTTTACCTTAGTCAAGCTATGAGGGGAGTGAAATGAGAATGTTTACTATTTCAAAGAGGTTTTTAAAAAATATTTAATGAGCAGAAATGCCTTAGCATAAACTTTGATCTATGGCATTTATGGAAATGCCTTAGCATAAACTTTGATCTATGTTCAATGAACACTATGCATTATTATTAAAAAGAAAATGTATTCTGCCTGTAGCTTATTGACTTTCTTGGGTCTGTGGGTTTTTTAACATCAAATTTGGAAAATTTAGTCCATTACTGCTTTATACACTGTTTTTCTGCTTATATTTCTTGTTTCTCTCTTTCCGAGAATATAAGTAAATGTATACCAGACTTGGCATTGTCCCTAGATCACTGAGAGTCTGTCAGTTTTTATCTTTATGACTTAGTTTGGATAATTTCTGTTGACCTGTCTCAAGTTCACCAATCTTTATTTTCTTTTTTGTTCCCTATAACATACATTGCATTGCTAAATCTATATGATAAATTTTAAAATTTCTTCATGGTGCTTTTCATCACTAAAATTTTATTTGGATTGTTTTTAGAGTTTCTATTTATTTTCTGAGTTTACCCAGATGTTACTTGTTATATATAACTATATAATAGCTCTTCCTTCCTTCCTTCCTTCCTTCCTTCCTTCCTTCCCTCCCTCCCTCCCTCCCTCCCTGCCTTCTTTCCTTCCTCCCTCCCTTCCTCCCTCTTTCCTCCCCACCCTTCTGTTTATTTCTTTCTTTGTTGGCAGATAGGTACTTAGCACTTGAACCATACCCCCAGGCCATTTTTCTTTATTTATCTATTATTTACTTTTATATGTTTCAAGCTTTGCCTGAGGTTGCCTTGGACATGATTCTCCTACTACCTGCACCTCCAGTAGCTGGAATTATATGCATGTAGTTTATAATACCTGTTTAAAAGTGTTCATTCCAATGGTTTTGCCATCATCAAGTATGTTTGCTATTGATTTTTTTTCTTTTGGGTATTTCACATTTTTTTCCTCATGATTCTTTCCATGTGTAGGGTGTAGAAGTTATGTTCTTGGCAGGCCTTAATTTTGTTTTCCTTTAAAGTGTTGAGATTTTTGTTTTTCTGGCAGGCTTGAGCCTGTCAATGTTTGCTTTAAGAGCTTGTTGGGATGGGACTAATGGAGCAGAGTGTGAACTGCTCCTCACAAGGACTTTCTAGGTCTCCAACAGATGTCTGGGGTTATAGGGATCTGGGTGTACACTGCCTGTAATAACCTTATTTTATCCATGTACTGTGTGAATTCTGTAATCTCTATATAGCTCTTATGCTCCCTGGAGCTATTTGATAATTCTGTATTTTGGTTGACAATCAAAGTGACCTCCACGAAGACCTCTGCACAATATCCTTCTTTCCTGTCCCCTTTCCCACAAATTCGAGCTTCTCCACATCCCCCCACCCTTGACCTGTTTTCTCTACCTTACAAAGGTTCTGCTCTCTCTTTGGGCTCCACTTTCCCAGGCACCATTTGGATATTGCATAGGCAGGAAACTGAGGTGAACGTGGAACATATGTCATGGATTTCCATTTTCTCAAAGATTGCAGCTCTAGGGGGCTGGGAAGGTGGCTCAGTGATAGAGTGCTTGCCTTGCATGCATGAGACCTTGGGTTTTATTCCTCAGCACCACATAAGCAGAAAAAGCCGGAAGTGGCACTGTGGCTCAAGTGGTAGAGCACTAGCCTTGAGCTGAAGAGCTGAGGGAAACACCCAGGCCCAGAGTTCAAGCCCCACTACCGACAAAAATAAATAAAAGATTGCAGTCCTATGTATTTTACTATTTAATGACCAAAAAGTTGTGGCGTAGAACACTGTCCAACTTATGGCTGTTACATACAAGAGGGAGGTAAAATCTTCCTAAAACTGGAAGTCCCAGTGCCTTCTTTACTTTTAGTCCTTAATTTAAAGTAGTCCTTGAAATAGGTGTTTTAGGTTAGTTGAATGGATGCACAATCATTTTGTTACACGCTGTGGCCAATGACGCAGAACAAAAAGTAGAACTTGGATTTCTTGGTCTTGAGTTTTCAATTCTGTGTTAAGTAGGGCTTCATGTTTTTTCCCCCTATGGGTCTGAATAAGGGATCAGAGTTCCTCCAACACACCCTGAAGGATAGAAAGCTCAAATTCCCCCATGAACTCCTTTTTCTTCCCTCCGTTATGAAATTAACACCCACAGTCATGAGGAAACCACATTAACCTTTTGGGATTCACTGTGAAGGACAATGGGGGAGCACAGGGAAATATCCAGGCTTTTTCAGTACCGTCTTCTACTTTACCTCTTCATTTATCAAAGCCACAGAGCTGTTCAGAGCATCTGATGAATTTAGTAGTCACTTTCCGGTTTCCTTGAATAATCCTAATGATTCCTGGTCTTCCTAGAAACATTATTTATTCTCTTACATTTTTTTTCTAGTGATGCTGAAACATTCAGCCATTTTCTGGGAAAGACTGATAAGAGAGGTTAGATGATTGTGCCAAGTCAGAATGCAAACTAGAAGGCCTCTGGAACTGGGTTCTATTGCTTGCAAAATGTATAGTACTGTTATTTATCTCCTTGAGGTTATTGGTTTCTACTGTGCCTGTATGATGGAAATGCTATTTAATGGTACACTTTGTTGTAGAAAGCAGCTTGTTAGGCATCTATTAACATACCACAGCCTGCAATGCCAGGGGATGGGATGCCAATGACACTGAGACATTGAAACAGGAAGGTATGTGGATGCCAAGTTGCAGGAGCTCTGATATTTCCTTTAAAGGTAATAGGGAACTACTCTAACATTTCAAAGAATGAGAGCTGCTATGGTTTGGATATAAAATGTCCCCACATGCTCATGTGATGATGTTTTGGTCCCCAGTTGGTGAAAGCTGATTAGATCATGGCGGTGCTAACTTCCTCACTGAATTAGCCCATTGATGATGAATCCATTTTTTTTCCAGTCCTGGGATTTAAACTCTGGGCCTGGGCACTGTCTCTGAGCTTCTTTTTGCTCAAGGCTAGTGCTCTACCACTTGAGCCACAGTGCCACTTCCAGCCTTTTCTGTGTATGTGGTACTGAGGAATCAAACCCAGGGCTTCATGTATGCTAGGCAAGCACTCTACCACTGAGCTACGTTCCCAGCCTGAATCCATTGTTGAATGGGCTATTAGAAAATGGGGCTGAACTGGAAGAAATAGGTTACAGGGGCATGTTTTGTTCATGTTTATCATATTAGGGAGCAGTTCCCTTTCTGTCTTTCTGCTTTTCCTCTGCCACAGGTGCCTACTCTATTCCTATCTGTTCTATGAAAGTTTGTCTTAAAGCAAGCCCACAGAGATGGGACAAATACCCTAGATCAATACCTTGAAAGCATTAGGCAAGATAAGCCCTTCTTTAAGTTAATTTTTTTAACTTTATTGTTATAGTGGTGGAAAGCCTACTAACAAAGAGCTGTATTATCTAGGCATATATATTACATCTATAAATTATACATAAATAAGTATATATATAAATATTTATATAGGCCTATATATAATCTAGGCCTATATATAATATGTAATATATAATTATATAATTAATATGTAAGATATAATACATAATTACTATATAATTATATATTATATATATAAATGTATAATATGTATATTTATTTCAAGCTGAAGGGCCATTTTAGCTGCTGTATGGTAGAGGGACTTGATGGACATTAAGAAGACCAATGAGAACACTGTGGTAGTGATATCACTTGAGATCCAGAAGTCAGCCCTAGTGAGTGGTTAAATGTGAAGTGGAGGGGCAGCAGGTGATCAGCCCAGGATAGCCCTAGGTTAGACACTTGGAAGGAAATGGAGATACCTCTGAAGTGCATATTTCTGTGAGCCGAGGGTAGGTGATGATAATAAGCATTCTGTAGAGAAGGGCAGGTCTCAGAGCACCCAAACATTCCTCCTCTGCTCCTGCCCGTGTTAGACTAGGAAAGTCTTCTGTATTCTTGCAGTGTAGAATCCAGAGAAGGTGCTTCTCTAGTCCATCTTGCCAATGGACTGTTTCTCCTAGGGAGGTATGAAAGGGCAGGGACTGTAGTTTTGAGATGGGTCAGACTTGGCTTGACTCCTTTATTCTTATGAATTCTTGAGTTACTTCCTCTTTGAGCCTCACTTTACTTTTCTGTAAAATAGGCACTTTCATTCAGTCTCTACTCTCCATGCCCATAGACCTCTAGGGATCTTCTGATGTCAGGTTGTGTTACCTAGGGCAATGGCAAAAGTGGGAGAGCTCCCTGGCACATAGGAAAGTAGTGTGCAGTTCAGTGTCATTCTTGAAAAGCAGCAGAGATGAGGGAGTGTTGGATCTCCCTGCAGCTTCTGCAAGAAAAGTCCCCTCCTCTCTCCCCCCCCTGCTGAGAATGTGCTGTGAACTAGGGATTGTTGGAGGTAGTTGCAACTAGTTATGTCAGCAGAATCTGAGACATGACTTTGCTTTGGCCCAAGCACAGCTGGCAGCCTGCCACTGCTCTGTCTCTATTTGGTCTTGGCCTCAAAGGTCTTTGTAATTAGCAGCACCCACAGAGTGACTCATGCTTGCTATCGGTAGCGATTGCGTTGTGGAGTCACAAGTCCAAATGGTAGCTAAACAAAACACAACGTGTAGAGACTTGGTTGAATCACTCAAGTACAATATAGGCCTTACCTTTTCATTTTCCATCCTCACACCCTATTTCTTTCTTTTTAAAAAAGTCTTTAAGTTGTTGGACAAAGGAGTTGCCATTCAACAAAGTAGTCACTTATCACAGTGACGTAGTCATTCTTGAGCAATTTCTTTATTGTGATCCCTCTACCAACTTGAACTGCCAAAGTACACACGCTTGGTTAGCCCCATGGCTGTGTCTCTTTCACCCATGAGATCTGGCCAACCTGACACATGGAAGATGCTTATTAAATATCAGTTGAATGAATGAACAACCAGCTTCCCAAACCATCATAACCATTTCATTATGATTTCATATTATCCCTTAATTTAGTACCATGTCCTTAAATGTAGAAGGAAATATACCATTTCCATGTCATTTTGTTGATAGATAGAGTGACAACTTGTGCTTACTGGTCCAGAACCATCAGGTACCTTGATGGGTACCATGAGAGATGTACTCTAGCTTTCCCATTACAGGTAAGGACAGTGAGACTGAAGATGGACTCTGTCTGAGGTTTAATAGCTGTAATAGGGTAGGAAATAGCTGGAATATCCCAGGGTAGAGCTGTTTAGCTTTCAAGATCCTGCCTTTCTTTAGGTGCCAATACTTTGAAAATTGTGGTTCTTAGCTCTGGCTGCACATCAGTTACCTGGCCCATGTTACTTCATTGGAGATTCTACTTTAATTAGTCTAGAGTATGGCCTGGAGATGGAGATTCTTCAATCCATTCTTACCTCTTACTCTCACCAATTGGAAACTACTCTGAGGGACATTGGAACAGATATGGAACCAGCCAAATATCTTTCTTCAGAGGGAGCTGCAGCTATGGCTGCTGGAGAAGGCTTGAGGATGGGAGGCCATGGTCCTTAGGAGGAATGAGGGCTCGGATGATGTGCTTAAAACAAGGCTTGACTTTCTCATCTGTCATATAGAAATGATGAGAAGCTGGCACAGCTCATGAGTTTTAGGGCTAGAGGTGAATTTAGAGATTTTTTTGCCAAGATTCAAAGGAGTGAGATGGTGTGCCCAAGGCCTATGAGAGATGGCGGTACAGCTGAGAAACAGAACAAAATAGCTTGTAGGAGGCTAGTGTCACACTGATTGGTGGGGGCCAGTTCCACATACATCTGTGTATGTGGCCTTGAGTGAGTCACTGGGTCTCCTTGGGTCCTAGATTCTTCCTCATGATGACTACCATACCTTTTTTCCATGGTTCTGGAATTGTGAAGGGAAACTGTCTTTGCAAACTGCTTAGCCCAGTACTGTCCATACGACTGGTCCCCAGATCTTTCATTGGTTGACTGAAGCACAGTAAGAACAGAGACAAAGCAAACAGCAGAGCTTCAAAGTCCATCTAGGATGGAGGATAACATTGCAGAAGACTTGAAGCCAGTGGAGAAGGGGCCTCCATATTCCTATATTTGCTACCTGGAGCCCCACATAGCTGGTCTGAGGACTAGGTACTTCCTAAGTTGGGATTGTCAGTATGGGCAAGGCTAAGTTGACAGGGCAGTGATTGACAGGTAGTAGGAGCTGGGTACAAAGTAAGACTTGACATTCAAAAAAGGAAGACATCCTTGGATGTGGGCACCCTCCTGGGATCAGAGTGGCTAAACAGTGGTTGTTTACTGCTTTGATCAGAAGGCCTAGTCATCCTGTGAGGATCTGGAAGTTTCTTTCTGGGGATGCCAACCTCTGTGAGGAGTAGATGTGAAGTCAGGAAATCATACTTTGATTGAGAATTGAGATGATACATATAAAGTGCTCAGGGCTCATAAGTGTCCCTTTCTGATTACCCCCTGCTATTTATCTCTGACAGTAAACTCAGCAATGGGTACTTCTATCCTCTGGGGAGTAGAGTCTAAGTTTGGGAGAGTAATTTTGGACAAGTGAACATATGGCTGAGTCCTCATTTGCCTCATTTGTGAAGAGGCTGATACTCATCTAACTGCATAGTGAAACAAGATGAGTTATGTAGAGTTAAGCTCAGTGCCTGACATTAGCCAAGAACACAGAATGTGTCAGTTATAAGGACTGGTAGAAAGGCCCAATGTTAGGCTGCCAGGATGGTATTCTAGTTAATATGGGAAGGAGAGTGGGCCAGGAAGCAACACTGAGGGTCAGAGGTGCCACATGGAAAAGTAGGGGAATGAAGAGTGATGTCAACAAGGAACAGAATTAGTGAACTCTAGAATTCAAATCTAGGAAGTAACCTTCCCTAATCATAACCCTAACCTGTACCGAAGAGATGACAAGTCCCTATGTGCCAGCTGGAGAGTTTTGTAGCATGAATGGGAATTTTGCTGTCTTTTCTTAAAGCAGCTCTCTTGTCTCCTTCCACATACCTGAGAAGGGGAAGTTATTTGAAACTGAAGAACTACAGTGTCGAATTTTTGAGCCCATGTTCTGAATCAGAGGAGGTAACTGAAACTTACAGAAGTGTTTTGCCCAAGACCTCAAAATTGTCATGCTAACAGATGGTGGGCCTGGCATACAGGTTCTCTGGCTCTATATTCAATGTCCCTTGTACATCTCCATCCTGGAGCCTGAGTATTATTAGGGATTATTCTTGTGATGGTACCTGAGGGGCTGGGTGGGTAGGAGCAGTGTGAACAGGGAGTCATAGTCAAAGTATCTACTGATTGGTGTGGTATAAACAACAGGCATCAAATCATATCTATCGAATCAGATGCATAACCACATCTGTATAAATTGACCCATGTTAGCTTGGATTCCAACTGGATGCTGGCTATCCCACGTGAACAACTGGGTCAACACCAGGAGAGCTGTTTGAGTGTTTTTATCTCTTTGCTCTGGAATTACTAGGGATGGAAAGTTCTCCCGAGAAATGGTTTAAACACTTTGCTTCTTTTGCTGACCTCAGTTAGACTACTGTCAACATTTTTCATCTGGAGAACTGACATAACAATATATATATACTTTTTTTTACAGATACTTAGTTTTTAATTACTTTTGTTATTTAAAATGATTCATTTCTTGCTACAAATGTGAACAACACAATGTCCTTTATTATTCTCAGGAGAGGGCAAGAGCTAATGGGAGAAATTTCAGAAAGACATCAAGTCCCATTCCCCCCTGAGAGGGCATATTTTGAGGTTCATATTTTTGAGGAGAACTTTATTCTGGCTTCCTTAATGTCTCATTCTGCCTATAACTGTAGGTGAAAACAAATGAAATTTCTGATATGAAATCATTCTGGCCCTCAGCAATGGCAATTTAATATAGTTGAAGCTAGTATTGACAGAACACCAACAGTGACCCAGCTACTGCTTTAGAAAGTAGAACGAAATGGATGTGTTGAACCCCCTTGATCTCTTCTGATGGCTGTTTGTATAAGAAGTGGCAGATTGGGCTTCAAACAGACTTGTACCAAAATCCCCACCTCAACAAGTACGCCCATATCTTACCCCTTCTTTTCTAGGGTTCTTTACTCTGCCACTTAACTACAGTCCCCTAATTTGTAAAATGGAGCCCAATAGATTCTCTGAAACTCTCCTCTCATTGCATCCACCTGGCACAGTCTGTGTTTTTCACAGTTGTGAATGCTATTAAAAGATTTGCTAGAACCTGTGAAAATCAGATGTATTAATATCTATATAGATGGAGAACTAGAGGCTTTATTAAAAGTTCAAGTGGTTGCTTCTGGGTCTTCATTTAGAAAGAAAACTAACGATTAATGAAACAACACAATTGTCAATATTTCTGCGGCCTTTAATTCCAATTAGTTAAAGTACATCTGTTAAATAGATTAACATACAATATTCCATTTATAAAGGTTAGAATTCATATAGCAGTGATGACATGGGATATATATATATATAAGTAATTACATATCCAACAACATACAATATGCATTTTACCTTGGGGTTGTGGCGTTTTAACATAAAACAAACTCAATGGAAGCACCTGTGCTTCTCCCTAAAATTGCATACATTTGTTCCATCTACATTGCCCCTGAAGTTAAAAGAGGGGGAAGTTACATATTTTAATGACTTTAAGAATAAAATCATTATGTCAGCTTCATTTTTGTGTGTCTTCTGCCTCTATAAGAGTGTACTCTATAAGAGTAGGAATTTTCCTTCCTGCTTGCCAGCATGTACTGTCATATGACAGATGTTCAAAGAAAATAAACAATTCATGGATGCAAATGAAAGATGGCTGGCTTGGTGGCGAAAGATAGGAATTCTAGTCTGCAAGTTTCAATGCAATTTGACAATCAAGTCATTTGTCAAATTATATGAACTCCTCTCTTGGCAAGACCTCAGTCTCTTGGTGTCGGATACATTCTTCACCAGTGAGCTGCTAGGTTTGGAACTGTTGAAGTCTTTGAGTTTTCAGGTCCATCACACTCTAACAGAACACATGGAAGCGTGCTCTAACTGAGCCACATAGTCATAGCCTTGGGAAAAAAATTTAGAAATCCTTTCGTTGATCCTTTTCCCTAACTTCTAAGAAACAATGACTTCTAAACAACTCTTGTAGTAAGTCTTTTGCTTGAGGATCTCCAGGGAAAGAGAAATCAGTACCTGGAAACAATCAATTTGGGGGCAGAATGTGCATTTGGGTCTGAAGCCAGAGAAGGGACTTCTTTTTTCTCAGCTCTTTCTTCTGGGTATAACTCAAAGAAGTCTAATTGCCTCTACCTTGCCCCATGGATATTTGAAAATATCTCTATCTTCACTGAATGGCCCCTCTAACCATTAAATTGAATAATAGTTTCCTAGAGTAGACAATGGGATGAAGTAGGTTTGTGGTTCCAGAAGACAGAATCTGAGCTCTGGGTCTGTCAGGGTGAGGTTCTGGACAAATGACTTCTATCTAGGCTGGTGCCTTTGTTTCCTCTTAAAATCGGGTGATAGAGGAAGGGTGGGGTGTTTTAGAGCTTGGGAAGGTGTAACCATAGGTGTCAGAGTGGAACAAGATAGGAATGTGATTTCTTTAACCTATATCCTTAAGTACTGGGAAAAGATTTGAGGATCAAAAATAATTCACTGAAATTTCCAAAGACTTTAACACTATTAATATTCAGGATAATGTTATGCTTAAAGAGACCCCTACTGAAAATGGAAAAAAAAACATTCCCAGAACTCTAGGCCCTAAACAAGCAGGAAATTTTGAGGCAAGAGACAGCTTTTTGTATTTTGGAAGGCAAAGCTATGACTAGATTCTTAAAAATTAACCATGGACACATGATTGAGAAAGAATTTGAGAAAATACCTTGCAATAAATTGCTAGCAATGGCCAACAGCCAGTTGAACTTTATAATCCTGACGAGTATTTATAAGCATAAAGCTAGAATTTTCTCTGGGGTGGCATAACTTAGACTGAAATACAGCCAAGGGTTCTGGCATTAGAACTAAAACAGGTCCTGTTTTAAAACTAAACATAGTGCATTTCAGGATATGAAAAGGTACATGTTTTAGTTTTCCTAGTGTACCTTAGTGAAGAAAAAGAAATAAATTTTAGTGGCTTAGCAATTCTCTTTTGCAAAGAGACCTAAAGTATATGAAGGTAAAAGTTCTGGTGAGCCATTAATTTTGGTCATGGAATGTAGACTTTTCAAGGTATCTCTGGGTCATCTTTGAAGTTGAGGCCAGAAAATATGAACCTCTCTCTGTCTGCATATTGCTTGTATGATGAATGTTACTATAGGAAATAATATCTTGTTCTCAATTTCTTTGTTTAGTTATAAAAAGAAATCCAGTTAAAGTAAATACAAATCATTTCATTAGTGGTCATCCTCCATCAAATGGTACACATTTCCATAAGGAAATATCAATCTGTCTAAAGTTAGCTAATTAATTAGCTAAAACAACCAGTATAAATTAAAAACTCTGATAACATAGGTGTTTAGCAATTAGAAAGAGCACCTTGTAGGCTAAAATAATTTATTACTCTGTCTGTAGGGTAAGGAAGCATTCAGTAAATGTCTGTGGGATTGATTTAACTTAGTTATTTCTGAGATACCTAATCAATAAGGCATTTCCTCTCTAAATTAACTATTTTATAAAGCATGTTCCTTCTCTCCCAAATCCTTGAGTGATACCCCAAGATACCTTTCAGGGGATCCTCGCATATTCTTAAAACATTTTTTCCCCATCCATTTAAAAAATACTAATTTTGCCTCTAAAAAATAATGCCTTGGAAACAAAAGTTCTATTTTGAGTCCTGTTAGGAATGTTTGGCTATGCTTTTCTGAATAGTAAAGAGAATATTGTTAAGAATTGAACAAAACCAGCAGTGAAAACTTCAGCCACATCTTCAGGGTAACAGGAAATTCTTGTGTTGGATAAACATCCCAACAACCAGATCCCCTCATGGACTGGTTTGGAAGCTATCGACACACAGGCTTCCCTTTAATGGTAGAAAAGAAGCACCCATCTCCAGGCTGCTTCTGGGAAAATCCTTTCCTAGAAAGTATAAGATGCTTGATGCTCTCTTGCATTGTGGTGACTGACAGGTGCAGACAAAACCTTTGATTTTCTAACTGACTGGGATAGTAGCCTGATGGTAGTCAGACTAGTGTTGGTATCAATGCTGTTCTCAGGGGTGGTGAGGCAATGTCCTCGTGTCAAGCCTTCCTTTCTTCTGAAGCAAAGGGTAATTCCTCCTTCCAAGGTGCCCTTTCCCTGTGGTCATCTGGGAGGCCACCCACCTTCTCTCAGGCTTCACTTCCTTTATGAAGGCTCGGTGAACCAGGTGGAGGAGGCCACACCCCTTTTTCTCCCTGCTCTCAGAAGCCTGTGCTGTTTGTGGAAAGCTGAAGGGAGCAAGATGGCCCGGTGTAATTTAGCTTTAGCAGACCTTCGAAAGCCTTTCAACTGATCACCTGGAAATCAGTTTTCACTGAATTGTTATTCAACAAGTATTGACTCTATCTGTCATTATGTTCAAAGTCCACATCGTCTCTGTCTCTCTGTTTCTGTCTCTCTGTCTCTGTCTCTCTCTTTCTCTCTCTCTGCTTATAGTTTTCATGGAAACCAGTATAACACTGATCTCTAGGGGCCAAGTATACCCATCTGTGAGGCTCTCTTATGATAAGGATAATACAATCCATGGTGCTAGGGTTAACCAAACATGGCATTCCCAAATGCTCCCCTGGACGGTAGAAAGTTACTTCTTATATAGAATGTAGGAAGTTAACCCATTTCATTTCAATGAGCTCATCTGATCTTGGAAAACAAATTGGTAGATTCCTGCTTGATAAGGCAGCCAACAAGGACTGAGACAACAAAGCTGTCCCTCTCTGCCCAGCACATAGGAAAAGCACACAAGGAAAATCGTGCTACCAAGACTATTCATTCACTAAGACAGACCTTAGTATCTTCCTTAAAGAGCCCTTGGCTAGGATGATTAGCTAATCCCATAGTTAAATCCTTTTGAATATTTTAAGGGACAAATAACCAGACAATAATGTGAATTTAAAGTTGCAAATCAACCCTCAAAGCAGACCCAGATAAATGTCTCTGAATCAGATGATTGATATCTTTGTTTTCTTCCTAGAGAACAAGTCTATTGTTTCTTGGCATCAGTCAAATTTGTTGTAGAGTTGGTCTAGTTTGCTAGAAATCTGTCTTCTTGAGTGGCATATTCAGATGGGTAGCTTACAAAGGGCAATGCCCAAAATAACATTTTTTGGATGATTTTTTCCTCCAGGACTCCCAGTTATCTTTGAAGTATGTTGATTGAATTTGACCAGGAGGCATCTAGTAGTATTTATCTAAGCTGTGAGTAGACTGATGTGTTCTTCATAGTGTCTTCTGGGTTAAAGAGTACCCAGGACATAACAGGCATTCAGGAACACTGCTGACAATGGTGAATATGCATTACTGCATTTTTGATATGAGTGTGTAACTCACACTTGTTTATTTTGATAGTTGTATATATAATCTAAAGAAAGGTAGCTTTTCTCATAGGCCACATATGGCATGAAAACCACTTCCTTTCGGGAGAAATTCATGAGAAATAGCAGCTCTCCTTTCATTTTCTTTTAGGATTGGCATGAAAGTATGTGGAAATACTGATAAAGTACCTGGCCTCTGATGGGCTTACTTTTTTCCCCTTGGGTTTTCTTTGGATGTTGTCCAAAGCTATTGAGCTAAAGTAAATTTGTAATCAAATTCAATCAGGACTGGACTACTGGTGACAAGTATGTAGCTGGAAAGCATAGAAATATTCTTTAAATCTTGACTGAAGTTGACCGTCTGTTCTTTTGCTGAGTAATGTCTCTGTTTAGAAACCCCAATACTCCTCCAGCAACTGCAGCATTTGCTCATTTCTCCTTTGTTTCCAATTTATATTCTCACCAGGAAGGCACACGAAAGGCAGACTTTGGGTTCCTAAATTTCATGGCTAACCTCTTGACTGTATAGAATGCTCTCTACCCTTAACTCCAAGAATTGTGTCTATAGAAAGAAAACTGAGGACAAAATGCAGGGGCCCTTTCACAATGATGTCTGCTTTGATTCTATAACAAGAAGGCGCCAAAGAAGGTTTTATCTTCTCTTGTGTAATCCACCAAAGAGAGGTCGCTGACATTCACCATCAGTTTGTCCCCTTCTTGCAAGGAGAACATGGCCCCGAGGTAGAGGGGCTGGAACCAGGTGCTACTTATTTCACACACAGACTTGGTCCCCATGAGGAGCTGGGAGGGCTCAGGGTACCTGTCTGTTACTTTGGTGATGACCACAATAATGGAATCTGGCTTATTCTGTTGTTTTCTTTGATCTATGTTACCACACTCAGAGGAGGTCCCTCGGAATGAGATCTGGGTGTAAATGAAGTAGTCTCCTGATTCTGGGACCACCAGGAATTTGTTGGTGTAGTTCATCCGGTTTTTGGTGAAGGCCAAGCCCAGCTCATGCTCCCAGTGCATAGCCTGTAACTGGTCTTTCAAGTGGTGTGTGGGAGGTTGTTTTATAACTGCAAAAATAAAAAAAGGGGTTAATTGGCTCTTAGGAGAACCTGTGAAACTTCTAACCTGTAGACCTTAATAAAGCATGTTGTATCATTAAACAAAATGAATAAACAACCAATAGCCACCCAGAGGAATGAACGAAGGATACTTGGGTGTGTATGTTGGTTCAGACAGTGACATTTGTGTAATCTACCTGGTCAAAATGATTTCACCTCTCCGAGGCCAATTTCTATGACTGAACAGTTCTGAAACTTCACTGGGCCCTTTGATTTTGGGCAAAAAACCCACAGTGAATGGAAGCCCTAAGTGATATCTGTATTCATGGTGTGTATTGTGTTACCTTTCCTGATGGAGGATCACAAGGACAGAGAGAGGGACTGTGCAAGATCAAGCAGCAGAAATCATCTCAGGCCAATCTTTAGTCTCTTTTCCTAGTCCTCTAACATCATCCTCTAAATCCAATGCAACATTTTTGTGATTAGTACATAAAACTTCCTAATACTCCCTAAGCTTCTTAGATCTCTGGCTTTTACCACTGCTAAAGCTAAGCATTTGATAACATCTGAATCCTGAATCCAATGTGAAGAATTCTTCACCTTGTGAGAGATAACATCTGACTCTTACAGCAGAGAGCTCAGTCTTTGTTGTCCACCTACAAAGTAGGTGACCCCTTACTTTCTTTCCACTATGATTGTAAAAGCTTACAGCAGGCCTCTTTGTTTGCTGGTAGCTTGAGTTTGGGTTTCTAGCAAATGGTCATTCAAGGTTTGGCTCCAGATAAGCTACCTTTTTTAAAATTCAGAGTTCGTATTTTACAAGGGCATAGTGAAGGTTCAGAAATCTATGGTCCAGAAAACAGCTTACTGCTAGTTACTGTCTTCCCTCAAATACCCGAGAGACTCTCCCAGATGTTCTCTTGTGTGCCTCGTATAAGACCTGCCAAATTCCTATTCTATTTTTTTTCTGTACTGACTATTTAGAAAAACTTGTGACTGGCTAAACTTTGACTAGGTTTCTTTGCTTCTTTCACGCTGCTCCCAGCCCCAGAAGTACACAGCCACTCCCGAGACCAGGCTGGCTTTTGGATAACATAGTCCCTGATTCAATAATGCCACTCATTTACCCTTTCCTTCTCACCTGATTATTTCTTCCTTTTCAGCCTGATTTCTTGCAAAATCTAAGACTTCATTGTCACAGCATTCTTCCAAGTACGATACAGCATCGTTCTATCCTTCATTCTATAACTACAGATTCAATCAACTGAGGAGGACCTCACATTAGGGAAAAACATGTATGCCTGTACTGAGCTGCTCCAGAGCTTTTCTTTTCATTTTCCCCTAAGGAATACACTATAACAACTATTTATACAACATTTACATTGCATTGTAACTCATCTAGCATGATTTAAACTATAAAGGAGGATGTACATAGGTTGTATGTAAATAATATGTAATTTTCTATCATATGTCCTTGACTTTGGAGTCCTGTAGGGTTCCTGGAATTATTTTCCCACAAATACAGAGTTTGTGACTCTGTAACTCCCTCTTCCTTTAGCAATAATCTATGTAATGTCTTAATGTTTGTTTTAATTTGACAGGTCTTTCCTTTAGAAAAGCAAAGTAATACTTGTGGTGAGTATAAAATCCCTAGCTATTAGGAGTATCTCCTAAACTACATTCACTTTTTTTTCTCACTTGTGGGGTTTGAATTCAAGGCCTGGGCACTGTCCTTGAGCTTTTATGCTCAAGGCTAGAGCTCTTACCATGTTGAGCCACAGCACCACTTCCCTTTTTCTGGTGGTTAATTGGAAATAAGAGTTTCATGGACATGAACAAGATCCTCAGATCTCAGCCTCCTAAGTAGCTAGGATTACAGGCATGAATCATTGAAGCTCAGCTTACATTCACATTTATGAGAAAGATAGAGAGAGAGGGGAGGGAGGGAGAGAGAGATGAAAAGAGAGAAAGAAAGAGCAGGAGAGAGACAGAGAGAAAGGGCAGGGGGAATGGAAAGATCATGGAATTTTAATGTAGTCTAAAGTCACAGGAAACAGGCAAGTAACCAATAAAGAATTACTTTGTAGGACATATTGGAACCAGAAGCCCCAAACATTTTGGCAATTCTTCTCTCACATTAGAGTCCAAATATAAGTTAGTGAAATTGACTTGTGGGACCGGAAGGAACCTGAGCTCTGGGCCACTTGGGCCCAGTACCAACAACACACTTAGCTCATTTATCAACTGTATAGGCTTTTTCCCTTCTCTGAGCCCAAGTTTCCTGTCTGTAAACTGGATTAGAACTCTTTTAGTCTTGCTCTGAAGATTCAATGAATAGAATAGACATGGTCAATTTTTATCACAATGACTGGACTCAGTTATACTCAATTTTTATTCATTTGAATACACCAGCATCTTTCATTTTGACAGCTTAAAAATAATCCTATTTCATTTTATAGTTTTCCTATGTTAAAATGCTCACATTGCCCTTAAGTCTACATTATATAGAATGTATTAATGAATGTTTTTATGGAAACTACCTACAGCAAAAGAAAAAGAAATAGAAGCAAACTTGATTCAAACTACCTATTTAACATAAGGCCATTTGCAATAGAATGCTTTTCAGGATAAATGAAAATATTTTAATTTCCCCTGACTGCCTTTGAAACCTACAGCAATCACTGTTATGAACTGATACTACAGCTCGGGGGACTGGTTATGTATAAAAAGGAAAAAAAACACCCCAAAACACTTGGCAGCCTGCATGCTCAGTGCCTCCACAAATCGAATTCCTGAGCTTTTGAAAGTATCTTTCCCACTATCAACCAGACTCTAGTTTCTTTTGAAACTAGTCCCACATGTACGTGGGATTCCTCTGGCCCTGAAAGATGACCCTAAATGCCCCTGGAAAGCTCTGATGTCTCTTTCCAGCTAAGGAATTATTATCAGCCACCTCTGATAAACTCTACCCCATTTTTTTGTGGCTACTCTAATAAGTTTTGCTTCTTCTTAGTTTCTTTGTAGATAATGAAAAAATCCATCGAGACAGGCAAGCCTCATTGCATTGATGTGCATTGCACAGCAGAGGCAGGCATCCGGATAGGAGGAAGGCTTCAATGGGAACTGAAGTTGGGAGAGGCTAGCTTACATCTGAACCCTCTGCCTCCTGGTCATCTCCCTGGGGATGTGTCAATTTAATTGTCTAAGCCACAGTTTCTCTGTCAGTAATGGAACACTCCACTCCTAATTTCACTGGATTCATGCAGACTAAATGACATAGTGGAAATCAAGGCAGGCCTACTACAGTACCTGTCTCATCTTGAGAGCTTGAAGAAGCTCTCCAGTTCTTAGATCTCTTATTCATAGAAAGTGGTGTGATAACTCCATAGGATTTTCTTGTCCAGCCTGGTTAATCCCTCATTTTATTTGTGTGTGGGGAGGGAGGGACACTGGGGGGGGGTGCGATTTGTACTAGTTCTAGGGCTTGAACTTAAGATCTCATGCTTTTCCTTTTTTTTTTTTTTTTGCCCAAAGCTGGCACTCTACAACTTGAGCTGCCTCTCCACTTTCAGCTTTTTGCTGATTAATTGGACAAAAGTGTCTCTTGGGTTTGTCTGACTGGGCTGGCTTTGAACTGCTATCTTCAGATCTCATCCTCCTGAGTAGCTAGAATTGCAGGTGTGAGTCACCCATGCTCAAACCTCCTTCTTATAAGCAAGAGAAAGTGATGTTAAGTTGGCATCTCCCTGTATTTTAATGAATTTGTTTTAGTCAAATAATAATACAAATACCTCAGACTACATCTCCCCCGCAGATCACAAATTTTCTCATACGTTATGAAAGTAAGCTTGCATTTTAACTTTCTAGTTTCTTGATGGGTTTCCTTCCTTCCTTCCTTCCGTCTGTCTTTTTGATAGTACTGGGGTTTGTAGTCACAACCTTATGCTCACTTGGCTTACTTGCTTGGTTGGTGCTCTGTCACTTAAGCCATACCTTCTGTTATCTTCAGTCAATTGTATACATATTTCTGTACTGCCTTGCTGTCTTCTGGAGTCTTAGAGATCAACAAACTCCAGATGCGAGGTACCTAGAACTTGTAAGTTAGACTTGGGGAACTAGCCAACTGGTGTCATTGTGCTTTCCCTCTCAATATAATCACATCCATAGACATTCTTTAGAAACACCTTCCTGATTACAAATATCCAGTGAGCTGTCTTGACCTGGCAGGGATAAAATGGTTAAACTCAAGGGACCAGTTGAACTGGATTATTCAAAGTTCCAAGATTTAAAAAAGTCATTCTAGATTGACTGGGTGTGTGAATACAAGAGATGGGCAGAAAAGAAAGGAAGAAGGCTGACAGAATCAGGAAGAAAGTACCAAGAGACATAGACCATTGGTGCCTTCCTAGTGGATGAAGTCATCTAAAAAAAAAAAGATCATGGATTGTGAAGGGCTGTGGTTTCCAGTTGGAAAACCCTAGTGAGAGTTTTGATTACTGCACTGAAAAATCTCCCCCAAAGATGGCCCATGGTTTCTAAGAAAACCCAGGGATGCTTACCTGTCAGGTGTGCCCTGGGCTTGCCTCCGTCCGCTCTGGGTGGCGGCATGTCTGAAACCAAAGGAGAAATGCACTTTGTATGAGTGAAGGGGCGATGGGAGTGAAGACAGCATTCTGGGAGTTGGATGGCACCTGTGGTGGAAGATAACCCAGGGATCTCATCTAGCTGGGTCTAATTACACCTTGTGTGGATTTTTGGAATGGCATGTGGAACTTTTTGTAGTACAGGCCCCGGGAACAGGGGGGAGTCCAGAGAAAGAATCTTAAATACAAATGGATCTCAGCCCCAGGACTTTGGGCAAGCTATTCAGTCTGGGACACTTGTCTTATCTCTAAGATGAGCACAGTAATCTCTACCTTGACTTAAGAGCGCCTTGCGTGAGGCATAGTACATGATCAGTGCTCAGTGGAGCTTGTGAGCTGCCCCTTCCTTCATGCTGCTATCATGAGTGTGAACTGGCTTTTTGCACTGGGGCATATAGCCCAGTAGAAATGGAATAGGGGATACATGGATCTTCTCTGCAGGTACATGGTCGTTTGCCCTCTGTGGACTTTTGTTTCCCTGTCAGTTCTTGACATGACCTTCAACATTTCCTTTGACTCTCAAAGATGATTGTATTGAACTATGTTCTAAATGTCCTGAGAAAGATGATGATGATTAAAAAAACACACCTCAAATCTATGTCTCTGTGGATTTGATGTGCTAGGAATTGTTCTCATCCTTTTCAAAGCTAACTAGTTCAATTCATGCTAACTTTAATGATATAACCATCTTAAAAGGTAAATAAATGGAGACCCAGTCAGAGGTGGAAGTATTTGCTGAAAGGTCATGCTGACAACAAATTCCAAAGCTGGGTTAGGGTTTAGTCCTTCTGCCCCAATTTGTTTTTTGTAGTTAACATGTCTCTGAGCTTGAATCCCTTGCTTAGCAACTTTATTTCCAATATTCCCATAACTACTAGAAATACTGTTGTTCCCCACAATAAAGAAGGCCAAGGTAGACATACGTACAGGCTCGCTGATGTAAAGGTAGAAACGCCTTTTCTTTTGGGATCTGTTGAGAAAGAAAGATATAGGTCAGGCTACCTGTCACCTTCTGACCCCAGCCCCACAAAGCTGCCCATAGCATACCCATAGCACAGCTGTCACCTATCCTGGAGCCTCCCTCCTCCGTGGGAGAAATGCAATGAAAATATTTTGCTTTGTGGGAATCTTGCACTCAACTCTTAATGTTCTTCTTTCAGAACTCCTACTGGCCTTTCTCTTATGCTTATCTCAAAATCTCACCTTTGTAGTTCTTTATCAAAAGCTTTTCCTGTTCTGTTCTAGGAGGCTTCAGCATTTTGTCATTGCTTCTGCTGTTTGAACAAATAAGGGCAACTGATTTATTTTTTTCCCCATCCTGATTTGAAAGTTGGAACAACTCATGAAAAAAATGATACACAAAAAGAAATAGTGGCCTTATTCTCCTTCCCATCAGCCTCATCCATTTTTTTTCTTGTTTCCATGCAACCTAGGTTTGTGGTTATAATCCTAGTTTCCCTGCAATTCAAGTGTGTGGTCATTTCAGATCCTACGTAATAGTGGCTTTCAACTCAGGCCAGGTAATTCCTGGTGCCTTATCACTTTGGGATAAGCCTCTGGTCTGGTAAGGTAGAAGATAAGTATTAGCAGTTTCACCCATGAGGACAGTGGAGCAAATCCCAAAGTTCAGAGAACAGAGGCTTAGCCCAGAAGTGGGAGTATCCAGGGAAATTTCCCTATACTGAATATCATTGGTCTTACAGATATTAGCTGGGTGATAAAAAGAGGTAATGACCATTCCACAAAAGGCCCACAGCTTGTGCAAGAGTAAGGAAGCCTGGAAGAACAAGAGGAAAACTGTACATTATGTACGGTAACACGGTTGGACAATCTAAACCTAATTGCTGAATACTTGCTTAACCATTCTGTACGGTAACACGGTTGGACAATCATCTAAACCTAATTGCTGAATACTTGCTTAACATCAGCGACTTTGCTGACTTTTTTTTTTTTTTTTGAGGAAGGGTGGAGAAGCAGTCCAGAAATAATGATCCTCATTGGCTGTTCCAGCTACTTCAAAGCAGGGCCAGCACCACCTTCTTTATTATTTTGTTTATTAATCAGATTTTGTCATGGGAGCTTAAAGATACTAAGCTGCTGTAGAAGGTTAAAGTGAAATAGAAGACCTGGGATCTGAACCTTTGGACCAAGTATAGTTCCTGGATGTATCAGGAGATCCTTAAACATTAACAAAAGGAGCGCAGCAGATGAATGAACATGAGGAAAGATGGTCTTGAGATTTCCTGGTATTTCCCCAGAAAAACCCCTGGAGTCCGTTTTAACTAATGACCCATTTAGCCTTTCTCTTCTCATGTTCTCTAGTCAGTTGCTATATCTTTTCATAAACAGGAGGCCAGATTCATTTCTAGCTGTCATAAATCCTACAATTGCCAGGGTATAAACGTTTCACAGCCCATAACATCCTCTGGCACTTTGAAGAGAAACATGCAGACATCTGCCTCTTTGTCTCTTCCTTTTGCTTCTCCCTGTGGACGAATTCTACCTGCATATATTTGATTCCCAGGTCATTTTATTTCATTGTCTTTTGAGATGTCCTGGATTTTCCATGCTACATTGAGTCTGGCATGGGGAAGAGCAAATCCCAACTCTGTTATTTCCCAACACTCTGATCCTGACCTATCAGTTAAACCCCTCCCAGGACTCCAGAAGTCCCCCCCCCCCCACAGAAAGTGGTGGTCCAATTCATTTCCTTCTTTCTTTTGGGAGTAATAACTTATGGAATGTATTGTTAGCACATTCCTCTCTTTGGTCTTAGAACTTCAGTTGTAAACCAAAGCCTTCCTTTTATTTCTGTTCAATAGACAACAACAGGTTGTAGGATTACTTGGGGTGTTTTGAGTGGTCTCCCTATTTTTGAAAACATCTCCCGCCCTCCCTCCCCCCTCCCCACCACGTACCCTGTGGTTTGCTTCTGGATGCTGGATAAAAGGGTGTAGGAAATAGAACTGCCCTTTCCTATTGCAGTTTGCTGCTGCTATATTTCACAAAGGAGGCTGGCAGGGGAGGAGCCTTGGGATAGCCAGTTTGATGCCACAGCTGGACACTGCCAGGTGAGGAGGCAGAAATGTGGTGAGCTTCCATGGTGCTTGGAGATGTGCGGCTAACATTTAACAGGTGAATGAGTGGATCTTGCAGTGACCAGATGTAGCCTGCAGCTGTGGACATCTGGAGTTCCCCCCCCGCCCCACTTCTCAGCTCACTGGCCCTTCCTGGCTTTGCATTTCCAGTGTACCTGCTCTGTGGTTGGCCTCCCTGTCCTTTGCTCACAGCTGGACCAGGGCAGGAGCTAGCTTCTCTTCCAGGTGTATGGGGTTTCCTGAGGTTACAGCAGGGGCAGCTCCACTGAGAAGTCAACGTTCTACAGTGTACACTGAATGCTGTCATCTAGGCTTTCTTTCTGTTTCTAGAAAACCTTGGAAAAGGATTATTGCTATTGTCTTTCTTCCAAAAGAGGAAACAATTGAGTGAGATAGGAAGGGGCATATCCAAGGAGGAGTGGTTAGAGAAACATTGTCTGTAGATCATCTACCCTTTGACAATAGCTTTCTGAATATCTTGTAGAATTCTTCCTACAGTGCTATAAGCAAAATTCATTTCCTCCTTATTTTTTGTGAACAATGAGTCTAAGGCTCAGAGACATGTGATACCCCTCTCATCCCTTTATCCCTTTCTCCATTCAGAAGACATTTAGCTAGTACCTGTGTACTAGGCACAGGAAGATGTCACTGGGGGAAGGAAAGAGAGCTGGCATTATTTGGCACCTATTATCTGCCACACTTTTCAGGGTTAAATCCTTCTGACTACCCCCAAGAGGTTGGGCAGATGAACATTGTGGTTAGAAAGAACATATAGATTGGGGTTGAATCCCAACATCCTACTCTTTCACTGTGACTTAGGGAAAACTGCTTAACTCATCTGAGCCTCAGTTTCATGATCTCTAAAATGCGAATAATAAGAGCATGTCACTTGCTGTGTGATGTCAAGCATTTGTTGAGATGGTAGATGCCTGTAGCGATACTAACAAACATATGTCAATGTGCCAGGTATCTACTGAGCACTTCATAGGTCTGATTTCATTTACTGTTCTCACAACCATGAACATGGAGAAGTTGAGCCTGCGTGTCTGGTAGATAATAACTGAAGCAGTCACGGCTGTGTTATGGTTGGGCCAAGTCTGTGACTCTGAGGTATGAGCTGGCATCACAATGGGATGTTTCTGGTCTGGGTGGAGACCAGGGGATCTCAGGAGCATGAGGAGGGGGCAGGGAGAAGAAGAGTACAGGGAGCAGAGGCCAGGAGTCCTGCAGGGATTTTCAGGAAGGGATGAAAGTAAGACCAGAGGGAACCAAGAAGTGTGGGAAGATTGTATGCAGACGGTTCTAGAAATCTGACCTGCAAGGAGGGATAAAGTCAGCAGTGGGCTGGGGACTAGTATCACATGCTTGTAATCCTAGCTAACTCAGGAGGCTGAGATGTGAGCATGAGGACTCGGCAGATAAATCCTAGGGATGCTTATCTCCAACTAACCAGCAAAAACCCAGAAAGGGAGGTCTGTCTGACTCAAGTGGTAGTAAAAAGCTGACTGTGAGTGCAAGGCCCTGAGTTCAAGCTCCAGAGGTGGTATCAATAAAATAAATAAACAAAATAGTAGTGATGCAGTCCTGGGCAGGAAGCCCTCCTCTGCAGCCTACGATTGGCTGCACAGAAGGATTAGCATTCTGTGCCAGCCCAGGAGCCACACCCAGTGAAAATGAGAGGCCACCCTTAGAACACTGTAGGCCAGAGTGGCTATAAACCCATGGGAGGGGTCAGTGAAAACACTAAATGGCCTAAAGGATGCCCAGGCCATAGCCAAATGAGATGGGGGTAAAGGATGGATGTTGGGGAAGGGTGGGATTGCAGCAGAAGGGAAAGACTGGAAAGGTGAAGGAGGCACCAAACACCAAGCAGCCCTAAAGTATCCAAACCTGCTCTGGCCTGGCACTGGCAGATTCCAGAGCAGGTGGAGAAGTTGTCCCTGGTGATGTAATTTTCCCTGAGCAGGGAAGTTCCCTGGCCATAATGATGCAATCGCTCCCATTTATAATCTCCACCTCTGCCAGACACCTTGAAGACCTTCTTTCCAATCATCTCCATACATAAACAAGCCAAGGCCCCGGAGGTGAGGTAACATGCTAACAAATGGGCAGGCCAGGATTCAGACTAGGTTTGACCTTTTGACTTACGAGCTTTCCAAGATGCATATCTGCCTGATATTTCCCACAAATCTAAAGAGCCAACACCATTTTACTCTCACTGTATTTTTGTAGTAGTTGTTTTTGTTTGTGGGGCTTGAACTCAGGGCCTGGGTGCTGTCCCTGAGCTCTTTTGTTCAAGGCTAATGCTTTACCACTATGAGCCACAGCTCCACTTCCAATTTTTTGGGTGATTAATTGGAGGTAAGAATCTCAAGGACTTTCATGCCCACGGTGGCTTTTGAACCACAATCCTCAGATCTCAGCCTCCCAAATTGCTAGGATTACAGGGCTGAGCTACTGGTGGTTGGCTCCCACTGTATTTTTATATATGGGTTACACATTTTATAAAAGGAGGATGGGTTTTTCAAGGTCCTATCCCCCTATCTTTCCTTGTATTCTAGCAGCCATATAGCTCTCCTACTTGGAGGCTAGTAGTTACTAACTTCTAAGTTCTTCATTTTTCTTTTTTCTTTTTTGTTAGTCCTAGAACTTGAATTCAGGGCCTGAGCATGCTCCCTAAGCTTCTTTTGCTTACGTCTAGTGCCCTACCACTTGAGCCACAGTACCACTTATACATCCTGAGTTCTTCCTAAGATTCTCTGTATTAATAAATGCGTTCACATAGGTGACTTTCATAAAATGAAGAGTATGGTAGTATGTATGCTGTGGTGCATTTGGCACTTTCTACTTAACTTGTGCGAGTTGTATCTGCTTGCCTATATAGAAGGGTGATTTATTTGGGCCTTTAAAATCTCCAAGTAGTTGTGATGTTCTTCAAATCTTGGTTTGAGACTTAATAACAAAAATACTTTCTTGGCCAAGTGCTGGTGAGTGACTCACATAATCCTAGCTAATCAGGAGGCTGAGATCTGAGGATGGAAGTCCAAAGCCAGCCTGGGCAGACAAGTCCATGAGACTCTTATTTCCAATTAACCACCAAAAAGCCAGTAGAGCTATAGCTTGACTGATGAGTGCCAGCCCTAAGAGGAAAATCTGGGTGTATGAGGCCCCAAATTCAAGTGCACGCCCCCCCCCCACACACTCAAAAGTACTTGTTTGCCTACTACCTTTGTTGGCAGATAATTTTGTTTTTAAGTATATTTCTGCAATATGAGCATGCTGGGTTTTCTCTCTAATCTTCATTCCTCTTTAGAAAGATATGGGCAACTCTAAATATCCCTGAGCCAGGAGTCCTGGGTGAGAAACTCTGAGGTGAACAGATTTGGTATGGGAAGTAACTTGTTGGGGGGCTGGCTGGAGGATGTACTGATGATCATTATGGCTGCCTTCCTCCAGGATGTTAGGAAGTCATGTGACTGGCTAGAACTAGCAAGGCACGAACCTGCCCAGAGCAGGTGGTCAGGCTTCAAGTCTTGGCTCTGTCACTGACTAGAGATACAGGCTTGGATAGATCTCTTCATGCTCCCTGCCTCCATTTCCCTCTTCATAAAACAAGGGATGATAGGCTAGATAACCTTCAAAGGCCTTGTTATACTTCCAATGGCCTGTTGTTTGGTGGTTTTTAGCTCTACTGAGTTTCTTAACCTAGATCTTGTGCACAGCCTTCTATCATAATTACTTTTGCCTCCTCTGGAAAACCTTCCCTGGATTGCCTTCACCCCTGTGGTTAGACTAGGAGAGCATCTAGAATTCCATAGCACCTCTCTGTTGGGTAATTTATTTCCTTATTCGTCTTATGTAACAGACTGGAAGCTCCTCAGAGCCCAGGATCATTTCCTCAGTAGTGATGACTGAGTGAGTGATCACATTCCAAGAGCTGTGGCAGATATTCTAGATACCTG
Source organism: Dipodomys ordii (assembly GCF_000151885.1). Lineage (NCBI taxonomy): Eukaryota > Metazoa > Chordata > Mammalia > Rodentia > Heteromyidae > Dipodomys > Dipodomys ordii. The sequence continues at coordinate 7,025,736 of NW_012267343.1, read as the reverse complement.
AGATACCCCTGTACATGCCTTATGGAGTCGTCAGAGTAGAAAAGGGAATGGGCTCAAAGACACATAGCTAGGGGCTAAGTTTCAAATCCAGGTATCTGAGACATCCTCTGGCCTGGTTTTCGTTCTCATTGAGTCTGCTCAATGAGATCAGAGGCTGATAGGGGAGAATGGGAAGTGTTCCTTGCCTGGTTCTACATGTTCCCTGCTGCTTTGCAGTGATGGCCTTTCTTTACCCAGCCCTCCAATCCTTCAACTGGGCCCTCTTCTAGGCTCTCATTGTCCTGTCATGCCCAGAGATGGCACACTGCTGGCTTCCCACTGCTGTCCTCTGATGCTTCTAGTCCTCTTAGCTCCCATCAACCTGGGAACCTCTGAAAAGAGGCCCATTCTTTTATCCCCCCATTTAAAAACTTTTCTGTAATCATTCTCCTTCAAACTGTCTTCTTTGAGTGGCCGATGCTTCTTTTCAGGCCCCCATTTACTACATGTATCCTTAGCCTCACACCTACCTTCATCCTTTTCGTCCGTAATTTCATTTAAAAAGCCCCAAACAAGCCTCTCTGGCTACTTCCAGGGAGACTAGTTTCCAAAAGTAGTGAGGGGTCAACTGAGGGGAAGGCTTTGAGATGTGGAGTTGAGCACTTGACACCTTTCTTCCCTGAATTCCTGCCTATCAAGAGCCTCTGCCTGCAACTTGCTTCCCTTGATTGTGTATTGTCTAGTGGCCTAGGGATTGTGGATATTGTCTTGGGGATGAGACCAATTGTGCTCTGGGATTCTCTCCAGAGCCCAGGGAAACACAGATCCTGGGGGGGGGGGTCACTCGCTGCCTCATTCCAGAACAGCTGTCCCCTATGAGCTGGAGAGAGACCTAGGGCAGTCATTATCCAGGCACTTGTTGGTTGGGTTTCCATAGGAACCAGGCTGGGAAGGGTCCTGGGGTCACAGCCTGCTATCTCAGGCCCAGAGCTTCACCTTCAACAGGAACAGACTTTCCGGGTTGTAGACATATTTCTGCATTTTATAAGCCGTGGCCTGTGGCCAAGATCTCTGCTAACTGAGTCACATCGTGTTTGTTGACCCCAGTGGGGTGGCGGGCGGGTGTTACACATTAGCCACAGTGGCTTTCAGCTTGGGGCTGAACAAGATTGCTGAGAGATAGGTTTCCAATTAAACCAAATATTTTCTCCTATAGAATTGAATTCTTAAAACTTAACTGAAATCAGACTTCTGCAGGAACATTCTCTCCCCCCCATCCCCCCCAAAGGACATGACTTAAATGACTTAAAATAATATTCTTTAGGCTTTTGGGTATTTTCTGAATCACAAGTCCTGAATGACAAGTTTTCTGCTGATACCTGTGTTGTCTCGCTCATCACTGTTGTTTGCCAAGAGCTCTACACTCTTATTTGTGGCCCATTTTGCTCCTGGACCCCATAAGATTTTGGAGTCAAACAGAAGGTTCTTCGTTGAACACCAAGTAATAACATTTCCACGCCCCAGACACAGAGTTGTTTAAATGAATCAGAGGACACATGTGCTGTCGGAAGATGGTCACGTGTGTCCTCATGCTGCCCTTCATTCATTAACACAACCATAAAAATCACAACACATTGTGGAAACTTACAACAATCTCATCTTATTACGCATAATACAGAATAATAGACCCCCCGCCCCCGACTGTTCATCGTTGTCATTTCTAAGGACTTAGGAGCAATATTTTTCTCGGATTTCCTTATCTGTGATTTCTAATTTTTCAATGATTATGTATTTAAAAGCTGCTTCTCTTTTTTTTTTAAAGAAAAGAAATGTACCTAACTTATCATTATGGAAAGATTGTAAATTCTTTTTTGAAAAGGAGCTCCCATTTAAATGGAAGAAGGGAGCATTCCTTTCTTCTGGAAATCCTGAGGAGACCTTCTAGTTCTGTTAGTCCTCTGCCAGACCATACAAAGAACATGTTCTATGCCAGCTCTTCACTTTGTCCACAGCAAGAGCAGTGGCCGCAGCTGGCCCAAGGCTTCGGATTCCCTGGGCAGTAGTGAGGTTGCTTACCTGGTCCAGAATGCAGTCCTCTCCTTGGGCCCAGAGCTGGCCCACGAGCAGGTAGATGGTGAGTCCTGTGAGAATGGGAAGCAAGAGCAGGCAGCAGGTGAGAGTCCAGGGCCGCCTGTGGCTCCTGGCTTCTAGCCCGGCTCTGCTGCCACTGCTGCCTCCGCCTCCAGGCAGCATGTCCACACTGGCTGATTCTTCAAAGCCCAGTCCCAACTCCTCAGCCATGCTCTTGCTCAGCTGGAGCTGCATCTGAGTCTTCCTGGCCAGAGACCCCCCCATTAAATAGAAGAGCAGTCCGCAGTTCTCACCCTGGATGAGTTAATCACTGGGCCTTCTCCTCCCCTTTCCTCACCAAACCCTCCCCCTGGAGAGTCCTGTACAGCTGGCCCAGCCCTGCTAGGGAATGCACCGCCCACAACAGAAACCAAGCTTGGCTTAAGAAAAAAAAAAAAAAGAAGAAGAAGGAGAAGGAGAAAGCTTTCTCAAGCATATTTATATACAGTATGCTCATGTGCCTCATCCTTCATTTTCAGAAGGAAGTTAGGAAAGTCCCTGGAGGAGGAGAAAAAGAATTCATCAAGTCAGTGGGCGGGGCAAAGTAAAACCAACCTGCTCCCTGCCCCTGGAGGCCGGCCAGCTGTGGCAGTCTCAGGAGGGTGTGCAAGGATGCTTCTGGAAGTGAAAGTGAGGGATGGGGAGGCGGGAGGCGTGTGGCTTGCAGACAGGAAATGGAAGTCACGTTTGCACCAGCCCTTGGTAGAGTGCTGCCACCACACCATGCCTTCTGTCTTTCCTTTTTCTTTTTCTTTTTGGTACTAGTACTAGGACTTGAACCTAATTTGATCACTCAAGGCTGGCATTTTACTACTTGAACTCCACTTCCAGCTTTTTCATTGTTCATTGGACACAGACTCAGGACTTTACTGCCTGGGCTGGCTTGGAACAGGGATCCCTCAGATCCCAGCCTCCTGAGTAACTAGGCTTATAGGTGTGAGCCACTGGCGCTGGCCCTTCTCTGGCTTTTTCCGTCTGATAGCAACTCATTCTCATTTTGCAGATGGGGAATGAGAATGCTGGCATTCTGGAAAGATGAAGGTGGAGATTAGGGCAGAGGAATTAGGAAGTACATCTAGCCCTCCCAAGTCATAGTTTAGAGTTCTGCCTTCTACCACACAGGAAAAGGTATTTCTAGTTTGTGCTTTCCATGGTGCAAGCAGAAAGCATGAGGTCATAGCTAGAGGTGATTATTGATGAGAGCAGGGCATTGACTCCTACGCCTGATCAATCTCAAGGTAATTGCGTATCAACTAACTTTGTCACCAGACAGGCCTTCCTTGTAACATGGCCGGTGCATGGATGAGCGCCACGGCAGGTTATAAAGTGTGAATTAATTAAGCTCTTAGTTGCATCAGCAGGCACTGTTCTGAGTCAAAAATGTTTCAGTGGCATTATTCAATGCTGAGACAATCCTTTGAGGACTCATGCTATCATCTCCAGTTTATAGATCGGGCAAGCAAAACATAGAGAATAAGTAGTGAGGATGGGATTGGCACTATGAGTGCAAGTCTTGGTGTAAACACAGATCTACTTGTATTCTACCTGGAGAAGCTAATCTTCTCTAGTAAGGGTGTTAGTGTGGAGAAAGAGGGGGGCATTTGGAACTTCTGGCTCTAGAGATCAAGAGGGGTCTCCCCATAGGAGAGAGAATCCTAAATCTTTGCCATTGAAACTCAATATTTCTTTTCTTTTTTGTCAGTCGTGGGTCTTGAACTCAGGGCCTGAGCTCTTTTGCTCAAGACTAGTACTCTATCTACCACTTTGAGTTGCAACTCTGCTTCTGGTTTTCCAGTGGATAATTGGAGGTAAGAGTCTCACGGGGACTTTTCTGCCCAGGCTAGCTTTGAACTGTGATTCTCAGATCTCAGCCTCCTGAATATCTAGGATTACAGGCATGGACCACTGGTGCTTGGCCTGAAATTTAGTGTTGTACAATGGTATATGGATATATCATAGATTAATCATTTATGAATTGGGGGACTTTGATTTATCTTTGAATAAGGCTTTTAAGAACATTCATAAACAAGTCGGTGCAAACATATTTTTATTTCTATAACATAAAAGCCCCAATATGACAGTGTGTAGGCAAGTGTTGTACTCTGTTCCAGAAGGCTTGCATCATTTTACTCTCAGTAGCAATGCATTAAATATGCTACAACCTCTTCTCTAGCAGTTGGTCATTGTATTTACTACTACTACTACTGTTGTTGTTGTTATTTGCCTATTTGGGATTAAATTCAGGGCCTGATACTTGCTAGGAAAGTGCTCTTTCATTTGAGTCACATACTCCATCCTTTTGCTTTTAGTTTGTGTGTTTAGGTAGGGTCATGCTTTTGTACACAATCCTCTTTCCCCTGCCTACTGAGTATCTGGGATTATAGCTGTGAACCATTACACCTGGTCCTCTTACTTTTAATCTGAGCCATTTTTGTAGTAGTATCTGTAATGTCTCACTGTGGTTTTAATTTGAGTCTACCTAATGGCTAAACATATTTGACATCTTTTTATGTGGCTATTTGCCATCTATATGTTCTCTTTGGTAGGAAAGACATAGATATTGGTTGCTACGAGTACTTCTTCCTTCCTTCTGGGTTTTTGATGGATTCAAAAACAGAAGGTAAACAACCTGCAGGCAAATAATGAGTTACTGCACTTGAGTGAATATTATGTGTAAGAAAGTATTCAAGGCATTGAGGATAAAAGAATGAAAAAAATAGACAAGACTGTTTTCATTAGACACAGAGTAGAATATGTTCTTAGGTTTCCCAGTAGGTGCCTAGAACCACAGATAACCCTATTGATAACCTTAAGAGGTGGAGGCATGGCTCAAAGTGGTACAATACCTGCCTGGCAAACACAAGGCCTTGAACTCAAATACCACTAACACCAAAAGAAATTCTTTCATTTACAATGCTGGTTGTGATAGATCACATTATGACGAACTTACTGTAAGTTTACAAACACGATAGCTTAGCAACACCATATAAACACCCCAATATAGCTTAGCAACACCATACATACTGTAGAGTTCTAGATGTTTACCTAGGTGATCCAGTAGCTTCCTCAGGCTGCAACCCAGTCGCTGCCCAGCAGAACTGGAGAGTATCATACTATATAACTAGGTTTTTTTTCTGATTTTGAAAATGTCTTATTAGAATACATTAGTTATACAAGGGAAAATTTTGTTCTAATAGTCCCATAATGTTCTCAGATCAGACTCACTTCCTCTGTCTCCTTCCCTCCCTCTTCCTCCTCCTTCAAACAATTTCAACAGGTTTCATTGTTCTACATTCATACAAGCATCCAAAGTACTTCAACTATATGCATTTACTGTCCTTGTTGGCCTTTCCTTTCCTGTTGGTGCCCACCTCCCTAATGTAGCCTGTTTTACTTTCCCATGATTTTTTAAGTGTACAATAATGATATAAATGATTTGCTATGGCAATGCACATGTCCATATATATGTTGGTTAGACTAATTCATCTATTACTCTCTTTTTTCCATAAGCCAAAGCCTTACTATTATTCAATACTTTCACTTAGTTTCTGTAAGCTGCCTTCATGCTTAGAAACTATGAACTGTAAAATGTTTTGTGGGCACTGAGGTTACTCAGGGTTATACACTTACTCATCATGTTTTCTCAACTGGTGATCAGCCCATCGAATAATGACTCCAGTCCAGCTTCTTGCTGGTTATTTTAGAGACAGGTATAGCTGACATTTTCACCCAAGTTGTGGCTCCAACTGTGATATATACTATATGTTGCTACCTGGGGAAAGATCAAAATTAAAAAAAAAACACAACTTTATTGAGTGTGCATTGCTTTTCTGTAATGGTGAGGTTGAAAACCTTTCAGTCAGATCATCTGAAATGGGTGATCTCCTGTCAGTACTACTATTCTTTTCTGGTATATTTTGATGGTAAAGTTTAATTTATAAATGAGTCAAGTAAGAGATTCATAATAATAAGGGGTACAGTAGACCTTTGGTGTCCATGTATATGTCTGTGATTCCAAGGAGACCAACATCTAGGAAAATCCACGAGGGCTCAGGATGAAGAGAGCTCCATATTCTAAAAATGCTCTGATTTACCTATACCTTCCAGATAGCAGGTTTTAGAAATGCAATTCAGAAATAAAGTCTCCAATTGTGGCATCGTTCATATGTGAGGATACTATTTTCATGGTGTCCCTCACACAGCACACTAACACACTTGGTGGAATATGGTGATCTCAGTGGGTCTGAAGCAGCTCCCAGTGGTCAAAAACAGAAGTACTCTATAGCCCATAAGAATGAAGTGATGCATACATAGCATTGCAAACAATACACGCTTTCAGGTTACCTTTGCTACCAAGTGAGTTACAGAGGCTTTTTATTTTTAGAGTGATTTGGATTATGTTACTAAGATCATAATTATTGTTTTTTATTGTGTGCGTGGTTATCTGGGACATTGAACTAAGCATATTGAAGATCAGTTGAAGCTTGTGCTAATGTTATTCAAAGATAAATCATGTAACTCCAGAGATAGAAAATCTCTGTTTCTCAAAGACCCAGGCAAGACCTGGAAAACAACTTGAATATCTCTGGGGATGTTTTTTGGAGGATATTCAGAGATTGGAGTGGTGATTGGAATGGATGCCTTTTATAGCTTTGAATCTCTCTGAGACATGGCTATTCTTAGTCACTTCTACTCTTCAGGCCTCCTTCTATCTGTAACATAAACACCGGACTTGAACTTGGTCCTTGCTAAAGATGTATTAATATTTCCAGGGTATCTATGTTTCCCTGTCTTCTTTTTGCCCACAGCTATTTCTGCATGTCTTTCCTTATATCCTTGGTTTTTTTTTTTTTTTTTGCCAGTCCTGGGGCTTGAACTCAGGGCCTGGGCACTGTCCCTGAGCTTCTACCACTTGAACCACAGAACCACTGTTTATGTGGTACTGAGGAATCAAACCCAGGGCTTCATGCATACTAGGCAAGCACACTACCACTAAGCCACGCTCCCAGCCCCCTTATATCCTTGTTTGCAGAGGTCCTCCTGTCCTCCAGGCAAATACCACAGCCAGCCCTCCTTGATGTGCAATGATGGATCAATTAGCCTGGACAATTGAAAGGGCCAGTAGATGTTTTTTTTTTCTCCCTGTTGTTTCTGGAATCGAGAAAAGTCTTTCCAGCAATTACTTCTTAATACTGAATATTTGGACTTGTGTCATATTCCAGACTTCCTGCAAAGAGTTCAGGGCATAGCGTTGCTTTCTTGGAATGGCATGGGTGGTTGCTGAACCTCTTCTCCCTGGTTCTTTCAGGAAATGAACTATGCAACAGGAGATACATTTTAAATGGCTGAATACAGTGGTGGTCATAAATGCAACAAATTTTGAATACAAACCTTTTTGAATGATACTTTAACACTCTGGGGGTTAAAAAAAAGAATCATACGGGTCAGAGGTGTATGTAGTACAGTGTTAGAGTGTTTGCTTAGCATGCATGACGCCCAGGGTTTAATCCTAGCACTAAAAAGTATAGAAGTAATATGGCTTGACTTTAGCAAATGACACAAAACCATAGCAATGAAAAAGGAAACAGATTGTCTACCAGTCCTCTGTAGCTACTGAACTACACAGAGAAATATTGCTTCTGTGCCACAGGTCCACTGAAAATCCAGCTTTTAGAATTTTTTCTTCTCCTTCTGTTTCCAGAATCCTAGTTTTTTAAAATTTTCATTCCTCCTTTTTTTCCTTTTTATTCCCAATTCTCCTCCTCTTCTTCCTTTTCCTCCTTCTTTTGGAACCCAGGGCCTCACCATTCCTGTTAGCCTGGTGCTGCTGGGTCATGCCTCAAATTCTGTTTGTTTGTTTTGTTTTGTTTTTCTGATTATTTTCAGGGTGTGGTCTTGCTTCTTGCACAGGTGCATTCTGCTGCAGTTATCTGTCTACTGTGGGCTTTACTTCATCTCTGGAATCACAGCCATATGTCCTGCTTCCCTTCTGTAGAGATGGATTTCACAGATTTTTCTGCCCAGGCTGACCTGGTGCCATTATGTATTAGTCTTAGCTCCTCATGTAGCTGGGATGGCAGGCACATGCCATGGTGCTTTTCTTTTTCTTGATTGAGAGTTAAATCTCACCAAACATTTCTGCTCAGTTTGGCTTCAAACCAAGATCTCCCCTCTCCCCCATTTTTGACCTGACCTCCTGAGTTAATAGGATTATAGGCATGAGCTACTAGTGCCTGGCTCCAATCATTCTCTTTCTTTGGATTTTGTTTACATATAGGCACCCAGTTCTTAGATAGATCAGAACCAATGATTCCTCTCCAGAGCATAGTGAAACTCTTGTGAACATTCAACAGGAGACATGTACAAGAAACAAGAATCTTCACAGGAGCACGTGTTCTGGGAGCAGAAACTGGATACCTGTGGTTATGAGGAGAGACAGAAGACAGTGTGGTGAAAAGCTACACAGCATAGCATTGAGCAGTCATCCCAATGGAAACATCAACCACTTGCTTCCATACAAGTGAGCCTGAGTACGGTAATATTAAGAAGGAAGGAAATTCCTAAAGAATATATATAGCATGGCATGCACAAAGTTAAAAAAACACAAAACAATGCATACACACAACACACAGAGACATAGAAATAAAATAGTTAGAGAAAGAATGATGAGCTTGGATGCAGGATGGTGGAATTAGAGTGGGTGATTTGGGGTGTTGGGTCTTATATGGTATCATATGTTACTTCTCAAGGTCTTAGCCTTCATTCCATGTCATGGGTTAACAGTACTTATAATATTATAATCAATTAACTGACTAGACAAAAGGTAGTTCAGACATAGGCCTTGATAACATAATTCCAAAATGATGATGATTCCAATTCTGTTTACCTGCAGTTCAAAAACAGAAAAGGAATGAGTCAGAGGTTTTTATGTGTGAGCTGAATAGGCTTTTGTGGCTTTTGTGGCTCTAAGTTCCCAGAGGAACTTTAGGATTTTCTTCTTCATTCTTTTTTTTTTTGTTAGTCATGGGGCTTGAACTCAAAGCCTGGGTACTGTCCTTGAGCTTTTCTGCTCAAGGCTGGCGCTCTACCACTTTGAGATAGAGCACCACGTCCTCTTCTTAGTTCTTGACTCTGGCCTAGACGTGGGACATTGCAGATACACGAGGCCTTGGTGAGCCTAGCCCCAATATTAGAACTGACAATCATTCCCTTTGGAGAACCTGGAGTGTTGACTATGTGGGTCTGGTCTGAATATAGGTGGAGCTCTGTCTCTGGAGCGGAGACCAACGCTGGTCAGGAGACAAGTGTCCACATGAAAAAAGGGCTGGCAGAGGGTAAGGGTTAAATCTTGATCGTCAACTTGATTTGATAGGAGACCAGCACAGCACACCTGGTGTGTGTTTGTGAGGGCATTTCCAGGGAGGATTAACACGGAGGGAAGAGCTATCTTAAGCGACTGGGGCCATGGATGGAATAAAAGTATATTAAAAAAAAGCTTGCTAAGCAGACATCCTCCCTCCCTCCCTCCTTACCTCCCCTCCCCCCTCAATCTCCCCCTCTTTCCCCTGACCTCTGAGATATGAGCTGTTCTATTTCATCATGCTCTTCCCCTCAGGATGGAACCTCTGAAACTTTGAGCTAAAAGGAATCTTTCTTAAGTTGTTTTGCTTAGGTATTTTGTTGTAACAAAACGCTGACTAATATATACAAAGAGGCATAGAATAGACTGCTCGGAGGCAGGGAGATAGCAGTTGGGATCCAAGTATCTATAAGTTCTGAGAAATCAAGATGGCTTCCCAGAAATCAGGTATACTGGCTATTCAGGAAAGGTAAACAAGAATAAGGTGATCCAAGACTAGCCTGAGCCAAAAGCTTGAGACCCTACTTGAAAAAATAGTTCTGGTACTAGGACTGAAATTGTAGGGCCTGTCTCTGTCCTTAAGCTTGAAGCTCAAGGTTAGTGATCTACCACTTGAGCCACAGCACCACTTCCAGCTTATTTTTTTAAAAAACTAATTTGGTGGAGATAAGACTTTTCTCATAGACTTTTCTGCCTGGGCTGGCTTTGAACCACAATTCTCAGATCTCAACCTTCGGAGTAGCTAGGTTTATAGGCATGAGCTACTGGTGTCTGGCTTGAGAGACCCTATTTTAAAAACAAACACTAAAAAGGAAAAAAAGATTGGAAGGGTGATACAGGTGATAGAACACTTGCCTAACAAGCCTGAGGCCCTGCATTCAAACTCCAGTACTGTAGAAAGAAAGAAAGGAGAGAGAAAAAAAGAAAGAGAGGAGAGAGGAAGTAAAGAAAGAAAGGAAGAAAAAAAGCAGGGAAGGAAGGAAGAAAAGAAGGAAGGAGAGAAGGAAGGAAGGAAGAAAAGGAAGGAAAGAAAGAAATAAAAGCATAGAGCCTAAGGAGTCTTGACCCAACAACCAGACCATTTTTGGGGCCTCTTCTTCCTTCTCTGGCCACATCTGGGTGTGAGCATTTTCTTATTCATTGGGTATATAGAAGACCTGGATTCTGCCCAAAACAGAACATACAGCTGTGACTCAGCTCTGAGTTTGGCTACTACTATGATTTCATCTGTGAGTATAGCATTTATTTCTATGCTGAACAAGCTCTGTCTCTTAGGACTGCATTGTGTTGAGTGGATCTTGCTGGTGAGGAATAGAGAGAGTTAAACCATAGAGCACATCTACATTGGCAGCCCTGGGCAATTAGAATTTCCACCTCCAAGTGGGTCCAACCTACTCTTAACACATTGTATTGTCGTGGTTTATTTAGGCAGCCCTCCCAACCCACTCATCTGTGAACACTGCCAAGGTGGCTTTTTCTTTTCCATTGATAGCTCTTCCAAGTTCAAGACATTGGTAGATGCTAAATCATGGTCATGTAACATGCATTACACCTTGTGGTCGGGGATCTGTGAATGGCGGGCACTTCAAGATGAGGACACTTTCTAGCCAAGAAAATTTGTAGTGGCTCCGTGTTTGTTATAGCTCTTCTGGGAAATGTTCTGGAACTGGACAGCTCCGTGCATGGAAGGAAAAGGAATGCCTTAGAACCTGAACAATTTCTGGGCAGTGTGAAGGCAGAGGCAGAACACCAGGCTTCAGCAGACAGGGCTGGTGATGAGCCAAGATGAAAAAAAGTGATTTGAACAAGGAGAAAAAGCTAGAAACTGAAGACAAAGGTTAACAAGTAATTGAATTCAGTAACAGGTATGGTGAGTAAGAAGACAAAAACTAGTTTATTGGGTGCCAGTTTTCATCAAGAAATGTTGGAGTTATAGCATATCAATGCAAGCAATGGGGAGGTGGGGAAGGAAAGTAGGCAGACAGAAGGATGGGAAGAAAGAGACAAGAAGACCAGAAACAGACTGACGGAGAGGAGTCAGACATGCACAGAGACAAAAGAAATACAGAGACACAAACAGAGAAAAGAGAAGCTAGAGATCCAGGCGCAAGTAAATACCAGGGTGGACAGAGTTAGAGAAGACAGCAAGAAAGTGGGGGACAGAGACACAAATAACCAATGCACAGCTGTGTTTAAGTGAAGAACTATGAAGGAACCTCCTATGTCCGGCTGCATCCTGGACTTCTGGGCTTCCCTGGTAGGATGGGTTAGCGGGAAGATTAGGAGTGACCTTAAGTCTCTGCTTCCTTCACCCTTTTAGTTCATTCAGGCTGCTATCACAAAATACCATGGACTGGGTTGTTCATAAACAACAGCAATTTACTGGCCACAGGAGTCTGGAAAGTCCTAGATGAAGTCCTCACCAGACATCGCTCACTCTGCTTCAAAGTCAGCACATGGTGAATGGGGGTGAGTTAGGCAAGCACTCTACCCTCACTCCTTTATGTTTTGTTTTAAAGATAGCATCCCAGTTCTGGGCTTGAACTTATGCTCCTCTTGCCTGTCTCCCAAATAATTGAGATGATAGGCATATGCCGCTATATCTGATGCTCAGGCCTTTGTTATGAGGAGGCCGATCCCATTCATGAAGGCAGAGATTAGACAACCTAGTCACAGACCTCTTCGCACTAGTGCATTGGGATGAGGCCCCGACAAATCAATTTGATCGGAGGAAGTAAACATAAACATTCAAGCCGTAACACCTACGCATATGGCAACATCTGGATTGAAGGTCACATATGCGGGGACTTTCCATGCCACCCCAGCCTCCCAGCACTGGAAGGGGTTGGAAGAGACCTTGGAGACACCTCCCATCTTACACCTCTGCAGTTACAACCAATGGCGGTTAGCTTGGCCCTCATTCTCCATAGTTTCTTCCCTAGGAAGAACTCTTGGACTGGATTATTTATGAACAACAGAAATTTATTGACCATTGTTCCAGAGGCTGGAAGTCCTGGAATAATACAGTGTAGAAGCAATACAGGTGCAAATCTAACATTGCTTTTCCTCTCAGCACTGTTCCTACCATGCTTGTACTGATCCAGGACCATCCCATAACTCCCTCACTGATGTCCTTAGTCAGGACAGGCTAATCTTGGGATGATCAGGGCAGATCATCCCAAGGTCTCTCAGGAACAAAGATTTATTTCCTGCTCATACAGTTTCACCAAGGATCAGGACTAAGTTGTTTCAATTCTCGTTCATTCCCAAACTCAGGCTGGTCAGGTAGTGTCTGTCTAAAGTGTTACTGAGCATGATGAGTGAGTCCTCATTTCTTGGTTCTAGAAGTTTCTCCAGACGTGACACAGTCATCTTCATGTGTGTTCCCTTGACCAGAGTCTGTGTCAATAAGGTAGGGAAGAAATACTCCCTTATTTATGAGGATCTTGAATTTACTGATTCCCTCCCCTCCTATCCTTTCCTTTTCTTTCTTCTTTCTGCAGAGTCTAGCCCAGGCTGGTCTTGAACTGCTCATCCCCCTGCCTCAGCTCCTTAGTGCTGTAATTACAAGTGAACACTACCATCTCCAGCCTGGTGTTCTTTGGATGCTGGGGATCAGTACTGGGCAAGAAGCTTGCCGTGAGCTGAAGTCAAGGGGAAACAAGTGAACAGTCCTCCTCTGTCTTGGAGAAGGGATAGAAAAATACAGCAGCAGTACCGAGGCTGTATCAGGCAAGGTATTGCATGAGCATGGAAATTATTAGATGAATTGCAAGAAGTAATTAAGAGGAATACTGAGTGCATAAGCGTGAGGCCTTGGAGTTGTGCCAGCAGACTACTTCTAGATGCCAAACAATGAGTGACAAGATTTAAAATGAATTTAACTGGTGCTGAGCGTGGTGGTGCACGTCTGTAATCCCAGCACTCTGGAGATTGAAGTAGGAAGGATCATGCATTCAACAAGACCAACCTGAGCTACATAGTAAAATTCTATCTCAACCCCCTTCCCTTGGCTCCCACAAACCCCCTAACAAACAAACAAACAAAACCAGTAGTATCAAAGGCTGGGCAGAGTCCCTTACCTGGAGAAACCACACAGGACAAAGATCAATTAAAAGGGATGCTTTCTAATAGCTTTTTCCTTAGAAACTCCACTTGTAGCTGTTATGCCGAAAAGAGAGAAGCCAGGAGGTGAAAAAGGAAGGGAAATGGCTGATTTGTGAACTTCATATCATAGAGAACTCTGCCTGAGGTCACTGACAAATAGACTATCAGTCCATTAACTTGCTAAGTGAAATACATTGCCAAAGAAGCCCAGAGCCAGGATTAGACAATCTGACTTTAACCACCTCGGATATCAATCTTTCCTGACTAGAAAGTGAATTAAGAAAACAAATGCATCCTCCAGAAGGGAGATTAAAACCCCAAATCTCACTTCTGTGTGTTCAAGGAAGATTGTGCTAATAAACCCTTCCTGCACCCTTAGGAGATATGAGAATAGTGGTAGGGAACAGCTTCCCTGAGAGGAGGTGCACAGCCCTCTGCCAGAGCAGGCCACCTCAGGACTCAGTCTAGCAAGCTTTTAGGGCAGCTCGGCCCCTATGACTTCAGTATGTCCACACTTTCCAGCAGGTGTGTCCACTGTGACTTTCCTGACCTTGTTCAACTATCATATCTCAGATACGTAGAGTATGTGGGAGGTAAGGGTTGGTGGAAGAAAGGGATATGCAATATATGCTTCTAGATTATAGTTCCAGGGCAGCAATCCTCCTTGGGAGCCATTTTCCCCTTTGGGATATTTGGCAATAGCTGGGGGGTGTTTTTGGTGTTCATAACTAGAAGTGGCAGTGCTCCTGACCTCCAGTGGGTGGAGGCCAGACATCCACTGAAGCACCTGATAAGGCACAGGACGCAGGGAAGGAATTGTTGTCTGAATGTCAACATTACTCAGGTTGAGAAACTCTGGTCTCGGAAGGTACAACATGGGAATAGCCAGATGATTGGGTATTGACTGTGAATCAAAGGGGCTCTGGGTTATTCCTTCAGTCAACACATACCATACTTGTTGGGGGGTAATTAATGCTGATGGGTGCAATAGATCATCTCCTCAAATCTCAGTGTCTTAAGGAATGAAGGGTTAGTTTTCACACCATTATCTGAGAACATCTATTTCCTTCTCCATCATCAGATCAGGCAATGAACAAGTCGGACATTGGAAGTTTGGTCACAGGTTGATTTTCCTCATTGATGAGCCTGCTAGGTAGCTCATTCACACTACTCATTGCTATTTCCTACTGTTCTCTTTGCCCATGACTCTGATACCTTCTCTCTTCACTGTACTATGTATAGTCTGTGTGTGTGTGTGTGTGTGTGTGTGTGTGTGAACTCAGGGTCTGGGTGCTGTACTTTAGCTTTGTTTTTGCTCAAGGCTGACATACTACCATTTGGATCACAACTTCACATCTGGCTTTTTGGTGATTAATTGGAGATAAGATTCTGTCACAGACTTTCCCACCTGGGTGATTGTGAACCATGATCCTCTGATCTCAGCCTCCTGAGTAGCTAGGATTATAGGCATGAGCCAATGGCACCTGGCTCAGTGTGTGCATTCTTGCCTGCTGCTTTAATACCTTTGGGATGAAGTAGGCTGCGAACTGAGTGAATCAAAAGCATTATGATGAGCATAGTTTCTGTGAAAAAGAAATCAGGGAACCACTAATTGTCCCTCTTCTTTTTTGAAAAGGAAAGTGGGTTCTCAGCTTAAAGATTTACAGAACTGAAAGTTGTTTTGGGTTCAGGCCCTTCAGATAACTTTTTTTTTCCATGCCATACTTTTAGTTACCCTTTTCAAGTTGCCATTTTGATAACACAGAGCTCCGCTTGCTTTCCTGGGAGAGGAAGGAGACACGAAAACTTTTTCTCCTAGGTCATTTTTTGGGGGAAACCTAATGCAAATATTTCTGTCTCAGAAGGGAACTTCTTGAGAGCAGTCCTTTATTCTAGTCCCAAGGAGATAACGTGCAAAGTGAATGTCTTTTACTTTTGGGATTTCCAAATCTAAAATACAGTGCAAAGAGTCAGGAGATCAGTCACAGACTTGCTGTGTGACTTCAGGCTATCTGCATATCCCCTCTGTGGTCTTCAGAAAGCCACAGGGGCTGATAACACACCCAGTTCCCTGCTTCTGGTGTGTGTGTGTGTGTGTGTGTATACCAGGGGTGTGGGCTATGCTATTGAAATGTGCTTTCTGATGATGTTGGCTAAATGGGATTTTGGTGCCAGCCAAACATCATGTTCAGAAGAAGTTGGCCCAGCTTCCTATCATGGTGTGGGAAGCACTGGGTTGGGGCCCAGCCTGGTGTCTCGCAGGTGACAGTCTTGAGAAGTGGATTGAAGTATGAAATGAGATACTGCTGATTTCCATGTGTCCCTTAGCTGTGTGACTTGGGCTGTATCATTGATGGCCCCATATCATCATGTTCTCATTGGCCATACTAAGATGATTGCGATAGAACCATACATATTGCTCTTAAAGTGCTAGGTTTATTGTATAATCAGATTCCACTGGACCAAGAGGGTACTGAGGCTGGGTGCCTTCCTTGTGTCTCCTGCTGATGGTCCTCATTCCCCCTTTGCCTGAAGTCAGAAAATAACTACCCTCACCACTCTTTCAAATCAAGATGATGAGAAAGCTCCAGAGGCTTCCAACAGTCAGCAATTCATCTGCAGGGTCCTCCATCCATCGAATCCTTCTCTGAGACACAACTTCCCCTTTCCCATCTAGCTTTCCATTTCCTCTACTGTGACATGAGTATCTTAGATTAGGTAATTTCTAATTGAATTGATTCCTTCCCTAGCTTATTTGAGCTACTTTGTATTCGGTGGTAGCAGGATTTCTCGTGGCATTAATGACTTTTTAAAGGCAGACAATTCTTGTTCTCTGCACTGTAGATTGTCTACCATTATTTCTACACTTTTCCTACTGGATACTGGTAGTACCTCTTCCACAAGTTGTGCCAACCCTAAAATATCTCCAGACATTGCCAAATGCCCCTTGGAGAGCAAAACCGCCCTGGTTGAGGATGATGTCAGATCTCTTTACCCTAACAGGGCTGTCATTACACCAATCAACTTGCCAAGAAGTTCCCATGCTCTAATTTTAATCAATCCCATAAAGTTCCTTAACGTGAGCATTCTTATCCTCTGCTTTGCTCATACATGATGAAGCTGGGATTTGAACCTAAGTTTCCCTACGTCAGAGCCTTCTGTGCTTTATCATTTTGAAAAATCTAGAAGTAAAGGGGGTGGGTCTTCGGAAGAGCAAAGCAATCAAGTTCATTTAGGAGACTAGGCAAACCTGATTTAGAATCTCAACTCCATGTTTGAGACTGTGGGCTTGCCTCCACAGTGGCCCCATTTCTACCATGGTTAAATTTAGGGTAAAACCAGTCATGCAGGTTATTGGAGGATGAACTGAGGCAGAGACACCTGGAACATGGCTTTCATTCCTTCCCCTAAGCCCGGGGGTGTGGTGTAAGTGCTCCTGGGTGGATGAAGGCCTCATGCCATCCCATATCACCTCATCTCTGGTGACGCCCTCTCTTGGGTGTCTGGGCTTTTCTTTTGAGCTTCAGACCAAAATAGACAACAATCCACTGGCAGTAGATCTGCAAGAGTCATGTTACTCCTAGTTTGCAAGTCTTCTTGTGTCTCCTTTCTCAGTGACCAGCAGAGTGGTCCCAAAACATGATGCTAGAGGTCATTCTCATCTTTTACTGGATCCTTACAGCCTATAGTCTAAAGCAGGCCCTCACTTTTATACTTGCTTTGTCTCCCTGGCATTAGTCAGCCTCTCTCATCCCTGCTGCCTTTCCTCTGGGTGAAAGCAGCATGCTCCTCACCGACGAAGAGTATGATAGGACAACTTTTGCCCTCACCATCCATCCTGCAGTTGTATCTAAGAAAATCCTTCCTGCTTTGCTCTGACTGGGTATTCACTTCCTGTTCTTGGGACAAAGCTCAGATCCTTAAGCTGCACTTAACACTCTTCTCATCCTGGTTTTATTTACGCATCATCTTCACTTTTGGTTTCTCCTCGCCCCCCTCCCTGCTCTCTTCTTTTCTCAGTTTTAGTCTTATAGGATGTCTCATAATTTCTTTCAAGGCACCAAACTCCCAATGCTCTTTGGTCATCTGAATATGCTCATGGCCAGTCTAGAATACTAGAATACTTCTCTTCTACTCACTTTGGCCTAAATACTTTTTTGGGGGGAGGGGGGCGTTTCAGCTTGGTACTCATTTCTCCTTTGGAAGCTTGCCTGATTTCTAAACCTGGATTTAAGTACCTTGTTAGGCTCCCTCATTCAAGTACTTCCTCCTCTGTGCTGTTTACATACATGCCTCCTTCCCCCCTTCCCCAGGCTTGAGATTTTTTGAGAATATTTATTTTGTGTATGTGTGTGTGTGTGTGTGTGTGTGTGTGCTTAATAATCACCAATACTCAGCATAGGCATTGTTATAGTAAGTGTTTATAACACTAATAGGTGGTGTTGCATAATTTAAAGGGTATGTAGAAAGGAGGGAAGATGGAGACTCTGATCAGTGGAACGTTAGTAATGAGTCTTGGAATTGGCTCCAGGTCCCCTCTTCTCCCCCTGAAGTATCTAGCAACTCAACCGGAAGACTATCCTGTTCAGTGGAAATGTGACTCAGGGTACCTGTCTTTGGCATTAAGTTAGATAAGAAACTAACCTTGTACCTCAGAAGGAGGTAGTGTTCTGTGGTCTAAATGTCAGATGCGGGAGTGCCCAAGAGCCAAGAGCGATTTGACCTATGATTCATGCTTAGCCTAGCCGTTAGAGTTTGATAAGTCATTGTAATGAGGTAACTTGACAAACCAGGTGAGTGCTTGGAATATTTTAGAGCAGGGTTTCCCAACCTTGGCCATGAGGCCATTTGGGCCAGGTAATTCCTTGTTGTGGGGAGCTTTCCTGGCTGTTGATTGCTAGGGGCCAGTAGTATCTTCTCTCCTCCATTTGTGACTGTCAAAAAGGTTCCCAGATATTTCCAGATCCAGATGTCATCTATACTGGGTACTGAGTTGGTCCTGGTTGGGAATCACTATCTTAGAAGAATTAGAAGGGAGGCCTAGCTGATGGAGCCAAGAGAGATTGTACAGGAGTTAGGTTTGAAGCCCATGGCCAATTCTGATTCTGCCATTTCATGACAATATATTTATAAGTCCTATCTGAATTTGACTTTAAGAAAATAAGTTTTATGTCCCTGAACTGCAGCCTTCTTATCCTAGAAGTAGGGTAATATGTGCCCAGAATCTTGGTCTTAGGAATGGTTTGGTGAGTGAGCTCATACCTTTGGATGGAGATCAGGGCTTAGTAACCACAGCTGGGTGATAACATTGAAGCCCTCATTTACTTGGAATAACCTTTTGGTCTTTTGTACAGCTGTCCAGGGAGGACTTAATCCCATTTAGCCACTTCTTAATTGTCCCATTCCTGAGAGGCTCAGATGATCAAATCTGGAAAATTGTTATTGAAGAAACTGAAGCTTTGAGAAAGGAAAAGAACTGCTGGAAGGTCACATAGTGGACTAGTCTAAGATTTGGCCTTGGTTTGATAATAGTTTCTGGTATGCTTTCTTCCAATTCTAAGATCCCAGCCACCCATCAGCTGAATCTTTGGTAGAACTCTATTGTAGATGTTTACTAGTCTATCTTTTTGTTTCACTAAAATGTACATGCCTTCAGTTTTACACTTCCTGCCTCCTACTTGGTGATGGCTAGTTAATGCAATAGCAGGACTGGAACTTCAGCAAGTAACATTGCCTCTATCTCCTTCCAAGTGCAACATTCAACTATTGAATGATCTTTAACTAAATGAAATGAAACAGATGGGAGGAATTTGAAGGACTGAATTTGACTTAGATTTTTGGAGTAGCTAGGCCCGTTAGGGGAAATTCTCCATCTCTAGGGGACATCAGGTCTAATATTATGTAGAATTTAGTACTGGGATTATTTCCTATCATATGATTTAGAGAAAAAAAACTTGATTTTGGGCTTTGGTTCAAATTCCAGCTCTATTTCTTCATAGATGTGGGTATTTACCACAAGGTTAATGCCATTTTTGAGGGAGTCTTGTAGAATGACCATTGTTAAATATATTTGCCAATTCCTACAGCCAGGGAAAGAAGGGCTACCAGTTCATAGACAAGGAAATCAAATTGCTGATTTAAAAGACATTAAGGAACAAGGTTAGGAGTCGCAGAGTCAGGAGTTTCATAAAGGCATTCTGGCTCCCACTTATAGAAGACAAAATTGGAAAAGAAAAAGATTAGGTGTAAGTTAGCCTCCTTAAATTTCAGCTCCTCTCCTCTCCTTTCCTTTCCCTTCTTTCCTCGCCCTTCTCTTCCACTCCTCTTTCCTCCTTTCCCTCTCCCTCCTTTCTTCTCTCCTCTCCTCCCCTTTCCATACTGGGGATTGAACTCAGGACTTAATGTGAGGTAGGCAACTGCTCTATCATTTGTGCCACACTGTCTGCCCCAGGATAGGACCTCCTGTTAACTTTGCATGGGCTGCTGTAGAACCACCTTCCCAGACACTGGGATTACAGATGTGAGCCACCACACCTGCCCAAACTTCACTTCCTTGGTCTGAGCCTGCTGAGTTGGGATGATAGATTGACAGCTATGAGGGTTGACAATATACTTATGTGGCACCTGGCACATAAACTGGAGTTTAATGTCAGCTGTGATTATTAAGTGCTAGGCAACTGCAAAATGGATTTACTTACGTTTTTGCCACTTAATTTTGCAAAAATGAAGCAAGGTCAGTATTATTTTCTTCACATTCTCCTTGAAATCAGGAAGGAGGGAAAGGAGAGGAGAAAAGGAATGGCCCAAGTTCAGATAGCATGCTGGGAAGACCTGGCAGAGGCAGAATTTACATTTAATCCTGGATGATTCCACAATGTTCTTCTCCCCCAGGCTAAGCCAGACTTGGCTTAGCCCTCTGAAGCTACAAGGAGCTTCAGAATCTTCCAGATGTCCCTGTGTGATTCTCTGAGTGGGCTTTGTACCTGTATAAGTGGGAATAAACCAGATTTTCATTTTAATTAGTAGATCTCTTCCAGTGTTAGAGGCTGGTGACTTGAGAACCATCTGAGCTATATTAAGCCTTGAAGATACTGAAGCCAATCCTTGTTTATCCCTGGTGAATTTCTAATTTAGACTCATATCCATCCCTCTTCCATTGTACCCAATGTGGCTTCAGGGACTTCAGGATTATCTTTGGTTGAATTGGAATGAGAGCTGATTAAAACTCCCTACAGGACAGTGATAAAACACAAACCTACCTCACTTTTCATACCATGCACTCTATTGCCAGGTCCCAGAAGTCACAGCTTCCCGGACACTCTGAGCCCTTTAGCCAATTAGGGTTCTTTGCTCAGCACCGCAAGTCTTACCCATCCCTTACTTTATCGGATTCAATCATTTCTCCTCTCAAAGGCTACGTCTACAGGATGAACAAGATTGGAGTCCCACTTTTCAGGCCAGAAACTATGAGACTGAAAGTTTGTTTTCTGCTTGTATCTGTAGGAGACCAATATGCTCTTCAAACTTCAGGCCCAGATATTTACCTGGTGACATGATAGGGAACTGCCTGTAGCATGAAAACAAGGGTGAAGGAGAAGCAGACCAGCTTTCAAATCCCAGCCATTAAGAGTTGTCTTATCTTGACCAACTCATACTGCACCTCTCAGAGCCTGAGTTCCTGGTGAACTGGGAATATCTCCGCAGCTGTGAAGACTTGAGGAGGCCTTAGTGCTGCAGAATTTGGTCAAGGCAGATGCTGACTAAGTCATAGTGGCTTCTCTTCTCTGATCTGATCATCTGATCTGATCTTGCATGGCATCTTTGCTGTATCTTGTGAAGCCACTGAACACTTTCACCATGGCTGTGATTTACTGGCTGTGTTCTGCCTCTCTAGGTCCTGGAATAGAGCTTCAGAACAGACCCGACTTCAGCTTTCCAGAGCACTTCCTATATAAGTGATTTGATTGGTTGATAGTTGTGGCATTAATGAATAGAATGAGCAGCCTTTGGGAGACAGAGGTCTCTACTGTGCTCCAATGAGAAATGTGTAAGAATCAAGTGGCGAAGGGGCTCAGTCACAGTAATGTCCCCATCACTTGGCTTAGTGACAGGTGAGAGCTAGTATCCAAAAAAGGCCTGATAGACAAATAAATATGGCATCCAGGAATATTTAGACTGTTAGGGGGCATAGTTTTCATTGAGGTTGAAATCCACCTGGTCTCAGAAAGAGAAAATGGAGGCCATGGGAAGGGGAAGGACTGTGTAGTTTCACACTAGGACTTAATGGGCGATATTTCAGGCTCTCTGTGTTTGTTACTGTACTATTCACAAACGCCAAAATGTGGAATCCATCAAATGCCCATTCACAGCTGAATTCATGTAGAAAATCTGTGTATACATGTTATATACATGTTGTATATATGCATATACATATGCACATACAATAGAGTATTAACATGCCATCCAGAAGAATGATATCATTTGAAGCAGAATGCATGGAATTAGAGTTTGTTACGTTAGGCAAAATGTCAGAAACTGAAAGACAAATTCGACATGTTCTTTTTCATATTGGGATGTTAAAAATCTATTAGGATGTGCAGTAGTGGTCACTAGAGGCTGGGAAGAGGAGATAAAGGTGGTGGTAGGGTTGATAAGATTACTTTAAATAGTTAGCTTGAAATAGTAAGCTCTGGTGTCCACAGAAGAGTAAGAAGGTGCTGTAGTTCAAAACAACCTGCTATGTATTTTTTAAATAAATGGGAGGGAAGAGCTCAAAGTCTGCAAACCCAAAAGAGATGCAAACATTGTTTTTTTCTGATTTGATGAATACATGTACACATGTATTGAAATATCACATGGTACTCCATAAATACATATTATTATTATTATGGTGCATTAATCCAAATTATAAAAACATTTAAGGAGATAGAAATGGTTACTACTCTTATTTGATCACTATATATGTGTATCAAGCTATCACATAGAACCCCATGATTTATATGATTCAAATAATAATGATTACTATTTATCAAACAATTAGTAACATAGATAAAAGGTGGAGCCAGGTGCTGGTGGCTCACACCTGTAATCCTAGCTACTAAGGAGGCTGAGATCTGAGGATCACAGTTCATAGCCAGCCTGGGCAAGAAAGTCTGTGAGACTCTTATCTCCAATAAACCACCAGAAAACTGGAAGTGGCACTGTGCTCAAGTGATAGAGTGCTCGCCTTGAGCTGAAGAAGCTGAGGGACAGCGCCCAGGCCCAGAGTTCAAGCCCCATGACTGACAAAAAAAAAAGGTGGGTAGCATTTGAGATGAGACTTAAGGGACAATGAGATTGTTCCTGGGTGGAGGGAATGATGGCAGGTCAGATGACAATGTCTCAATGGAGGAAGTAGTTGTAGCAAGTTTGTAGGCAGAAGGAGGCATGGAATCTTTAGGTAGTATACTGTGACTTGGCATATGTAAAGCGTGAGCTGCATGGTGAAGGAAGTGGGGAAGAGAGGGGTTTGTATCCCATACATACCCAGTAAACTATGTTCAGTGAGACTTTTGTTTCTGTGACAGGCTGTGGAAAGATAAAAGGCAGGGAAGGAACTGGATCACACACGCATTCTACCACATCATTCTGCCAGCTGTGTGGAGGACTAGGTAGAAGTGAGAGAGGCAGGAGGCAGGGCCGCTAAGGGGCACGTTGTTACCCTCATTCCGGTATGAGCTGATGAAGCCTGCTAGGGATTGGGGGATGAGGGGACAGAGAAAAATAGCATGAAGAAAATGTAATTATCATAGCCTCAGACTCCCTTTCTATATGATTTGATGTTTCTGGACACCAGTCTTTTTTTGAGGGTCTCAAAGAGAACGTGGGGTGTGACTGTGGGTGTCCTGGGAAATGAGTGGCTTCGGGAGGAATTCTGATTAGTCGAATTCCAATTTGGCTCGATGTGTTTGGTGGGACTGAGGGGTTACACCTTTTCTAACTAAACTTCTAAGTTGAAGACATTCTGCTATGGAACTTGAGGGATGGAATCTGAAGTTGGTTACTTCTGAATCATGGCCTGAGGATCTTGGGTTTGGATGAGTGAAAACCATTGGGTAGCTATGACCTGAATACTGCACCCCCTCCAGAATTTAACTGTTGAAATTTAATGGCCAGTATGATAGTATTGAGAGGTGGAGCCTTCAAGGGGTGATTACCCCATGAAGTCTCCTTCATGGATTGGATTAAATCTCTTATTGAAGAGGTTTCACATAGGTGGGTTTTTTGTTTTCTTTTGGTTGTGAGGCTTGAACTCAGGGTCTGGGCACTGGCTCTGAGCTCTTTGACTCAAGGCTAGTCCTCAACCACGTTGAGCCATGGCACCACTTCCGGTTTTCTAGTGGTTAGTTTACAGACTTTCCTGCTGGGTTAGTTTTGAACCACATCCTCAGATCTCAGCCTCCTGATAACGGATGTGAGTCACCAGCACTTGGCTTCACATAGTTTTTATTTTTATTTTATTTTTAGCCTTTTTCCCTGTGAAGGTATGGATTAGCCCTCTCTGGAAGAATGACAAGGTGCCATCTTGGAACACAGACAATAGCTTTCACAAGACAAATGACATTGCTAGTGCCTTGGTCTTGGTCTTCTCAGTCTCCATAATTTGACAAATAAATTTCTATTGTTCATAAATTTCTCAGGATCTGGTGTTTTGTTATGGCAGCATAGAAGGAACTAAGGCTCTGGAATACTGTCAATATCATCACCACATTTTGTTGTGAGATTACCCAGTGTCTATTAGGATCACTCCTATAAAGAGAAGACATTGATTTCCTGACTAGTTTGTCCTTCACTGAAGAGTTTTAACACTGAACATTAATCCATCTGATCCATTTCAAACCTGCCTTGGACAGAGAAAGGAATGTCTTTAAAAGAATTGTCCAAGAATTCCTGTAGGAGGAAAAAAAAAAAAAACTAATGAAGGCATTACAACAGCAAGCCAGTGCCTTGATTGAAATTGATTTTCATTGTTTTTCTCTCATTTGAGGCCCAGCAGTATTTCAAGCTGCTTGTCGGAGACAGAAAGTAAAGCCCAGCAGTAATTCTAATGCCATCAGGGCTGGGAAGATGACCCCATCCACGGGATGGGGTGGGTGGGGGTGGTCCCGATGGGGCAGGAAGGGAGCCGAGGGAAGAAGCTGTGAAAGGAGGAGTCATTCTTGGTGGTAGGAATGATTTCAAAGTACAGACACATGGTCAACTCATGACCAATGTACAGATTGCCCAATACCCATAGGATGCACATGGGAACTGCTGACAAAATAAGGAAGAGACTTTGGCAGCAAGTGTGACCAGAGGACTGGAAAAATATTGAGGCAATGGCTATAAACGTAGTGGTTTGTGCACTGCCCTCCCTCATCCCCCCCCACTTCCCATATCCTCCTCCTACTTCAAATCTCTTCTTCCTGGTTTCTTTCATTGTCCTTTATTTAACTTGGCTGCCTTCTTCCTTCCTTCCTTCCCTCCCCACCCAGCTCTTTCTCACTCCAGGTTTCTGTCTCATTCCCTACCTAGAAGCAATGCCTTGCGTTTTTATGATTCTTCACAGGTCACAGAGCCATAGGGAACACATTACGTCATCAGCCTCACAACCACATTGGTAGGTTGGTGCCTGTCCCATTCTGCAGATGATGAAAACGAGGCCAACGGAAGATGAAGTCATTTGCGTGGAGTTACATAGCCATGTGTGGGGGCAGAGGCAGGATGATGGTTTCTGTTCTTTTCTCTCTTTGACACTTCATCTCTCCACCTCCACGAGCCAGTTCCCTGGTATCTCAGTATTCGAACTTGTACTGGAATCATCGTGTGTATGTGTGTGTGTATGTGTGTGTGTGTGTGTGTGTGACGACTCAGCAGGATGATTACTTTCTCTTGAAGGGATTTTTGTCCCCTTGCAGGTTGTCTAGAATTCTAGGGAAGTCCCTTGGTAAGTCACTGCTCACTGCTTTTGCCCGAAGCCCCATTCCAATGCGATGAATATGGAGGGAAAATATGAGCCAGGGTCCTTGAGCTAGCTCACACAGATTCATTTGTTACATTTTCAACAATTCTGTGAGCTGGCGGTTAAACACAGTCGTGACTGAAAATTAAATGAGCTTATCACCAAATGTATTGGATTGAAAACAAAGATAAGGAATAGTCAAAAAGCCACCATTTCTTAATGATTTTGCTTCATGCTAATATTGCTTTGATTTGAATACTGTAGGTTATTTTTGTGCATCATATCGGAATGGTGAAAATACTGAACTAGTAATTTGTGATTGCTTAGCCTTTCCTTAATTCTATGTTCAGTGATACCATATTAGTAGCTTGGATGAGAAAAATACTCACAGTATGGAAAGTGGCAAAAGCTGAGGTCTTCTTCTGTCATCGCCAGTTGTTAAATGTTTATCAGACTATCGGTGGCTACGGTTTATAGTCACTGGGCCTCAGTGCTCAGCGTGGTTCTCTCTCCTGTCAGCATGAACTTGAGCCAACGGCAAGTTGGGATCCCAGAGGATGATGGAGAAGCATAGAAACAACAGACATTAGGAAGTTATGTCACCATGATCCTTCTTCTTTCCATGTTAGTGGTGATGACAACACCAGCAATGGCATATACCATTTACCACCACTGTGAGCCAAGACTTTCACTGAGCATTATACATTCTTGGCTTAACTCCTTCAAAAACCAAATAAGGAAAATATTACTGCTTCCCCCTTTACCAAATGGAAACGTGAAAGTGAGAAGGAAGGAGAATGAATTACTTGAATTCACTCAAAGAGAAAGTAGACGGGTCAGGGTCTGGGACCAAACTCTTCTGAACCCAAATCAATGCTCTTTCTGAAATGCTGGTGGGAGCTACTTGTCTCCTCTCATCTCTAGGAGCTCATTTGTGTCTGTGGATGGTTGGTGAGCTGTGTAGCTTTTGTTAAAAACAACCACTAGTTCAAAATAGAATCCAAATTTGAGGATTCCGTTCCAGTATTTATACAAGTATTTTTGAGGGTATATGTGTACAGGTGCTCTATTAAATGGCCTGGGGTCCATCATTGGACAACCCAGGCAGGATTCCTGCTTTGTAGTTCTTTACAACCTAGCAGGGAGTCTTAAGCTTGGTGAGAAATCCAGACATGTGGCAACTTCCCAATGCTGATGACCTCAGAGCACACTCCAGAGTCGTTCCCGTGGGTGAACCACTTGGCAGGGCAGGTCAATCATGCCCTCTCCTGTCACCACCACACCTTGCCTGGGTCTAGTGATTTCTGCCTCTGGGGTTAACAGAACTCCTTTTCTCTTCCCTTTTTTGACAAAGTTGGCCATCAGTTGTCTAGATCACTACTGCACAAAAGGGGAAAATATTATTCAACATTCTCCATGGATTGTTTTCCCTTTTCTGGGGCAAAGAGAGGGAGAGAGTTATGCACCTGGTTTCCTCAAGTTGTGGTTTTCTTTTTTCTTTTTCTTTTCTTTTCTTTTCCTCTCTCTCTTTCCTTTCTCTGACTTTATGGCTTAAATCCTTATGCTTGGCAGTTGCCTGTATTGTCAACCAGCCTATCATGCAGATGTGTGTCCCTTTCACACCGCTGGCTTTTGGTGCTACAGGGAGCTATCTCATTTGATCCTTGTTTTGGTGGGTGAAAACAAAGCTAGTAGTTAAGCCATTTTAGAACAGTTACTGAGCCACATTGAGACTGCCTGATAGTGATATTCCCAAAGCTGGAAAATGGACAACAGGCATTCTTTTTGGTGTAGGTATTATTATTTTTATATTTATATAAGGTTGATTTCCTGAGGCTAGTAGAGTTATTTACCCTATCACAATGGTAGTAGAATGCTCTTGAGCAGTCTGGAAGCCTGCAGAGGAAAGTCCACATGGAAACCTGATTATCAACTGTGTCTGAACCTTTTCAGAGCTGATTGGTTTTCAGTTATCTGAAGATAAGCTTTCCGATGCCAACCTCCTCTTGCCATTTATAAAGAGGTGGCGAGACCTGATGGCCCTTGGAAAATATGTCTAGCAGATAGCTTCCATTCTAATGGGGTAGTAAGAGAGGATGACATGTTGGCAGTAAGAAATGCCAGATTGGGAAGTCTAGAAATGAGGCAGAGGAAAATACCCATGAGGGCTGTTGAGGTGTGCACATGGAGAGTCCCTGCCTGGCAGGGATGGGCTGGGCCAACCTGGGGCCGCCTCCTCCTCAGCCCACATTCCTCTCTCTCCCTTCAGGGACATAGCTCCATCCTCCTTGACAGAGCTTGCCAAAAGGGTTCTATTTTAGTAATCCAGGTCAAGTTGGCTGTTTCCACAAGCTAGAATTCCATGCAGCACACAACAGCATTTCTGTGCTATAGAGTTTTTGGACCTTTGCGTTACTCTTGAGTCTCTTTACTACATCCTCCCTTCCCTTTGGAATCCCTATTCTCTTAGCTTCCACAAGCAGCTCCTGACTCTTTTCCATTAGAGACAATGTCACTGGCCTACATCACCTTGCTCCTCAATGAAATTCTATGCTTTGAATGACAGTTTGCAGCAGCAATTAATTTTCCTGACTTACCTAAACCAAATACTTGGAAAGAGATGAACAGAGTCTCAACACTACAAGAGATAGCCAGAGAGAGAGAGAGCAGAGCAAGTCCTTCTGACAAATATTTGGGGGAGGGGTGGGGAATGCATTATCTTAGGAGATGCAGGATCCTTGTCCAGAGCCTTGATTTTTTTCTAGAGCTTCTAATTTAGCAGGGAATAAAACCAGGGTCGTAAGATCACCTGGCTCATTTACTCTCCATGGGTGGAGAATTCTTTTTCTACTCTCCCACTTAACTCATATTTTATGAAAGCTTTTCCAAAGTGTCTTTTCTCATGGTTTCTTGTGGGTTTTCTCAGATTTCCATGATTTCAGTTCTCTGGAATATATCTCCCATCAGTTTTAATTTCATGGTGTCTAAAAGCAAGTCAATTCTTTTCCTTTACTCAATCTTTTACTCTATCATTGTAAATAGCACTATGTGCCTGTCCATCTTAATTAGCTGGGCTAGCTATCTGGGCCATCTTTAGTGCTTCCTCTGTCTTGTCCTGTTTTCTATTATTAAATTTTGTAGGATTTCAAGTTATGAATTATCTCAACCTTATGGTGTATTTCGATCATCTTTCTGCCACTAATTTGTTCCTTCTCTGAGGCTATTCAGGTTGCTATAGCAAAATGTAATCATCTGGGTGGCAAATTTGTTGTTGAGGGTAAGAAGTCCAAGATGAGGATTCCAGCAAGTCCTGTGAGTGAGAATCAGTCTACTCTCTGCTTTCTGAAAGATGGCTTCTTGCTGTGTTCTTACTTGGCACAAGGGGTGAATTGGCTCTCTGAGGCCTTACCTCCCTTTCTTTTTGCTTGTATATTTTAAATTTTATTTTATTTTTTGAGGCTGGCTTCAGACGCTGAATGTTCCTGCCCTAACCTCTTGAGAGGACTGTGATTACAGCTATATAAACTACTATGTCTGGCCTGTTTTTTTAAAAAAATATAAGGTTACTAATCTTATTCATAAGGGTTCTATCCTGGTGATCCAATCATTCCTCAAAGCTCCACTTCCTCAAGCTATTACCTATGGGTTAGATTTCTTATATCCAAATTTTGGAGGGACACAGATATTAAGGCTGTAGCTCTCCTCTAACCTACCATGCATGCCTACACATGACCTCATGAGAAGACTTGTCAGTCACTAGGATTCATACTTACTGTTCTCTAGCTTCTGTGTGATGCATTTTACAGATGAAAAAAAAAACCCCAACAAATCTTTGAGGGGTATAATATTATGCAAGAAGAAATATTTGAGACATTTATTATTCACCAACAAACAGATTTGGATTGAGTGCTTTAGGATTCCAAGGACTGTATACTTAACCATGATATGAAATTGCTAAATCTCTTGTCACCTTTTCTAGTGTTAATTGTCTCTGTTACTTCCTGCTGCTATCGCAAAATACCCATGACTAGATAATTTACAAAGAACAGAAATGCATTTCTGAAGCTCTAAAGATTGGGAAGTCCAAGACCAAAGTACTGGCAGCCCAGAGCTCAGTTTCTGTTTCTAAGGTAGTATCTTCTGTGTCAAGTCTATAGGTAGAGATCCCTATGTCCTGGGTCAGCCTGAACTGCAGTCCTATTTGTACTGCCCTTTATCACTTTTAAAAGATGGCTTCATAAAATAATAAAAGTAAGTGTTTATGCTTTGAAGATTACAAATACCTACAAGAAGAAAGTGAAAACTCAGTTTGTGTATGTTGTGAGAATGGTCCTCATTACCTGAAACTAGGAGAACAATTCATGAATTACTTCATACGCTTCACACAAAAATGTGTATGATACACTCGGAAGCCCAGCAGGCAAGATGGCTCTAGGGATGACAAAGACATTCAAGATTTTAAGTAAAATCATCACAATTTATATGACTTTGACAGCTAGGTACTGGTGGCTCATGCCTGTAATCCTAGCTATTCAGGAAGCTGAGCTCTGAGGATCTCAGTTCGAAGCCAGCCTAGGCAGGAAAGTCTGTGAGACTCTTATCTACTACTCAGAAAAAGCTGGAACTGGCATATGGATCAAGTGGTAGAGCACTAGCTTTGAGCAAAAGAAGCTCAGGGACAGCACCCAGGCTCAGAATTCAAGTCCCTGGACTAGCCAAAAAATAAAAATAAAAGACTTTAATAAATGAATACAGTACTTGTGTATTAGTACATTGGTACAGTTTTATATACTACATTATCTTAGATGTGTTAGTATTATTTAATGTCCAAGTTAAATACTGTGAATAGAAATATGACTATTCATATACACTCATAAAACTGTATATATTCAGCTCAGCCTTTTTTTTGGAAATAGGTATTCTGATAGGAAAATTGCAGCCTCTTGCTACATCTAGGGTAGATTTATATTTAGACATACATGTCACTGATTGAGTTCTATAGCAAATGATTATATATAGACATATGTATATCTATATCTATATCTATCTATCTATCTATCTATCTATCTATCTATCTATCTATCTATCTATCTATCTATCTATCTATCTATCTATCTATCTATACGAGCTGAAGGTTAAATAATGGATGCCTTCTTCAAGGCCAACAACACTAGTCTGTAACATATAACCATAATTACAATCAAGGTTAAAAAAATCCTGTATGTTGGGCCTTTCCCAAGCTGGGGCTCTTCCTTCTGGAGCCTGCTTTCTAATAGGAAAGCAGCCACAAGGAAAAGTTGAGTATGTGTATATAAGACTCTTCAACTACCAAAGCTCAGGACCATTCTTTTCCTCTCAGACCTCAAATACCCACGTGCTTTTCCGTGTCTCTAAGAATTCAATCTCCAGGTCTTTAAACCAGCCTGTAAGCTCATTACTACAAATGAATCAAGCTCTACATCTGCATCAATGTTTAAGGAAGAGAGCCAAAGTGTGCCAGAAAGACAAGTTGCAAAGGAAATGGATTCAGTTTATGGAAATCTGGAGTCCTGATGTCCTAACTGACATAATGGCACTTTCAGCTTCCTGAGAACGGGCCTTGCTTTCAGGGCAATGACAGAGGTTCAAGCGTTATCTCATCGGGATCTCGAGGGGCATAGTGTTTGTAGCTGTGACTTTGTTATTTGGGTTATATATTGGCTTTCAGGGTTAGATATTGCCTGCAGAAATTTAGAACCTAGTGTGAAAGATAACTATACAAAGAGATGATGCCAAATCATGTCTCAAGCTGTAGGGCAAAGGAAAAATACTGGGTCTAGTGCAAAAGACCAACACAAGCATCTTAGTGGAAGATGGAAATGATCCGGTGAGATCATAGGCTGAGGAGGGAGCCTCCTAGCCCTTTGTGGAAGAAGTTGTCCTTCTCCTAGCAACTGGTGTCAGGTCAGATAACTGTGAAAGGTTGTAGGCTCTTATTCATGGGTATAAAGAACAGGGCCAGCCTCATCTGGAGTCTGCAGCCTGTGAAAATGTGGCCCTAATGCTGCTTCACCTCCAGCTAAAAGAAGTAGCAGGAAGCTGGGCACCAGTGGCACACACCTGTACTCCTAGCTACTCAGGAAGCAGAGATTTGAGGATTGTGGTTCAAAGCAAGCCTGGGCAAGAAATTCCGTGAGACTCTTTATTTCCAATTAACCACTCAAAAATTGGAAGTGGTAGAGTGCTAGCCTTGAACAAAACACAGCTCAGGGACAGTGCCCAGCCCCAAGTTCAATCCCCATAACAGAAAGGAGAGAGAGAGAGAGGAGAGGGAGAGGGAGAGAGAGAGAGGGAGAGAGAGAGAGGGAGAGAGAGGGAGAGAGAGGGAGAGAGAGGGAGAGAGGGGAGAGGGAGAGGGAGAGGGAGAGAAGAGCACTGTGTTCAGGTCTGCACACTTTGGTTTGTCCTTTCTTTCTCTTTCTTTCTTTCTTTCTTTCTTTCTTTCTTTCTTTCTTTCTTTCTTTCTTTCTTTCTTTCTCTCTTTCTTTCTCTCTTTCTTTCTCTCTTTCTTTCTCTCTTTCTCTCTCTCTTTCTTTCTTTCTTTCTTACCAGTCTTGGGGCTTGAACTCTGGGTCTGGGCACTGTTCCTCAGCTCTTCAGCTCAAGGTGAGCTAGTGCTCTACCATTTGAGCCACAGTGCCACTTCTGTTTTCTGGTGGTTAATTGGAGGTAAGAGTCTCATGGACTTTCCTGCTCCGGCTGGCTTTGAACTGTGATCCTCAGATCTCAGCTTCCTGAGTAGCTAGGATTATAGGCGTGAGCTCCCAGAGCCTGGCTAACACACTTTGGTTTTCAACATCAGCTTTAGGAAAAGTTTCATTCCTATTGCCCATGGGTTTAAACTGCAATCCAAATTTTTAAACATGAGGTATAAAACCGTGAGATTACAATATGCTGCATTCTTGGTTACTTTGATATATCCATATGTGAGGTGCAAGAAATGTTGTGTCAGGCCTGGTAGGGGAAGAGTTAATTTTCTTTCTGAAAATATTTTGTATCTAGCCTCCTTGTGTTCTGTACAAATGGTGGCAGCTGAGGGGAGGCAGCCATTCTGGCTGTTCTTACAATGAAGACTTAGGAACAAACTGTACTGTCTCTGGAGACCTGTCTACTCCAAGTAGAGGAGGCCAGCTTAGGCTGAAGGCTGGAGTCATGAGTAGATTTGGGTGATATGTACACTCATTTGAAGTGTCAGAGCCACCCCCAGAGACCACATGGCTGAAAGTATATTAAAATGATTGGCTTTAGATGTCTTTGAGGGCTACAACTGGCTTGATTTGGATCAATCAGCTAGATTTTTAATAAATTTCTAAAAATAGAAATTAGTGCCAGACTGAGATTAATAGCAAAATGACATGCAAATGACATGCATGCATATTGAAGTTTTTATCTGGGAATGGACTGTTACGTTCTCTCCAGACAACACTGGGACATAGATGACTCATGTGTTGGAATGATGAAAAGGACATGGGAAAGCTTTTATACTTTATTAAGATAAGAGGAAGTATCTCAACAGTTTTTAACCTTACCCTTAACTCTGTTCTGTTACTTTGGTGTTTCTTCTTTTTTAAACTGTTTATCTTTAAGTAGCTATGCAAAGGAGGTACCATTCAACAAAGCAGTTCTTATTGGTTTGACGCTCTATTCTCTAATGGAGGAGCTAATGTTCATATCTTTTCTAGTGTTTCCTATTTTCTTTTTAGGATCCTGGACCATTTCTTTTGAAGCTTTCTGTAGGTGAACTGAATGACCCAAAGCTTTGTGTACCTGACAGATTTTCACACTCAATAACATTATCATGGGGGAATGAGAAGGGCCTTTGAAGTAATGTTTCTTTTTTTCTGTGTGTATTTGAATTGGGGGGGGCATATATTTATCATGGGAAAAGTGTCCAGGAATGCCTTTCTCTCTTGATTATATTTCCAGCAATGTTGTCAGTAACCAGAATAAAATACTTAGAATAAAATATCTAGTAAATGCTTAGGAATCTTCCCTCTTGTCTCTGCATCCCAGAACTTGTTAGTGTTGTGGAAGGGCTTGTAAAAAGCAATGATAGTCAAATTGTTGATACATATCACAGATGGGGTAGAAACAACTGACTTGGGGACATTACCCCACTGAAGTCCACATTAGGACTTCAGTTTGTGAATGAGTTATGTTCTTTTGTATAAAATCTGCTAAATCTGTCTATATTGTCACTTTTGTAGGGATATTTGTGTTGGTATTGAGGCTCCAACTCAGGACCAGGATACTCTCCCTTAGCTTTTCCATTCAAGGTTGATGCTATACTCCTGAGGCATGCCTCTACTTCTGGCTTTTATTTTGCTAATTGGAGATAGTATTCTCATGGATTTTTCTGCTTGGGCTGGCTGTGAACCATAATTCTCAGATCTCAGCCTCCTGAGTAGCTAGGATTATAGGTATGAGCCACCAATGCCTGACTTTAAAACATGGTGACTTAAAAAAAAAAGAAATTTAACCAGGTAAAGCAGTACAGGGAAAACATTCTGGGTTGGCAAATTAGCCTAAGGGTATGACTACTCCTAACTGTATTACTGCTACTTGATAACATCTACCAAGTATTTACTACATGCTGGAGGCAGTGTTGTAAGAAATGTACATTTGGCAACCTTGAACCCCATAAATCTCTATGATAAGCATTGTTATTCTGAGTATGAGGACCATCTGTGTAAGAGCTGGTCCGGTGGCTTGCTCAAGGTCACACAACTAAGTAGAGGCAGAAAGCTCAGAATAGTGCCAGGGTCCCAAAAGCTTGGTTACTATCCTGGATTAGCTTTCCATACTAGGACATGGAAATTGAAAGCATCTGGGATGATGTACAAAGACAACTACTAAAAGTGATTAAGAGATAAGGTTCCATTCATTCACATCAATGGTACATAAAGCTGGAGGTGATTTGGAATCCTTTTGCTTCTTCTATCTGGAGAAAAGTCATTCCTGGATTCCATCCCTTCATGGTTTTTTTAAAATTACAATTTATCTTTCAGTAGTTGTATAAAGGGAGTTCAGTTCAACATGTCAGTTTATCCTTAATGGCTTCTCCATAAAACACCTTTCCAGTTGACATGTACACATAATTTTGGGCTTCAGTTTTCCATGGTTGCAAAAATACTGTATAGCAACCAGCCAGGAAATATTTATTTAGCTCAGGAGAGAGAGAGGTTCAGAACATCAAGGCTGGACTTGCTCATGAACCTTTGAGTAGCAAAGAAGCATGCTCATCTTGGCTAATGTTGCCAGCTAGGGCAAAAGCTAACCATTGGGTGATTAAAGCTGACCTCAACTAGAATAGGGGTGGTGGTGGGGGAAGATCTAACTGGCATCCAAGATTACTTGGTTTTTATTTAATGGCTTTTTTTTGTTCTAAACTCCTATGTGGCATATAGCATTGTTAACGTTTTTAATTACCATGGCTCCTGAGGTTCCTCTTGGTTATGACTGTTTTTCAGACTTTTCTTTTTTTTTAAATTTAAATTTTTTTGTGTGTGGACATACTGTACAGAGGGGTTACAATTACATGGGCAGGATAATGCGTACATTTCTTATCAAGCATTGCAGCCTCCTCCTTTGTTTACCCTTCACATCCCT
>NW_012267343.1:6900942-6990277 GCF_000151885.1 Dipodomys ordii | reverse complement strand
TATCTGACCTTTTCCGCTTGACTCATACATATACTAGATATTGCAAATAAGGGAAACCATGGGACCTATGTTTCTTTGGGCCTGGCTTACTTCACTTAACATAATTTTTTCCAAGTTTTTCCATTTCCTAACAAATGGGGCAATGTCATTCTTTCTGATGGATTCAGACTTTTCTTATTTCAGTGACATTGACACTTTTGAGATGTACTGGTCAGGGCTGTTGTAAAAATCCCTGTATTTGGATTCTTCTAATGGTTTTCTTGTGTTCAGATTAGAGGTTTGGGGTTTGGGAAAGGACCACATTGCTAAAGTGTCATTTTCATTCCATCATTCAAGGGGATAAGGTGGTAACAGAGTTTATCATTGCATCAAGTTCACTGAGGAGTCTTATACAAGGATTTTTTCCCCTCTAACTTATTTTACTCGTTTCGAACACTCTAAGTTTCTTTATGTAGATTCAGGTTTCTGATCTGTGATTTTCTCCCTTTGTTCCTGAAGGGATATATTTAATTAACGTTATTGCAAGTCAGGTCCTCCAGTGGTAACAGATTTCCCATTTCCTCCATTTTGTTTCTGAGAATGTCCTTGTTGTTTTTTCCTTTCCTTTTGGTGAGGCAATCCTGGAATCTGAATTTATATAATCATTTACTTATTTATTTTAAAATTATATTATCTTTAAGTACTTGTACAAAGAGGTTACCTTTCAACAGATCAGCTTATAAGTACAATGCATCGAAGAAGAACAAACTTAACAAATATCTTCCAAAAGAATCATGCTGCCTAATTGCATTAAGTCATATGGTAATGTCTTTAAGATTTTATTTTATTTATTTATTTATTATTTATTATTTATTTTTGCTGGTCATGGGCCTGAACTCAGGGCCTGGGCACTATCCCTCAGCTCTTCAGCTCAAGGATAGCACTCTACCACTTGAGCCACAGTGCACTTCCAGCTTTTTCTGCTTATGTGGTGCTGAGGAATGGAACCCAGGGCCTCATGCATACAAGGCAAACACTCTACCACTGAGCCACCTTTCCAACCCAGTCTTTAAGATTTTATATGGTCTATTGTGAGAATGATGGATAAGATTTGTTTTTCACAGCAAGTAGGAAGTGATTAAATACAATTCTCCGAAGCAAACCATAATGACAAAAGCAATAGATACCATATGGGCACAGTAAGGAATAGATCACTGTAACCATTACAGTTAAAGGCTATCTCTCAGAAGAATTCCCTATAAGTAAATTACTCCTTTTCATGAAGACTGGATAGAAAAGATCAGAGCTCTAATTTTCAGTAATGTTGTTCTTTCCTTTAATGCTTTGCCCTCTCACCACCAATGTTACTTCTTATTTTTGGAAAAATGATATTATCTGTGTCAGTGATACCCATTTTCAAAAGCACTTATGGCAAGAATTTCTTTTTATTCTCTCATGATTCTTCATTTCCTTCTCAAAAAGCATGGGGCCTCTAGTTTCAATAACAGTTTGGTGCCTAATTTCCACATTCTAGGCTAGAAGGCAGTAGGCAGGGAAAGGATTCACTTAACAAACAGTTACTAAGCATTTCTTATGTGCCAGGCTATGAGCCAGGGCTGAGGCAGTATCTACCCCAAAAGTGTTTGGTTGGATGTGGAAAGAAGGATAAAGAATATGGAGAGTGTGGTGTGAAGGAGGCCCCATCTCCTGCATCTTCTGTGAGGCCACCAAGCAGGGGGACCTTTCTCTTGGGCTGTGGGCATGAGTCAGGGAAAGTTTTCTTGAGTTGTTGTCTTTGAGGTTACCTAAGGAAGAGCTTAAGTGTGCATGTAGGTGTGTAGATGTGAGTACATGTGAGTCAAGACCATTTCAGATGGAGGAGAACCGTACTCGACAAACCTAGAGATGAACTTGGCTGTGGCACATTCAGAAAAGGTCTGGCTTTAATTTAATCTGAGGAGTTTGGGGTGGAGGAGGGCTTCTTTGAAGAATGACTGTTGAGCTGGTGGTGATACTCTGAGACAACTAGACAGCCAAACAAGGGTAAGGTGATCTGAATAGACACCATAGCCTGAGCAAAGGCACAGAGTGGGGAAAGAAAAGGCACAGAGGAGGTGAGAGGCCTGGTACCTTAAGAAAACAATGCA
Organism: Dipodomys ordii; assembly: GCF_000151885.1. Taxonomy (NCBI): domain Eukaryota; kingdom Metazoa; phylum Chordata; class Mammalia; order Rodentia; family Heteromyidae; genus Dipodomys; species Dipodomys ordii. Next base: position 6,988,151 of record NW_012267343.1, on the reverse strand, counting down.
TAGCTTAAAGAGGTGGGACTGCGGACAGCGGACAGCGAGCAGGGAGTCAGGACAGGTGGGGCGGGGGATGATACCAACCCCAGGTCTCTGCCTTTACTAACCAGCAGTGAATGAGTTTATCAAGTGGGGAGGATAATAGCGGGCCCTGTGCTGGCATCTAGTTGATTGTCATTTATTACAGTTGAGTTAGTGTGTTGATTAACCTATCAGTTGGACATTTTGGGAGCGCGTCTCTGGATTCCCCAGGTACTCACTGGAGAGCCTTTGAGTGCTCCGTGCTGGGTCCATTTTGGTAGTTTTGAGCTAGATGCATGAGGAAAGGAAGGATGTTGTTTGGGTACCAGGCACAATGAAAGACCCTGTCCTGACTTAGCTGGAGTTCCCCACCAATGGGAGCTGTTCTCCACTTCCTTCTTTCTTTCTTTCTTTCTTTCTTTCTTTCTTTCTTTCTTTCTTTCTTTCTTTCTTTCTTTCTTTCTTTCTTTCTTTCTTTCTTTCTTTCTTTCTTTCTTTCTTTCTTTCTTTCTTTCTTTCTTTCTTTTCTGGTCATGGGGATTGAACTCTGGGCCTGGGCACAGTGCCTCAGCTCTTCAGCTCAAGGTGAGTGCGCTATCACTTGAGCCACAGTGCCACTTTTGGTTTTCTAGTGGTTTATTGGAGATAAGAGTCTCATGGAATTTACTTCCTGGGCTGACTTTGAACCATGATCTTCAGATCTCAACCTCCTGAGTAGCTAGGATTACAGGTGTGAGCCACCAGTGCCTGGCTGTTCTCTACCTTTTACTTTGGAAGTTATAATGCTTTGTGTTATGAGAGGCTTAATCAAACAAAGGTTATTCTACATAAGATGCCACATGACAGTTTAACAGACCTGAAAAGCAAGAAAGGGGAGGGATTATGTGCTTCCCACTCTGCATTAAGAAATCACAGATATTTCTCTTTGCATGCTACTCTTGGTTCTTGTTCCAATTTTATGTTCATCTGTTCCTCCCATACCGCCACCCCCCTCCCCCTTGCCCCCCCAGTGTCTTTTTTTTTTCTTTTGGAATAAAAGTGCTTATGTTTGGGTGGAGGAAGGGTAGGCAGGAATGTTGGGCAATATATTTTCATTCAGTGCTCTGCCAAAAGTTTCCATGCCTGACTTTCAGTTTCTCAATTGAGGGGTTGACAATAGAACGTTTGACAGAACGTTTGACAACACAAGGTACTCTATGCCTTTAACCTCTGCCTGAGAAAAGGAGCCCAGGATCCTGCCAAGGAAAGCTGCCTCTTCAGCTCCTGCTTAGGTGTGGCCTGTGGCCATCAGCTCAGGACAGCAGGGGCTAGACCACTCAGAGAGGGTCCTCGGTACTTCCCTACCCACAAACGTGAAGAGGGAAACAGGAACTCTGAGTGGCCTCCTTCTTACAAATGAAGAAAAACACCAAACTAGCTCTCAGCTAAGCCTGCTTCCTCTAGATCTCCTAGCCAAGGACAAATAAGGATTAAGACCATCAAGAAACGAATTAGTGAATAAAATAACTGAGAGTAGATTGAGAAGACCTTAGTTTTTTTTTTTAGGACATTTATTAAAGATTTTTCTGGTGAGATTTTTGTTTTGTCCTCTTCAAAAAAATTGCACCAAAACTCTATTGTTTTAATAACCACTAAAAGCTACATTTGTCTTCAGTCCTTTAGATAAGTAAGGCACAAAGTACAACCATCTATAATTTTGCTATCTGGAGATAACCTACTTGGAATGTTTTGGTGCATACCTTTATATTTTATCTAATATGATGTCAATGATTATGTAAGCTGTTTTATAACCTCCCTCTAATCACTAATAAATATCATTAAATATTTTTATTTTGATCATTGTACAATGCCAACGAAAGATGAATCATAACCAGATTGTCTGTGTTTAATGATTTTCTGGGATGCTGGCCTTTCAGATGGCTGCTATTTTTCCCTTGTGTTTGGATGGCCATCTTTTGTAGAGTTTGCGAATATTTATGGTTTTCTTTTCTTCTTTGGAACACATTCCCAGAAATAGAACACAGGTACTCCTGGGCTTACGGTAGGTGATATGCTGATAAATCCATCATAAGATGGAAATATCCTAAGTTGAAAATGCATCTAAGATGTCTTATCTCCCAAACAGCACAAGTCTGGAATTCAGTACATTGCAGCATATGATCTTTAAGTCTTGGGACTGCTTATGATTGGGATTAGTGGGGTAGCTATTGTTAGTCCAGGAAAAGATCAAAATTCCAAATCAGTGGGTTTTTAAGTCCCTTAAACAAAGTGGTTTAGGACCAAGCACATTTTCCCCATGTACTTTAATGCATCTCTAGATTTCTTACAATACATAATATAATTTAAATACTAGCTTTTTATGGGATAATGACAAGAGAAAAAAGTCTGTATATGTTCAGTACAGATGCAAACATTTTGACCTAGGTTCAGTTGAATGTGCTGTTGTGCAGAATCCATGGATACAGAAACTGTATAGTTTCACCTTTGTACCACTGCAGGGTTCAAAAATTCTCCTTTGAACCATAATCATTTGAGATCCTGGGAAGTGGGCTCAAAGAGCATCAGGACTGTGGGTGCATATTACCTCTTGACCATTGAGGAAGTTCATGCCATTTTCACACCCATCCACCTGACTCCTTGTCAACATCTTGCACTGCTATTATTTGAAATATTTGGGAACTAGGTAGTAGAAATTAAGATCTTATTTAAGATGCAATGATGGAGATTGAACATCCTACCTGTTGATTGACTATTGTGCTTACCTTTTTGTGACTGGCCCAATCGTCTTTGGCCTTGTTTAAACTGATGTTTTTGTCTTTTATTCTAGCAACAATGACAACACTAGTACTTCATTGGAAACTGCTACTTGTTAACTTCTCTTATGCAATACTTAAAGTAACTCTGAAAGGAGGTAAATTTTTATTTTCTCCTAACACCAAATGTATAATCTTTTTCAATATCACCCCTTGGGAGGGAAAACATTGTTTTCATTTTGCAGAGAAGGAAACTGAGGCAAGAAGATATGATCCAAGTCATGCCATTTTCAAGAATGGGCACTAGAGCAGCTTTGGTCAGTCTGTCTGCAAAATCTTTTTTCTGTACAAAGGCTTGTGTGAGCTTTAAAAAGTATTTATTTAATCCTTTATATATTAAATACCATAACCTAGGTTATGATAGATATGATGGATGTCACATACATATTTTCTCTTTGGTCTTTTATATGCCTTTTATTTATGTGTTGACTACAGAAATTTACAATTTTTAGTACTATTTCAAAAGACAGTCTACACATACCAAAGCAGCACATGAAGACCCACAATGACAACTTACTCATGACCTCACTCTTGGCTCTCCATCTCTAGTTCTCTACTCCAGAAGTTAGAAACATTTGTATAGGCAAATCCATTCATTTGTTCCCATTGTGGCTTGCACCTCCAATGCCATATTTAGACAGTGCATCGGTTCACAAACTGTTATGAATATTCATTGCTGTTTTTTCTCACGGACTTTCTTGTTTATTTTACCCTTACATTTTTAATGACATGGGATTTATTTTGACTTAATAGTATGAGGTAAGATTCTTGTCTTTTCTGAGTAGTTACCTGGCATTTGAATTTTAAATTTGGAGGAAAGGCAAATTGTTTTTCATGTCCAAATTGCAGACTGCAAGAGATTAATTATGTCGTAATAAAAGGAGAAAAATCATCAGTGCTGAGGAAGTCCTAAGCAAGAACTTTCTGGAAGTAGAAAGTCAATGTGCTCATAATTGCCCCAGTGGAGTGGGCATCTTTTAATAGAGTGGCTTTGCACAAATAACTGAAGTGAGGAAAGAGGGATCACAAGGGCACACCCTGCAATCTGCCCTGGGGGGTGGTGGTGGGGAGGAGACATTCTGCCACCACATCCTGCTGTGACACTCAGCAAAGAGCCCGTGGTGGATTCACCTATGCACCTCAGGGGTGGGCCCTCAGTCTTGGGTGATGCCTTAACCCCCTCCCAGGGCTGATGTCTTTGAGGCTCTTGGCAAGTCACCAATCCTAGAGCCATGGAGGAAGATCATGAGTCTACAGTCTCACGAGGCTCAGTTGGTGCCAAAGGGAAACCAGAACTTGAGAGCAAAGCTTGTGGAGGAGAACGAGGAGCTGGGTGGTGGTTTAGTTGGAGGCTCATCTGGGAAAGTCCCAAACTTACTCAAGTGTCCAGTTTCCCATTGGTTTCTTGGGTAAATTTGAACCTATTCCAGGTTTACATAGCACACTTCCCCCTGCTCAAGTTCAAAATAATGATCTCCTTATGCCTCGTCATCCTTTAAGCTTCTGTCTTCTACTTCTGAAAATAAATGTTGGGGTTGGGGATGGAGCTCATTGGTAGAGCATTTACCTAGTTTGTTCAAGACTGAGTTCAATCCTCAGCACTGAAATTAAAAATAAAATCACATCCTCTTTCTTCTTCCTGTTACAAATTCTTAATCACTTCTCTTTTTGTCTCTCCCTGTCCCTGTCTCTCTCACATAGCGGTTACCTTTTTTCCCCTCTTCAGAGCTGAGGACCAAATTCAGAGCCTTGTACTTTCCAGGCAAGTGCTTTTCCACTGAGCTAAATTCCCAACCCCCTACTTCTCTTTTTGGAGGAGTGCCATGCCCTCCTCTTTGCCTTTGTCCCCTCCAATGCCTTCCTTTTCTTCTTCCTGCATAGAATGAGGGATGGTAATGTTACAAATAACCACCCTGTGAGTGATAACAGCTCTGTATCCATTTGTTGCCAAGCCTTGCCTGGTCTTTTTGGCTGTTGAATCAATCCAAGATTTGAATAGAATGAAAAGTAATTTCCATCCTTTTTCAATGTTGGTTGCCTTATGCTCTCATTTATATCAGTCTCTCATGCCCCATACTGCTTTCTGCTAGTGACATTTTTCCTTCTTTCCAAGTCTACCCAATTTTCAAAATTCAAACCCAGAAAGTTAGCACATGCTCAAGTAGGGTGACCTTCTCTTTTCTTTTTCTTGAGTCATTTTGTTTCTATTTGACATCTCACCTGTATCCATCCCTATCTGTACTTCTGCAGCTCTGGTTGCTCTCAGCAGCAGGAATTGATCTCATCTTCCCTCTTCCCTGCATCCTCTGGGGGGTCACAGTTAGTGAACATCTACTCTGTGCTTGTTGAATCTGTTAGTGCTCAATAAACATTTGACACGAACAATTCTTCTCATTGTACAATTAACCCAGGAGCCAACTAAAATTTAATTACCATTTAGCAGTTGTTAGAGCAGGGTTAATTGGCACCATTTGCATAAAGGCTTTGGAGGGGGGAGGGAGTATTTTCACAGCTTGTTTGTAGAGTGGATTTTCAAGCCTCATTTTTAATTTGTTAGCAGGCAGTTTTATAGTGATATTTCAATGAATTGATCCTTTAAAATAATTTTTTAATTGTGAAGATACCATACAGAGGGGTTATAATTACATGAGCACATTTCTTATCAAGCATTGTTGCCTCCTCCTTTGTTTCCCCTTACTTACCTCCCTCCCCCCAAAGTTGTAAAGTTCATTTTTCAACATAACATCTTGTACATCTCATTGTTGCAATGGGTCCACCTGTATCCCTATTTAAACAATTTGTTTTTTCCTTGCCCCTCCACAAATTATACCAACATCAAATACAGTGAAAACTGGGGTTATACCATGGGGGAAGGACACACAAAGCAACAAAGAAATATCTTATGATTATGTTAGAAACAAAAGCAAGAAAGAAAAACCATTTGAGTCCTTGTCTTGGGGTTCATTTTGCCTAACACCAACTTATCTGACCATTTCTGTTTGTCTCAGAATTGATCCTTTTATAGTAAGATATCTTAGATTTTTTAAAAATGAAGTAGAGCTTACAATTCTTTGTCACATTATGGGTACAGTGTATCTTGATCTATGTCACCCCATTCATCATTCCTCCCCATTTTCCCCATCCCATCCTTATTCTCAAGTTACATAGTTCAATTTTTACATAATGTATGTTGAATATAATAACTACATTTGCTCACCCTTCCTTCTTCCATTCCTGTGTCCCCCTCAATACCCTTTCCCCAAACATGTTTTCACTTACTGGTATTCATCTTATTAAACAGGTCATTAGTTGTTCAGAGGAGTTATACTTTTGGACTCCTCCACTAAATATACCGTCCTGTAGCCAGTTTGTTCATGTGTGTATGCATGAAACCTTGTAAATGTTTTCATGTATGTTTGTATTTTAGATCTAGCTTCCAGAGCAAACAGAGAAGTCTATTTTAAGTGAATTCAGTCTTAAAATGATTACTAAAGAATCTTTTTTTTTTGGTGGTGGGGGGGTCCGGTCGTGGGGCCTGAACTCTGGGCCTGGGCGCTGTCCCTCAGCTCTTCAGCTCAAGGCTAGCAGTCTTCCACTTCAGCCACAGCGCCACTTCTGGCTTTTTTCCCTTTTTGCTTATGTGGTGCTGGGGAATCGAACCCAGGGCCTCATGCATGCAAGGCAAGTACTCTACCACTGAGCCACCTTCCCAGCCCCTAAAGAATCTTTTGAAGACATAAATTATGGAGAATGGGGTTACCTGTAGAAATGTAATTTTCTAGTTGTTTTAAAGAAACTTTAAAATATACATAAGAAATTTTATTATATAACAATCAGGTATTCTCTTAAGCACTCTACTTAAAATAATTTATTTAATCCTGTGTTGCCCTGTATCCTGGATTGGTCTTGAACTTGTTATCTTACAGTCTCAACCTTCAAAGTGCTGGGCTTATAGGAATACTCTACCTAACCTGGCTTTATTTTATCATTTTCATCTGCTGTCTTATGCCACTCTTGGTCTATCCACTGCTCTGGAAAGCACAGATAAAGATGGAGAAGAAGCTAGGATTTAAAGTTGGAAAGGATATTACAGAATCTAATGTTGTTCTAAGTCTGTGGAATAGATGTAGCATAGCCCCCCGGGATCTGGCACTATTGGAAAGAAGAAAGGGTACCCACGTGGGATCTTCAACAAATTAGGATGAATTTGGTTAGAAAAATACTGTAAACCGTTGTCATGGCTCTGAGTCTCAGACAAGGGAGAGTTGTGTTATGCTGGCATGAAGGGCACATTTGGAACTGGGCATGACCTGAGAAGACTAAGAGAAATGCAAAGCTGAGAAGGTTGAGCTGAGTAGCAGGGGCAGGATGAGTGTTGGGGGTTGAGCAGGTTTGCAGAAGTGAGATCGCCACTCACCAGGCCGGGATGTAGGGCAGGGCCTGGGCCTGACAGCATGGAGACAGATGCCTTTGGAGGGGAAGTCTTGGCTCCAAACTGGGTTTTCTTCTGTTACCATTATATGCTTCCTCACATCTTCTAGACTACTGCTAAGCAGCCGGCTCTCTTGGGTGTGCTTAGAAAGCCTATTCCATCATACAGTGTTTCCCAAACTTGCCAGACCCCAAATTTCCCCAATTACCAAGCATTAACAGGAAGTTCCTGTCATGGACATGGATTTTTGGGGCCCATCTGGGATGTGCTGATCTGGGAAGGGGCCCGGCTCTTTTATTCTTATCATATTCTCTAGGTGAATTTCTTTTGTAATCACAATTGAGTTCGGAAAATTTGGATTCCAACCTATTTCTGCCTACTGGAAAACTTAAAAAAAAAACCCAAAAACAACCGTTGTTCTGGCCTACCCACAGTGACCTAATTTAAAAACAGCAAAATAATAATAATAAAGATAAAACTAGTAACGATTAGAATTGTATCCTAATAGAGTCTATAATTGTTCCTTCCATGGTACCATGTTCTCTGTCACCTCCAAGTCCTTGTTTAGATGGGAAAACCGCATGAGACTTATTACTGGTGTTTTTCTGATTTTGAGATGCCAAAAACACAGACATCCGAACAAGGGATATAACTAGTGGTACTGGTAGAAGGGCGAACAATGGTTTTCTTTTGGGAGGGGGGGTTGCGAGGGGGAGAAAGGATTATTAATGGTGGTTTTAGGCTGTACATGTCTATCTAGCTCACAACCAAGGTTAAGAGCAACCTGTGAAAGCAAGTGAGAAATCATCCTTGTGGCTTGACTTAACTGGAAGCTTGGAGATGAAGCAGAACAACCAAGCACAGTAGGCCTCTCATTGTCCCTGAGCAGCACTTCCTGAATGAGTGCAAAGTTCACCCTGATCCCCGAGGAAAACCAGTTCAGGTTTCCTGGAGAAAATGTTTGTGGTTTTCCAGTTATGAAATGATAACATTCAAGTTTAGGGAGATAAACAAGCCAAAAGCCATCTGAGAGGCCAGTTGGCTGTACTTTGCAACTGTCTCTTCCTCTCTGCCTTTTCTCACACAGTCTGGACTGGGAACCAGGAGAGGGGCACTTAGAGTTGCCTCTGACATGATTGTTTGATGCTGGGCCTTGGCTTCTCCATCTATTTAAAGGAAGAAGTGTTTTCACATTGCAAATCTGTAAGACCATTATGACTTTGTTCTTCCCTGACAAAGTGTACCTAGTTTTGTAGGTGTGAGAGTTTGAAATGAATTTCATTTTCCAGACTGTACAGAGTACAGTTACATTAGAGTATGGCTAAATTGAAAAGTCAGAGACTTGATTTGGGAAACCATGTTGGCAATCTTGAAGATAGGAAGATATCTGAGTTTATTTATTTGCCTGTTAGGGTGTTCATTTTTTTTAAGTAAAAAATTTCCAGGGCTGGGAGGATGGCTCAGTGTTAAGAGTGCTTGCCTTGCATGCATGAGGCCCTGGGTTCGATTCCTCAGCACCTCATAAACAGAAAAAGCCAGAAGTGGTACTGTGGCTCAAGTGGTAGAGCACTAGCCTTGAGCTGAAGAGCTGAGGGACAGTGCCCAGGTCCAGAGTTCAGGCCCCACTACCGGCAAAAAAAAAAAAAAAACCCAAAACAAAAATCTTTAGCTTTATGGAGAGATGATTGGTAAATAGGCATTGCATATATCTAGGGAGTATGATGACTAGCAGAACCAGTGGACACAAAAATAAAGAGAATGCAAAGATGTTCTATATTTTTAATAGAACCAAAATGAGCCTGCAAACCAAAAAATTAATCTTTTCAAAAAGTGCTCATAGAATGAAATTTTACCACATTTTAGGCCTTAAAAAATAAGGTATGGAATCAGTCCAGATGTCCCTCAGGGGACAAATGGATCAAGAAAATGCATATGTACACAATGGAATTTCATTCATTCATTAGAAAGAGTGATATTATACCATTTGTACAGAAATGGAAAGACTTGTAAACCATTATGTTAAGAGAGACAAAGATTGCATGTTTTCCTTCATACATGGAAGCTAGAATTAGTGTATAAACTATAAGTAAATGTGTGGAATGACATGCAACTAGTTACAAATATATGAATTGAAATATGGTAGATTCAAGTGAGAACTCTAGTGTAATTCCTTAGAAAGACAAAGTCAAAGCCCAACAAATAAGCATCAGGAAAATAGGTACTTGTAAGGGGTAAGACCAAGGGGAAAGGGGTAGACAAAGAGGAGAAAAGTGGTGGGGGGTAGATGGGGGAGGGAAGAGTGCAGTAAAGCATTCAATGTAGATCCTACAAAATTAAGAAAAGTAAGGGAAACAGTGAATTGGGACGAGTGGGTGGGACTACTGAAAGGGGTGACTAATCAAGAAGCATTGGATTCACAAACTGCTTTGTTAAATGGTAACTCCTTTAGCAAAACTAAAGATTAAAAAAAAGAACACCTTAATATAGCTGTGCCGATGGTTCACACCTGTAATTCTAGCTACTCAGGAGATCTGAGAATAGTGGTTCAAAGCCATCCTGGACAAGTAAGTCCGTGAGACTCTTATCTCCAGTTAACCACCAAAATCTCTGGAAGTGAAGCTGGGGTGAAAGTGGTTACAGCATTAATGCTTAGCCACTAAGCTCGGGGACAGCACCCAGACTGCACAAAACAACAACTTGATTTCCTTAAAGAAGAAATAGTATTGACTTCGCCTGTCCCATGTCGTTCACCTCTGGCTATTAACCACTGAAGATGTGTCTTGTTTAAATTTGCCTGGGATCTAATTTAAAAATATACATTAGACTTCAAGACAGTGCAAATGAGAAGGCATACAAAAGATCTCATGAATACCTTTACATTGATTAATGTTCAAACAGTAATATGTTGGCCAGCCGGATGTTGCCAGGAGTCCTAGGACCTTATGTTCTCCTAAGAGAAGATTTCAAACAAGATGCAAAATGTAGTGAAAATAATGGGCAAGTTTATCAAGACAGGGGAGAATATATTTTTAATAGAATGTTCTATAGAATGTATTTTGTAATAATGCATAATAGTATTTTAAATATATTTGCTATTTAATACAATTTTTATAATAATATATTTTATAGAATAATATATTTTTATAGAGGCAAGCAGTTGGTCTCAGAGTGGAGAATGAAAATGTGCTTCTTTGTGTTCCCAGTTAAGCTGGCATTTAAAAAGACATCTTCAGAGAACTCCTTACAAATTCATCAGGACAGCACTTGGTTCTCTAAAAACCAATTATATCTCATTACACAATCCTTATTCAGCATGCCTTTACCCTTCTGGTTCTATTCTGACCTGCATATATTCATTTTGGAATAACTGTTTAAGACAAAACCTTTTATCATACAGATACCTTTTATTACCCAGAGAATGTCTTTTTTACTTAACACTTCCCTATGTCTTCTCATTCCCCACCTTATTCCTTTAATGGTATCGCAGCACCAAACTTAACCCAATCCTTTTGTGACATGTTTTAGCCTTCTGGGTTTGTTCTTATTTTCCTCTTTTCAATTTTGGAAAAAGATTTTTGCTTTCAGGACAAAAATCTTATTTATATACAGAAATCTTTCCTTGACCAAAAAAATGTTCTTCTTCTTTATAATCTTATTTATACCTCTTGATCTACTTACTGTTTTTTTTTTCCCCAACCTTTATCTATCCACACATAGCTATAGAGATCATGCAAATTTCATTGCAGCTTAAATTTTTAACAACATTTCTTTTTGAATTAACAAGCATTAGTAATTGGAGGGCATTTTCAAGGTCACATCCTCTACCATAGTCTTATTATTCCCCGTCTTTCTCCCTGCTGTTTCAAACAGTTTCTGTGTGGTTTCATTATACTATTTTTGTATATATGTGATATCCTTTGGTCTTCTTCATTCACCATTATCCTTTCCTTTCCCTCTCCCTCTCCTGCTGCTCTTCCCCTAGACAGAACTATATATTATATTCATGTCGTCGTCGTCATCATCATAATCATCATCATCACCATCATCATCATCACCATCATAATCATTTTAGGTCTATATTCCACAGATAAGTAGAATTTTGTGATATTTGTCTTATTTTTCATATTATTCTATGTTATGTATGTATACAGATACCATATTTTCTTCGTTCATTGGTTTCCACCTTGATTTACAAGGTTGTTGCATATTTCCACTTCCTTGTGTCTTATACAGGTCTAAGAGTTACAGACTATTGTATTCCCACTACGGCTGGTAAAGCTAACAAAAATGAATAACTTTGAACAACGGCACAACTATCTTAGGCAAGCAAGAGAAAAGCAGAAGGGAGAGAAAAACATTTCCCATCGAGCCTCTCACTCTTTACATATTAAACTTATAGTTACAGTTTAAGATACAAAAGGTAATTGCTGGGTAATTATTTGGGTCTTCTTAGACACTGGCAAGAGAGAAGGAATCAATCTCTACTGCGATGCAAGTTTTGTAGGGTAAGAATTGAGAATGAGAGAGTGAAATTAAAAATGCTTTCTTATCCTTTGATAAAGAATCAGGTAGGCTTATCAGGATGAGAGGAACGCAAAGCTGCCTGCTCCTGGGTAGGACCTTCTTCAAGTCTCTTGGCTTGGCTTGACAAAATAAGTCAATAAATTTGGATCCCAGGTCCAGGGAGCAAAGCAAAATTCAACCCCTTCAGATGAGAGAGTTGGGCAAACTCAGGAGAGAACACTGCACTGGGGTGGAGGTGTCCCAGGACCTCAAGATTTCATTGGTATCTGCAGATATGGGGGTCGCCAGGCTGGAATCACTGGATAATGCATCATCATTAACTTTTAGAGACTGGGCTTTGTCATCAACCCCTCCCATTGTAGAGGTGGGAGTGTTTTTGGCTTTGAAAGGTTAAGATCCTGCGAGGTTATAAGCCATCCTGCCAACACCCACAGTTGAGGGCATGATCCTTTATCAACATCCAGGCCATGGTGCTCAGTCATCAAGGTTTCCCAACGCCCCTTCCAGCCTTTGAATCACTGTGTTAAATAAACTATGATTCAATTTAATTGCACTTATTTCTTTTCACTTTTTTGGTCACCGATAGAAATATCTAAAATCAAAATCCTATTTCTGCTTCACATCTGTGTCTGATTCCTATTGGTAGCATTTTATTTATAGCCTACATTTTATTTCCCCAATGTAATAAAATTAAAAAGTAAAGTACTGTAATAATAAATAAAACCCAAGCTATTTAGAAATTGGAAAAGAAAACCAAAATGTGTATCATAAATACTCACTTAGACATCTTTTTTAGGTCAATGCAGAGTAGTTAGGAAATAAGTATGGATAATAGAATTGTATATGTCAAAACTTAGAAGATTTACTGAAAAGAAAATTAAGAATCTCATGACGATCATTATTAAATAAAAAAGCAAATACACTACACAGTTTACTCCAGAAATTATGAAAATAAAAAGCATATTAACTTCAGAGATCTTACTGTCAAATTCAAGAATGGGAGACCCTGGACAATTGTCGAATTGTCTCTGTATCCATGTTTCCTATGAGCTAAACAACTAGGGCTTACTTGTATCGTGTTGAATCCTTTCAAACTCAGTGCAGAGTTGGCTTCCTTGTAACCCCTTTCCTGAAGTGGAAATGGGCCCAGAAAGGTTGTGTGACTTGTTCAACACCTCACAATAGACGAGACATTTGCTTGGAATGCTAGCTTAATGTAACCTACTGGTTACATCAAATGTTAGCATACATGATTGAGGTAGCATACTCACTTGGGGCTGGATAGAACTCTGGAAGTTAGAAAACTGAAAAGCCTCAACCATTCTTGCATTTGACATGATTTGGTAGATGCCACTTGTTTTCATTTCAGAATTCTTAGCCTTGTCCTTTGAAAGACAAGGGAATGATAGGTGATTGCTTAACTTTTCTTTGCAGTGGGGTAGGGGGAGTGGTTACCAATGAGATGTGCATTTGGCAGATCAGCTTTCCAGGTGTCTGGTTGGTTGGTTTTTCGTTGGCAAGGTCTTCCATCCTGGTGTGGCTTGCAGTCATGTATTTGGGAGAGAGCTCCCTTGAGTTAGGGCTGTCTGTCCAAGTAATAATCCAACACTGACTTCATACCTGGAAACATTGCATCTAAGCCTTTATTAGCTACAAGACAGATAGAGAGAGAGAGAGAGAGAGAGAGAGAGAGGAGAGAGAGGAGAGAGAGAATGAAACAGAGTGGGGAGGAAGAGGGAGATAGATATCAACAAATCAACAGGATCCAATTTTGTACTTTGAGAAGATCCTTCTTCATGGATGGAAAATACATTGGGTGGCAATGGGGAAGAAGACAGAAGAACTGGTGGGGGCCCATCTCAGATCCAGGTTAAGAAAGATGGCTTGGGCTCCAAGGAAAACTATGTGAAACCATCTCTGGAGGTAACTGTAAGGAGAGACTAAGCTTATTTCTGTACATAACTAAAAAAACCACACAACTCTTCAGAAGGCAGGAAGGGAATCCATAAAATAGAATTCAGAACCCCAAAAAAGATGATTGGCCTTTATTAGGCATAAGCATACTGGCTCTGTGATGGCAGGTTAAAAAGAGAAAATAGGTAGGGATACATGGGCTTCACCCTGAGTGGTGGAGGAGCTGAATTTGTTCCTGGTAACTTCTGTTTTTCTCCAGTATGAGGCAAGGTCATCTGTTGAAACTAGATTAGATGGAGGAGGAGGTGTGAGAGTGGTTGGGAGTGTAAGATTATCTGTGAACTGGAAAGGGATAGGCAGTGAGGTGAGCCTGATGATCACAGGACCATTAGATCAACTGTCCACCTATCCTGAGACAGCCTCAAAGACCAGAGATTTGGTGGCTGGTGAGAAAGGTAGAAGGGATTTACCAGAAAAACTTTAAAGTGATAGTTCTTAAAATCTAGGATGTAAAGTAAGGGGAATGAAGTCAAGACAATCCAAAGGATACTGGGAGGTTGGTGGAGAGGGAGGGATAGCCTGGACCTTGTATCCTGAAATGCTAAGCAGTGGTGGTCAGGAAGGGTGTGGGGGGGGGCAGTACAGGATGATACATTCTCTGCTCATGAGAAGATCTGAGCGTGAATGTGAGAGTGGGTAGCTGAGATAAACGGGAGGAAATGGAGGAGGGGTGGACAAACCAGGATCTGGGAAGTTCTGCACAAGGATGTTGAAGCGTGTGATGTTGATGACAGGGGTCAGGAGCTTAGATCTTTAAGACTAGGGGTGGGGTGGGTGGTCAGTAAGCAATGAGTGCATATATATATATATATATATATATATATACACATATGTCTAAAATATATGATATAATTATTATATATTGTAAATGTTTTATCACAACATATTTAATTATGTAAAATATACATTATTAAGATATAATATTTACATATTATAGCCTATATATTATATAATAAAGTTATAGACATAAATATCTATATCAGGATCTATGTCTATTATATATTATAAACATATCTATGGAGATATATTGATATAAAGTTATCAGTCTCAATGTGGACAGGCGGGGTATCGTTGGTGGATCATAAGGCAGCCCTAGGTTTTGTTTTAGCCGGAAGCCAACCAGGCCTCCAAAGCAATCAAACTACTTTCACTTCCTCCAGCTACAGCGGAGCCTTTTTGTTACTTCACACCCTCAACGACAAACCCTCCACATCAGCAGTCATCTTGATTTGAGGAATCTGGTGGGAGGATAGCAAGATCTTGTTGTGGTTTTAATCTGTTTTCTTGATGATGAATGATGCCATCAGAGAATCATCAACTTGCTGGTCATGTAGATAATCTCTTTTAGGAAGTCCTATTTGAGTTTATCAAGTTTTTTTTTTCCTTTTGTTGGTTGTGGGGCTTGAACTCTGGGCCTGAGCTCTGTCCCTCAGCTCTTCAGCTCAAGGCTAGTGCTCTACCACTTGAGCCACAGCGCCACTTCCAGGAAGTCCTATTTAAATCATTAATTTACTGAGAAATATGACTGGTCCAAATTAGGTTGATTTGTCTTTTTCATTGATATATGAAGTTTTTTTTATTGTGAACATGAATAGTTTGTCATCTAGGAAAGTTTTTCTCAATCTGTGGATATTCTATTCATGTTCATGACGAACACACACTCCTATTGAAAATAAAGTGACATTTACAAACTCATATGTGAGAAGAGTTTGTAATTTTAGTAACATTGATGTATCAGTTTTGTGAGTTTTTTGTCTGTGAATGATGCTTTGCCTACCTTGATATCGTGAACGTATTCTCCTACATTTTTTCACTGTCTTATTGTTGGCATTTAGATCTATAATCTGTCACAAATAAATGTTTACGTATGCTATGAGGTGTGAGAGTCAGATCATTCTTCCGTAGGCATGCAATTGTTCTGACATGGCTTACCGAAAAGAATGTTGAGATTTTTCACAATTTAAATAATCACAGTATGAGTTCATTCTAATGGCCTTTTTTCTGTTTGTATATGAACAAACTGCTTTGATCTCTTATACTTTAGAGTAAGTTGACATCTGATGGCAAGTTTTGTAATTCATTTTATTCAAAGCTATCTTGGCTATTCTAGGTTCTTTGCATTTCAAAATAAATTTCACAGTTTGCCAACTTATTTTTCTGTTTTTATTTTCTTCTTAAACTTTTTCTTTGTGTATGCTAGAGATCAGATCCGTGTTTACTCATGATAGGCAGTAACTTTATCATCACTCCTCGTAAATATTAATTAGAATCACATTGTTTTATGGATTAACTTTGGGACACTTTATATTATATTATATATCTTTTAAGATATATAATATATCTTAATTTTTCAGCAATATTTGAAATTTTCCAGTATGGGTTAACAGCTTTCATTAGAATTATTCATTGACATGTGAGATTTTTGAATACTATAATGAATGGTATATTTTCCTTAATTTCATTCATCAGTTCTTTTCTTGATAGTATTAAGAATGGAATTGACACACGACTGGACCCAAAAACAAACAAACAAAAAAACATATGTCGTGTGTGAATTAGTTTATGTTATAGATAAGCAAACTGAAGTTCAAAAGCAAGGAAAGTTGCCCTCACACAAAAAGTTACTTCCAGAAGTAGGGGTCAAAACAATGCTGCAAATCAGGGGGTTTTCAAATTGCTATGTAGCAAATCTCTATTGTCTTATTGTAAATTTGGACCACCATATGTACTTGTCTCTATATAAATGTATATACATTTATATGAAAACAGCATGGTTGAGTAGTTGTTTAAAACACAAAAATACAAAGACAGAAAAGCCAAAAAAAAAAAAAAGAATGGAATTGATTTTTGTGTGTGCCAGTTTTGTTCCTAAGGTTTTGTGCTCAAGGGTAGTAGTGTATCTCTTGAGCCACAGCTTCACTTCCAGCTTTTTGGTGGTTAATTGGAGATAAGATCTCACATACTTTCTTGTTTGGATTGACTTTGACCTGCAGTCTTCAGATCTCAGCCTCCTGAGTAGCTAGGATTACAGGTGTAATTACAACAGATTCTTCTTTTTATCCATAAAAGAGATCTTTTGAATGAATGTGGTATGAGTGCAATTCTGTATGTAAGACATGCTGTGAATGGAGCCATTCTTACCAAGTTATTGTTTCTGAATATTAAAAGAGGAAAGTTCTGCCCAGAAATTCAGTGGGCACATCAAGATATATGTCTTAGAAGAGTCAAACTTTTGAATTAGATAAAGGTTAATGATTTCATCCCAGCCATTGATATACTCATGCTCTAAGGCTCCACTTCTTACAGTGTCATCAACTCTCATTGAAGAAATATCCTTACAATTAATCTCTACTAATACATAATTTTCTACTAATACATTATTTTCATTGTTCTTAATAACTGTTGGATAATGTTGAATTTCAATTCAACATTTCAGTTTGTGAGTACAGTGAATTGTCATGAATGGCACCCCTCCCACCATTCTCCCTCATTTTTCCAATCCTATTCATCCCTTCAATTTACCTAGTTCCATTTCACATATTATTAGACATGATGACTGCATTTGCCCATCTTTCCTTTCTCTGTCATTCTGTCTTTCCTCTCTCCATCTGTCTACCTCCTTCACCTTGACCTCAGCCCCTCACCCCCAACACATCCCAGCTTCTTGGTATTGGTACTGGTAGTCATTTTGTTAGACTGTACACTAGTTGTTCTAAGGAGTTACATTATTAGAATCTTCCCTCTTCCTTGTATATATCATATTTTAGTTAATGCATTTGTGTATGTATGCATATGACCTTGTATATACTTACATATACTTATAATTTAGATGGAACTTCCACATATGAGAGAAAACATGCAATTTTGTCTCTGTGCCTGACTTACTTCACTTGACAGAATTTTTCCAGGTCTGTCTATTTCCCTGCAAATGACATAATAGCATTCTTCCTAATAAATGAGTAAAATTCCATTGTATGTATGTGTGTGTGTATATGTGTGTATAGATGTAGATGTACATATAGATAGGTAGATAGACAGGCAGACAGAAAGACAGATAGATAGATAGATAGATATAGATATAAACAAACATTTTCCAGGACTGCCAGAAGCATGATTTTATGTCAATGGACCCTGATGTAGAAAACCTTAAATCACAATGATTATGTGTTTCTTCACAAAAAATATGAATGGTACAGGTTGCCAAACTCTGAAGGTACTACACATAAAGTACATGGAGTTCCACTAGAAAAATGTGTAGTTGGTAAAGGAACTATCCCACTTAAAGACTTTTGAATAGGAATTCTCCCTTAATGGTACACAACAGACAAAAACCAGGAGCTAGCTCCATTGAAAGACAAAATCAACATCCTTCAGTTGTTACCAATTGGAGTTGGTTTTTATATATTGGCATTGTATCTAGCAGCTTACTAAATTATTTAATTGTAAATGTATTACAATTGTAGCTCAATTTGTATCATCTGTCAATAAAGAGACACTGATCACTTTTCCTATAGTTTATTTATTTATTTTTCTTTATCACTTTGGCTGGAAGCTCCAGTTCCATTTTGAATACCTTTAGTGACAACAGATATTCTCATCTATTTCCCAACACAGGGAAAATATTGAATATATCACCACTGAATAGGATGTTAGCTGTAGCTTTTTACAAATATGACTCTTTTTTATTTCTATGAATAGGCCTACATCATCCTTTTGGTGGCTTCAGAAGCCTTTTCTTTCTTTCATTCTTTTTTTTTGTTACTTTTTCACATTGTTAGGAGAGATTTGCCAAGTCCATGGTCAAAGCCCATATGCTTGGCCATGGGAAATGTGCAAGCTAATTCCAACACACTTGACATAGCTGCATCTGGGAAGTTAGTTACAGGGGTGAATGTGTGTGTGCATGCATGCATGTGTGTGTGTGTGTGTGTGTGTGTGTGTGTGTGTGTGTGTGTGTGAATATGCAAGGAGGCCAGTGCTGGTGAACATTTTCTGTAGAAGACCAGGTAGCCATTAGGTTAATCTTTTGGGGGCATGTAGGATCTCTTGTATTCAGAGGCATCACTTCACCTCTGCCATTGGAACAAAAATCCAGCTGTGGACTATGAGTGAATGAAGGATGCAGCTGTGATCTGGCAACTGGCAGAGGCCTCCAGGGTTGTAATTTGCTGATTCCAGAATATAGAGCAGTTCTGGATAAGAAATGAGAACACATTGATGACTCTGGAGGCCAGCAATGAACTGACCATGTGTCTTCCCATGTTCTCTTATCTGTAAAGTTATATTGTAAAAGAGAATATTCTCTCATTTTGGAAGAATAGTTGTAGAATCTGAAAAGTACTCTATAAAGTCACCTGTGATGGTATCCACTCAGCCTGTTATGTTTTCAAGAAACATAACAAACGTCTGCTGAATGGCAAGAGCTTTATCAAGGTGATGGTAGATAATGATGAGACACATAGAATTTGGTAAAGGTACCAATATTGGAGTGTTTGGTGTTGTCATAGGGCACAATGACAGCCTGACAGTGGGGGTGGAGTTTTCTCTTGGAGGGAATTAGTGTTCTGGAGCAGTCAGTTTGGGAAGTGGTTAACCCTGGGCAGGAAATGAGTGGCCCTTTGAGTTGGAGGTGGTTACACTCTCTTTCTTCTTTCTGGAACCAGGAAGAGTACTATTAAAATTCCAAATCTCAGAAAGGCCTGGATGACTTTGTCTGAGGGGAGTGAGCTGTTTCCTGGCTATGTTGGGTTCATCATAAGTTCATGATTTTCCACTTAGTGATAACGATCAAGAAGAGAAATATGCTTTATGGAGCAAAGTGTGTCAAAGCTCAGGGATGCTGAGAGCAAGAGCCTATCAAGAGCCTAGAGAAGGGTGTGAATGATGGTGGTGGTGGTGGAGTTGGAAGGGTCATGCCAGAATAATTAAAAGGAAGAATCATTACTTTAGATACCACCAAGAGAAGGACATGGGTCTGACAGAAGCCAACACCCAGCGTGGCAAAGAGCATTAGAGTGCAGTTTGCTGGGTGCTGGGATGGAGGCAAAGATAGCAAAATCTCCATTGGATGCTGACTTTAGTCTGGGAATAGCTCTGAAGAAATAATGTCTGAGTTGGGATTTTAGGTCCAGTTAACCAAGCTGAGAAGAAGCCATTGTGGATGAAGAAGCCATTGTGTGTGGGGGGAGTGGGAAAAGAATGAGGGAGGGTGTAACGAGTTTGACCAGAAATGTACTCCCTACCTATCTAAGTGTAACTTCTCTGTACACCACCTTGACAATAAAATTAAAATTAAAGACAAACAGTGTGTTCCATGTCAGGAAGCCTAGCTGCAAGGCAGTGTCATGTAGTACTCGTAAGGATGTGGCTCTGGGGTGGGAGGAACAACATTTACATCTTGGTTCTTCAGCTCAGAATCTAGATAAACCTGAATAGGCTTCTGTATTTCTTCAAGGCTCTGTTAGCCCCTTCTGGAACATGGGCAACACTCATTAGTCTCCAGCTCCTGATAGTCCTGTGAGGAAGGCAACATAGCATTCATCTGAAGGCTTCTCCATGGTGGCTGGAACTTGGGCAAGCCTTCGGTAGGAGTCATCAGTGATAGGCACCTGCACTATAGAGCTGTTTAAGTTAACAGTACAGTCAATGAAGAAGGAGCAGGAAATGATCAGACACCATTGGGGGGGGTGTTTGTGTGTAATGACTGTACCAGTGGTAGCATTTTCTTGCTTGCTGCCTTTTGATCTTGTGGTATTGATCCTGGGATAGATTATGGCTTTCCTTCCTTTGACTTCTTCCCTGGATGCCTAGCTGCATCAGGCCAACTGATAAATATGGAATTAGAAGGACAGCATGTAGGTCATCTGAAGCGCTACTATCACTCAGAACTTCTGGCTATGGTGGAGCTATGGCCTTCATCTCTGTGCATCTGTAGCCACTTAAGCTGATAGCCCAGCCTAGCAAGTCCCACAGTTAGTGATCTGTGACATCACATTTTAGTCACAGATTTTGTGAGACACTGGTCTAACTGATGGCTTAAGGATGGAGGTCTTACTTCTTTTCTTTAGGGGCAAAGGGCTTATTTCTGGTGTGTCAAGGGGAGCTGAGGGAGAGGACCCACACAGTGCTTTGTGTCTCCCCCATGCCTAATCACCTGATTCAGTTTTCCCTACAGTATGAACATGTCCATTGAGTGTTTGTCTCATGGGGAGACTTTTGCTTATTCAGTGGGTGCTTTTTTTCTCCTTTCTCCTGATATGATGGGAACAGGTTTCAGTATGTTTGAGAAACCTTCATTCCTCTCAAATCTGTACTCTTTTTCTGTTCTTCTGCAAAGTTATTTACAGATATCAAATATAATAAAAAATACCCATAGATGAATCTTTGTCTAGCTTAGTATGTATGTTTGTGCTCTGACAGCTTTTGGAAGGATTATTTTTTTCTCATCTGACAGTTGAGGATATTGAAGTTTGGAGTGCCTTGGTGGCTTGCCACGGTCAGAGTGTTAGCAATTTGCTTAAACTAGGACCCACCCTCAGGTGTGTAAATGCCATGGTTATTTTCTTTCCCATGAGCTAATTTAGCTTAGATGGTTTTATTTTTCTTTGGTCCCAGAGAAAGTAAAGCCCTTCCTTTGAGCATCTGGACTGTATCCAAGGCTTTCACCAAACTGGCCAGATGTCTGTCCCTGCTGTTACCCAAGATTTTCAAGAAAGAGAGCGGGATGAAATCACAAGGTTTTGAAACTCTTTGATACTAATTAAAAACTGAACAGCATCGTGTAGACTTAGTGATTCAGGCCCTAGTTTCTAGACTTTCACATTTGCATAAGTATCAGAAAGGGATAGGAGAGAGTCAGCAGCTTGGGGCAAACAAGAACATAATGGACTCAAAGCAAACTTCTTCACTAAGGAAGCCAGTGTTCTGTGAACTGTACAGGGCTCAAGCATCTCCTGTGAATCCCATTAAAATTCTGTTTCTACATGTATCTCTATATGATGCTCATTTAAAAATTATTATTATTATTATTATTATTGTGTGTGTGTCATACCTATTACTTGACCTCAAGGTTCCACACTCTCACTTGGGATTTTTCCACTCACAGTTGGTGATCTACCACTTGAGCCACACCACCACTTCCAGCTTCCTGCTGGTCAAATGGAGGTAAGGGTTACCTGGCCTTCTTCATCCTGGGCTGAATTCAAACTTTGATTCTCAGATCTCAGACTCCTGGGTAGCTCCTAAATTACAGGTGTGAGCCACCAGAGTCTGGTGAGATGATGCTTTAAAAAAAGACTTAAGGGGCTGGGAAGGTGGCTCAGTGGTAGAGTGCTTGCCTTGCATGCCTGAGGCCCTGGGTTCAATTCCTCAGCACCACATAAGCAAAAAGAAAAAAAAAGCCGGAAGTGGCACTGTGGCTCAGGTGGTTGAGCTCTAGCCTTGAGCTGAAGAGCTGAAGGATAGTGCCCAGGCCCAGAGTTCAGGCCCCACGACCAGACGCCCCAAAAAACCACACACACACACAAAAGATTTAAAAGTGCTGTGCAGAGGGGTTACAGTTATGTAAATGTACACTTTTTTTGGACAATGTCACCCCTTCCCTTACTCTCTCCCAGTTTTCCCTCCCATCCCCACCCACAAGTTGTATAGTTCAGTTTCAGCGTAGTATCTAGTGAGTACCACTGCTGCATTTGTTTATCTTTTGTCCCTCCACTTCTGGGCTTCCCCTTATACTCCCAAAGACATATAAACAAACAAGCAAGAACAAAAGAAAAGAAAAGAAAAACAGCATGAAAGGAAAAACAAACCCTCTTGTTTCCATTTCCTTGAATAGTTATCAGAATCAACTCCAGGAAATGGAAACAAGATTTTAAAAACAAACAAAAAACAAAAAACAAATAATAAGCTCTCTGATGGTGCCACACATCCAGAAGAAAAAAATATCTAAATACACATAATTAAGCCACGGAATCCTAGAGTTTAAACGTTCATGTTTGAAACCTTAAAATAATCCTGATTTCTGGGGTGTAGGTTTGGATAGGAAAGGTTCCCCGCAGGCACAAGTGCAGAACACCTGTTCTCCAGCTGATGGCGCTATTGTGAGAGGTGGTGGAAACTTGGGGTGGGGCCGAGCCGCAGGAAGTACATCACCATCACCGGAAGGGAGGTGTTTGACGGTTATGCCCGGTTCCCGGTGCTTGTTGCTTCCTGGCTGCTTTGGTGAGTTGCTCGTCTGCATCACACCTTCCCTGCATGATGGGCTGGCACCACCAAAACTGTGAGTCAAAGTAATTAATTCCTCCTCTTCAGTTGTTCCCATCAAACGTTTGGTCACTATGACAAGGTTTCTAGCAACATACAGGTTCTAACCCCAGAGATGCTAAGTTAGTCGGTCTAGGATGTGACCTATGGTTTCAGGGCTTATAAAAGCCTTTGGCTGGTGGTAGGATACATCAAAGTCTGGTTTAGTATTTCTAAGATTCATATCATCACTAATTCTTTTTTCCCCCCATGGTGGTGGTGACTAAACCTGGACCATAACATCCATGCGAAGCAAGCGCACTGAGCTACTGTCTTAAAATGTTTTGAATCACTGAATAGTTAGGATAGCATGGAAGGCAGAAGGAAAGGAGATGGATTATATAGTAACTATTCTACGCCTTACTCACATAAGGGGTTCAATTGAAGTAAGGAGACTGGGGCTATGCTTCCCCTAGATAATTGGCCCTTGCTTTCCCCTGTTTGTTTCCCTAGAAGGTTTGCTTTTATTTAACACTTCTATTAGGTTTAAGTGTTCTCATCTGGTTTGTTTATGTATAACATTTTTGTTAGGTTTATAATTACATACACCTTATATGGGCTTGGCCTATATAAGCTTTGTGCTAGCTGCATTCAGGGCCGCTGGTTTTTGAGACAAGAGTCCAGCAGTCCTCTGGCTCTCCAATAAAGGCTCATAATTTGGCCTCTTACATAGTGGTTTCTGTTTCTTGTGACTGAGTTTCCTTACAACACAAAAGAGTAAGTGAAAATTTGCCTTTTACTCTTCCAAATTCTCAGGTAGCACAGGTGGATTAAGTTTCATCAAAACTTTGTTTTTCTTTAATAGGCCTTCTTTGGAGTGTTGAAAAAAAGATTTTCCTAAGATCAAAGTTCATTATCTGTATGTATGGAAATATCACAATCCTCTTTTGCTACAATTAATATAAACTATATATACACTATATGTACACTAATACTAATTTAAATAAGAAAAATGGTAGCTTTCAATTCACATTTTCATATTATGTAGAGTTGCTTTTTGTCTTTTGCTCTGAAATGGACCTGCATTTTAAGTGTTTTCTTCAGTTATTAAGGACTTTCTTTAAACAAATTTAAACTTACTATAAAGATGATGTACAGAGGGATTACAATTACATAAATCAGGTAAAAGTACATTTCTTTTGGGACGTCACCCCTTCCCATGCTTTCTAAGAAATTCTTACTGAATAAACATCTCCCTCTTTTAGGAACTGTGCTGAACTCTAAAGACCTAGCACTGAGGAAGAATGATAGGGTATCTATCTTCTGGAGCTTAGATATCAGAGCAAAGCTATAGAAAAAAACCACAAGTGTCCACAGAAGTATAATAGCATTAAGGATGGGACAAGGAAAGAGACAACAAGGAAGTAGGTGAGACCAGAGGGTCAGGAAGACTTCTTTGAGGAGGTAACATTGAAAATGGAGACTAGAACAATGAGATAAGGAGAATGAATGGAATCTCTCATTAGAAAGAAGAGCATTCGCCAACACTAGGTGAGAAATAGGATGAGATTCAGTGTGACTTGAGCAAGGAGCCCAAGGAGGTAGAGATGTTTGTATACAAAGCTAGAGAGATGTGTGTGGAGTCTCAATGGAAAGGAGCCTGATAAAAAGAGCCAGTTTAGGAAGTTGTGCATGTAATTGAGGCATGGGCTGTAGAAGACAGAGTCCCAAATCCTAGCTGTGAGTGCTGTTGGCCATATTACTCAAAATCTGGGATTCTTGATGTCCTTGTTGAAGAGTATGGGCATGGTGATGCTTACCTCCGTAAGATTGCTTTAAGGATTGAATGTAATAACTTGATAAAGGACTGTTATTACTAGTTCCAGACACCATCTATACACTGATGGCAATACCTCCCAACTCTCAGCTTTGTTCCAATCTCATTCCTTACACACTCATATGCAGACAACATTAATACTTGGCAGCGTTCTAGATATTGCATAGATTTTTTAGACAGTCACAAGGTAGCAAAGGCAAAGGACTATGAGAGGCTGAGTTAGTTAATGATATTTGGAAGAGGACTAGAGAAAAGACTGGGGTGAGTCTCATGGAATAAGTCAATTTGAACATATTGTGATTGCATCCATTAAGGATCAGTGACAGAATACATTAACAAGGTGAATAGGGTTTATCTTAGGCTCTACATGGCCTGTAGAATTGTTGAGTGATGAGGAAACTACTTTCAGGAGCAGCTTTTAAAGTCACTTCTAGGAAGGGAGATGCTGTGGTACCATCTGTCACCTCAGTAGCTTTGCAACCAGGAAATCGATCCATGTAGAATCACAGCAATGCTGTTGCTAACAGGAAACCACTACAGCCAGGAAGCTGCTACTGTTGGGATTCTAAAACCGATGTACTTCTGCAACAGATTGCGTTAGCAGAATGAATGCTCTTCCTTCTCCATCTAGATTCATCATGACTTAGTGAACTAGTTGCAGAACACACAAACTTTGGCAACTGCAGCTGCAGGAAAACAAAGTGCTTTTCCCAGCTGTGCCTGCTGTGAAGAATGTACAGATGATTCCAGATCTTGTCCATTTCAAACTCCACAGCACCAGAGCCTGAGCTATAAGGGAGAGAGTGAAGTATGTTTTTAACTTTGCAACATCAGTAGTTAGGAAAGCACTAGGACAGTGTTTGGCAAACTACAGTGTGTGACTGATGAGAGCATCATAAAGTCAAGTCAGGTGGTAACAAGATTCTTTTTTTAGTTCTTGTTGACAATTTAAGATATTTTTTTCTCCGGGCCATGGTTAAAAACAACAACAATAAAAAAGCTAGAAATCCACTGAGCTGAGTGTTACCTGCCAGTTTTCATTGCAGGGTCTCGTGAGAGAACTGTGGGGAGAGCCCAGTGGCTACGAACCATCTAGGATTAGAATTTAAGAGAAAGGAAATAGTGTTTACAGTCATTGGTTAAAAAAATCAGATCATGAGAATGGTCACCCAAGGTGATGGTTTGGGCCAGATTTTTGAGGAGTATGGAGATTTGATTTAAAGGGAAGAATCTGTTTTTAGAACTGTGTGCATGGTTTATGCACTCTGGGATTTTTTCCATCCACATTTACTCTCTAGTAAAAGAGGTGGATCCAGACAAGACCCAGAGAACCTTGGAAAGCCATACCTGCAGGATCGGAGACTGGCACCTAGCATGGATCCTGCATTGCACTAAGACCATGACTGTTTCCTAGGATGCACAGAGCGGACAAGTGCTTAGCAAAGATGCAAAGACTCCTTCACATTCCAGAGATGAAGCTCCTGCTCACAAACTGTGAGCATAGAAAGAAGAGTTTAAACCCTCACTCGCCATGGTTGCCACAGAAGCTTTGGGGAGCCATTTATTTTCCAAGAGTACTTTGGCAGTATGGAAAAATAGTGGGCTGGGTGATTGGTTTAGGTGTTAGTGTGAGGCCTTGAGTTCAAACTCTAAACTCCAGAAAAGGAAAAGTGTTAACAGGGAGTGGGAGCTGTTGAACCCCAGATTTGTTTATCACAGCAATCTGTGTAATAATAAAACCATGAAGAATGCAGGTCACAACAGGTTATATAAAGTATATAATTTATTTAAAATATAATGTCACACAAAATTGAACTATATATTCTTAATGAAAAATGCCAACGCATGTAAATAAAGGGCACATACAAACTTCTAGAGTCAGTCAACTCTAGATGGGAAATGGGCAAATGGGACAGTAGGAGTTTAGTTATCTGGATTTTTTTTTCAAGAGAAGCACAAGATGGCAAAATATCAATAGTTATTAAATAAGCTGATAAAGCAAAGAAGTATTTTCTGTTTTGTTCTTAATTAAAAATAAATAGAAGCATACACAAACAATGCCGTTCCCAGAGCAAGAATCAAACTTTCTTCCTTGAACCAGGTTAAGTAGATGACTTGTAAAAAATATTAGTAGGCACACACACACACACACACACACACACAGAGGCACACACAGGCACACAGACAGACATAACTTCAAATTAAAGAAACAATATTCTTTATTGAAAAAAAATACTGGCTTGATCATATAATTTTTTTTCTTTTTCTTTTTCTTTTTTGTTGGTCATAGGGCTTGAACTCATGGTCTGGACACTGTCCCTAAGCTTTTTTGGCTCAAGGCTAGCATTCTACTACTTTGAGCCACAGCTCAGTTCCACTTCCAGTTTTCTGGTATTTAATTGGAGATAAAATGTGTCATAGACTTTCCTGGCCAGGATGGTGTTGAACCATGGTCCTCAGATCTCAGCCTCTTGAGTAGTTAGGATTACAGGTATGAGCCACCAGGACCTGGCCCATATAGTTCTTTAGTTTCTGAGAGTCATAACTTTAAGATTGGGAGACACTAACACTTTTCTGTGTTTCAACCATGTACTACAGAAGATGGAGACCATTGTTGTCTTATATTTCAGTTATGATTCTGAAGTGATTGGGATGTAATGGGGTAGGGAAGAGAAAAATCTCTGGATGTTGAAGACTATTTAATTAGAGCCCTGAGAAATTACAGAAAGGGTCCAAGAGAAGCCCAATAAAATCTGGTGAGAAATATCAGAGATAGGAATCAGGAGATGGGATTGAAATCCTTGTGAGGGCTATGTGTCTGTTCCCAAGGGGCTGACATCCAGTAGGACTTCCATTGGTGTTAGCTGTTTTCTAAGGCTTGTTCTAGGGATGACTCTGATGACTTCCCTTTTGATTTATGGGTTTTGTCCCCATTAAAGAATGATCAGTGATATTCTGGTGTTTCTGGAACTCTCTCTGTTTTTTTGAATTGTGCTCTGATTCCCTCAGTACTTTCTCCCTTGGGTACCTGTTTCTAACAAACCCTTTATGTGCACTGGCCATTATCTGAGCAATCTTGTCTGCAGCTGAAGGATTCTGCAGAGGATAAGATTGTCTAGTAACAGGAAGTATCTCAGTGCTGATAGAAAACAGGTGACAATAGTCACTGATCTATGTACATTGCACTTGCTGTATTCCAGCAACTCACCCATCTCCTTCTGCAAATTCTGCAAGTTTGTGTGTGTGTATGCGTGTGTGTGTGTGTGTGTGTATGTGCATGTGTGTGTTCAGTGTGGGGTATGGGAGGAAGGGAAGGGGACGGGTGTGTTAAGCTCAAGTTACCAAAGAGGCATATGTCTCAAATAGCCTGGGTTCTCTGTGAGATGCCTGACTGATTTCATTTGCACAGATATCATTTGCTTATATGGTTCCCAGGGCCTAGTTAATCTTCAAGAATAATAGAATTTGAACTTCCTGGATTGTTTACTTCCTATTAGTTAACTTATTAATAATTATTGGCTTCTACTTTTGCTTTGTTGTATCATCATCATTAATATTTGGTACTAGAGGGTTTTGAATTTAGGGATTTATACCTGCTAGTCAGGCAGTCTATCACTTGAGCCATACTACCAGCCCTTTTTGATTTTTAGTTATTTTTTGGCTAAGTTCTCCTGCCTTTTACCCAGGTCCAAACTTGGATCCTGATACTTCTACCTCTGCCTGCTATGTAGCTGGGATTATGGCATCAAATCACTATGTTTGGCTTACTCTTTGAAATATAGAAGATTACTAACTTTTTGACTGTTTTGACCTTAAACTCAGAGTCTCTTAATCTCAGGCTCTCAAGTAGCTGGGATTACAGCTGTGAGCTACCACATTTAGCCTGCCATATTATTCTTTAAATGTGCTCCTTGTATCTTTTGTTGTTGATTCTCTGAGCACTGTGTGATAGGAACTGAGATTAGAAACATTAGTTTACACACACGCTTAGGTTACATAGCTTTTCAAGAATGAATGAATTTATGAAGATTCATTTGTCCTACATTTCAATACAACTCAAATGCAGATGTGCGTTTCTTTCCAGCTGTGTTATCAAAAGCTGTTCCTATTTGACCACATACCACTTGGCTTGGGAAATTCAAGGCCTATTCTAATGCATATTCCTCCTGAAGAACCTACTCAATAAAAAAGGTGAAGAGAAATGTAGGTTTTACTGAACATTTCATAGTGGAGACCTAGGAGGAAGTTGACATGGCTCCCGCTCAGGAAATGACCTAATTATGTTTTCCCTTGGTCATTTTTGTTTACCCACAGCCCTGTCATCTGTACTACAACTGTTATTCTTTCTTCTTTAAACCTTTTCTTTAACGGTCTTTTCTCTTCCTTGAAAAAAATGCAAATTTTGCTTTTTTTTTTTTTTGCATGACACCCAAGGAGACTTCTTTTCTTTTAAGGATACCTCAAAGCCCAAGGGCTCACAGCAACTGAAATAGTTTGTCAAAGACCTACTTCAACAAATAAGGAGTCATCCAAAAGGATGGAGAAGGAAAGTCAAATTTGTTGTAGTTAAGAGAAATCTCATGGCCTCTGGAGTCAGGAGAGGAAATAGCTGTTGGTTCGAAGTTTTCACCATTTTCAGGTTCCTGTTTTCTGTCAACAACTTTGTAGGGGCTTAAAGACCCTCACAGAATTGTCTCTCACGAGTTGGAAGTAGGAAATATACATCAATTACCAAGGAGGTGGAAGCAGCTTTGCTGATCAATACAAGCTGGCAGAGGGTTGGCTGAACATGGGAACATTCTACAAGGTGCCTTGAGCCTTGTCCTTATGACCAGCTAAAAGAAAGTGCAGCCGGATGTTGTGGGTACCATAGTTTTTATATTGGTATATGGGTCCTCCCTTTGGTTGTGAACTTCCAGAACACTTATCCAGAATCTCAGCTTACAAATCTGATCTTCAGAGGTGAAAACAATTTTGGAACAAAATTCAAACCCAGTCCTCTTAGTTATTCAGATCTGTATCCTGAGCTCCAAGGAAAGGAAAGAATAGGTCAGCGTCAAATAGTGAATTAGTGGTTGGGTTGGAGCAACCCAGTTCCTTCTGATTCCCTAGTGCCTCTCTGTCAATCATACCACATTGCTTCCCTGTTTGCCTCTGAAAGATACCTTACTTTTTTTTAAACCTTGGAGTTGTATCTTTCCAAGACATACAAGGAGAAAACTATACTATTTAATTCATTTTTTTGTGATTTCAGTCTTTTTTTTCCCCAAGTGTTTGGATGGATGCAGTATTGTATGGTTGAGAGTTGTTTTCTTCTTGAAGGCCAAGTGAAATAGTTCAGTCTGAACTGCTGTACAAGAAGATGGACAGCACATTGTCAAGGGGAAAGGTGATTGTATCCACATATTGGAATTGATCCACTGTGACAGATATGGTTGTGTTGACCTGCAAGTAATCAAGTAAGAACTGAGAGAGATTCTGGTATATGCTTTTGGTGTGTACTCCGGCCTCACATACTGTCACGAGGGCCTGTTTCTTGACTATTTTGTTGACACGGAGCTCTAACTTCAGGTCCACGGAACGATTTGAGCATTGCATGAGGAACTGAACTTGGCACATGATGAAGTACCAGCCTGGGAACTGGATGACCAGATCCCCGTCCTGGTATCTGACTTCATGGATGATACCATCAGGGTTCCAAGAGAGCTTGGAATTGTTGAGGTACTTCGACACTGGAAGGAACAGATAGAGAATTGTTGGTCAAATTGTAGGTACTGATGGAGAAACTGTCTTTACATTCAAAGTTCCCATGAAGGGTCTATGTTTTCTATAGTGTTTTCCTCCTATACTAAACATCTGCTTGTTTTTCATGTTACTGCTAGAGTCAACTTTGTATTCAAGGCATGGGTAGAAAGCCACTCCTCTTTCCTTTACTCTAAGGTTCAAAGCCAGAGGACCAGAGCATACCTGATAGTGGACTTCGACTATATTATTATGTTCTTATTATGGCTCTTTCATGTCTTAGACTGTAAGCTCCTCAACTGTGTTCTGCACAAGTATTGCCAAGTTTCAGAGCTAGGACATTTGATATTACTCACTTAAAAAAATCGAGGTATATCAAATTGTTCAAGAGAATCTTCACTAGCTTTCATATGAAGGTATCACCTTGTATTATATACAGGTATGAAAATATCACAACAAAAGGCATTGTTTTGTAGGATTAATATACACTGATGTTTATTAGAAGTGTATCCTTGAATGTGATCTGAATTTTTGAATGTGTCTTTTCTACAGTAGCCAAACATCCTTGCACAGGTTCCCCATGTACACACTGAATAGCTCTGCCACCTGGGATTTAGAGACAAACAGGAAATTAGCAGAACCTCTGAGCTGACACATTTGTGTCAACGCCAAGTCTCCGAGTCCTAACAAATGAAAATTAGCACTGGCTGATAAGGGTCCCTTCAGAACCGGGAAGTTGGCTTGCTGATTTTAATTGATTCCTTTAAGCCTTGTAATGGAAAGGTAAGAGCTAATCTAATCGCAGAACTGAATGCTTAAAATGAGCAAAATGGCTATTCAGAGAATCTTGGCCATCTCTTCCATATCTCATTGTTTTCTCCTTTAAGTGGCTTTATTGTTCCATTTAGAAAGGACTCATACCTGAAGCACACTGCAGTATGCAAATAGGCCCTGTGCCAACATGTTCATTAAGCTGTCAATGGAGGGACAAAGCAGTTTTGTGGTTCTCTTGTGAATAACTTCTTAGAGGCAGAGATGAAGAGCCTGCTTCCCTTCCCTTGCATTAGGAAAAGGACTAGGTACTTGGTTAAAACTCTTAGATGTCTCAATAGTCAGGGGTGATGAGGGGAGGGGGGGAATGGAGGGATGTGCATAGAGGACAAAAACTACCTTCACAGGCCAGGTAGGTGATACTGGAGTGAATAGGGTTGAGGAGCAAGGACCTTTGTAGCTCTGGTGAGAACCTTGCTCTTCTTTTCTCCCTCCTCCTTTCCCTCTAAACCTTCAAATTCAGATTATAAAAAAATGTGGTACAGGCTAAGCCAAGCACATGTGCAGGTCTACTCAGCCATGAGTTTTTAATTGAGCCTTCTGGTTCACAAGTTGCCCTAGGCAGTGGCCTTCATGTGGTTAGGTTTCCTGGATTTGGGTACTGACCTTGGAGGTAGGCCCATGACTTCTTGAATGGAGCCTTTTTCAGAATACATAGGAGGTCCTCTGAGCAATTCCCTAAAAGCAAGGAGATCAAACATGAATTGCCTTCCATGACTCTGGTATCTGTGGACATCAGAGCCTTTTCCATGACCCTTTGAGGCTGAAATTAGCATTCTGTTTTCACATGAAGGGATAAAAATTGCTTCAGTTCTCATTTCGCTGTGAAATTATCTTCAAATTTTTACTGTTCTAAAGTTTCTGTTGCATTGTTTGCCTTCCAAGTGGGCTTTTCTAAAGAAGACTATAGACATCAGGAGAAGGAAACAAGTATGCCCTGTGAAGGACTTGCCTCTCCCTTCTTGGCCCAAGTGTTTTATGTATCTAAAGATGAAATATGAAGGATTAACCCTCACCCTATTATCCCAGATGCATACAGATGTCAGGCAAAACCCTAGGCATGCTTGGATGGCTGATGTGCAGGTAGGGCAATCCACATAAGTCTGCCTGTAAATATTCCATGTGTTTTTTTTTTTTTTCACTAGCCTCTGCGTCCTTGTTTAAGACCCCGTAAGAGTCCAACTCCAACTCCACCTCCTTGTACAACCTCTATACCCAAGGGAAGGTTGTGGTCCTCACTGTTATGCCCCAATAAACAGTCTTAGCCTATTGAGAATCGGGTCCAGTCTATTCCTTTCTCCTCCATTTTCCTAACACCCTGAGTTCCTACAAATGTAGCAAGTGCCTGTCATCTTTGAAGCAACAGAGAAGGGATGGGGAGGAGGGAGGGAGAAAGAGAGGGAGAGAGAGACAGAGACAGAGAGACAGAGAGAGAGAGAGACAGACAGACGGAGAGATAGACCCTACCTATCATCAAGTCCTCTTACTCAGCCAGGCAGGAGTAGCTTCTACCGAGGAGGAGTAACTCTCCTACCTTTGGTGTGCAGACCAGACACTATTCTGGTACTTTGACCTGCATCATTTATCTGGCTGTCTTAAAATAACGTTGAAGGGTTAACCCTGATGCCTAAATCAGGGACAGCCTCCAGGTTGAACAAACTCATCAAAATGCTGGCCTTTCTGCTGTCTGTCTGATTCTAGAAACCAGGTTTCCTTCTACAGTCCATTTTGCTAGACAACAAAGATCAAAACAGCTTTCCCCCATGTTAATAGGACAGCGGATTAAAGATATCTCAGCAGGAAGCCTACCACCTGCGGCTTCTTTGGCAGAGGCAAGCACAGCATCTATGTCATTATGGTGTTTAGGAAATTAAAATATTTTAATATTTTCACCTGGGATGATAGCTTAGCTCTTTATTATAGTAACTGTTCTGTATGCAAAGAATCAACTTAAGACGTTTCCTTCAGTGAGGCAGGAGTTTAGTGTATTGAGAGCAAATGGTCCCCTGTCTGTACCACAGAGAGGTCTCTAACCTACATTGATGTTTTCTTGGTGATGGCAGCAGCGATGACCACTCAGACACAGGAAAGGGGACTAAGCTCCATGTGTCCACTGCCTCTCTGAGAAGCTTCTTGATTACCTTCTCTGCTTAAGCCTGAGAAACAGGCTTGGGAAGGGTACAAGGTGAGCTGAAGAGGCTGCTTGCTCTCTTGTCTGAGCAAACTCATTGATAAAGCATGCCCGTTGAAAGAACTGGGGGCACATTTTTCATCTTTCAAGAACTCTGGCCCAAAGCATCCTTTGGTGGTGAGGACTGGTGGGCCAGCTGTCTGTGAGCCAGTCCTACCTGCTGCAGCAGCCACTCCTCCCCATCCCCCCATCCCTGCCCACACTCTTGGGGCATCTAGAATCAGAATGTGAGTACTGCTATGCTCCTGTACACTACTATTATAGTACCTCCCCCGCCCCCCACCAGCCCTCCTGGCCTGAGCTCCTCTATGGAGTTATATTACATCAGGTCAGAGGCAGTTCTGGCTGAGTCTCAGAATTGCTTTTGGGTATTTTTGCCTGTGTGATAATGTCCAAGCTGCTTAGAATGGTATTCAGAGTCCCTTAGGTTCTGACCCCTACCAAACTCTCCAGTCTCATCCCTTCTCCCCTCCCACTCCACTTCCCTCCCCCCCTTTCCCTCCTCTCTACCTGCTAATCACCACCATCATCACTACCACCATCCCCACCACTGCTGTCATGATCTCTACCATCATCCCAGGGACTTGAGCAATAATAATAGTTAATATGTATTGGGTGGTTGCGGTGTTCTAGGTGCTCTAAGTCATGTTCCATTCCATTTTTACAATTCACATAATTTTCACAACTCTCCCTTGAGACGAACTGAAGTCTATTACATACTCCAGGACCTGTTCAGTGACTTGTTGATATTCACACAGCTAGTTGGTGGTAACGTACAGATTCTAACTGGCACCTCAGGCATTTGACCAGACCACACCACATGGAGATGGGGTGGGCTGAATCCTGAGACTCTTGTCAAAAACTAGTAATATTCTATGGGTAAACAGATGTGCAGCTCAAGTCTCCCAATCACCCTGTGAGTTTAATGATAGGACTCTGTCTTTGGACATGAAGAAAATAATGACTGACTTGGGAAAAGAGAGTGCCACTTAAAGTGGGAATCCTGCAAACTTCCTGGAGCTTAGGACTTAAGGAGCATTGAAGGTCTCTTTGTCTCTTTGCTGAATGTCTTGGAGGGCTTTTTTTTTTTTTTTGACAATCAGAATAGGAGGGAAATGAGAATTGTCTGTAGGTAGTGACTGAGTTGATAGGGAGTTGGAGTCTTGGAGTTTCCATTCTGGGCTTTAATGTTCCTATTTAGATGGAGGGCAGTGTGGATTCGTGACCTAGAAGATCCTTCCCAGAGAACTCTAGCAGGCTATGCAGATTTGGCTCTCCATTGCCAGAAGTGACTGGGATGTCAGCCCTAATCCCAGAAGCTTGTCTTTGTGGGCACATGTTCTGCACATATTCAGATTTCCAGAGGTCTTGTCTTCAGTGACAGAACCTTTTACTGCTGGGGGATATTGTACATTTCCTGAGGGAGCACCGGGTCTGAGCTTGGTGTGCACACAATGGATGTGCTCCCCATTGTTGCCCCATGGCTCTGACTCTTTAAGTTACCCAGGGAGTGAGTAACATAGTCAGAACCAGAGCCCAGAGCTCCATTCTTCTTTTGTGGGGCTTTCTATCTTCAGATAATCAGAGTACTCGCCATTTCTCTGAAGACCAAAGCTTTCAGATGCATGAATGTCTCCAAGCTCTGGCACAGAAGGCTCTAGAAGGATCTTGGACTTTTCTTTGGTTTTGTTTGGAAGGCTGGAGAGAAAAATATGCCAATCAAACCCTCCAGTTGCTCAGGGGAAACAGGATAGATTTAAGGACCATGTTGTAGAAGGCTTATGGCAACTTTTAAACTAGACCCAACTTGGAGAAACTGCAAGGGCCATGTTAACAGAAGTCCTAATTTTATATCTGGGAAGACAGAATTCAGAGAGACAGGGTCTTGTTCAAGACCCCAGAGGAGGTATCTAAGTAATAGAGCTGCACTCAAATCACAAGGCTCCTGACTCCCAGTCTGGACCTTTGCCTCTGTGCACTTATTTCTCTCATGGTACAGGTAGGGTTAAATCCAGAAAGAAGTTTTTCAATCACCACAGACACTGGAACTAAAGCTTGTGGAGACAGCTGGAGGTGATGGGAAAACAACACTAATGAGCCTGCCTGGTCTTCGTGTGGGAGAATGCCAGCAGATGAATTCAGGCTCATGTGCTAAACCTTGCCAATTCACCAGTCAGGGGCCATCAGGCTTCTGTAAAGATATAACAGTGCTCAGGGCAGCTCTACCTCAGCTAAAGCACCCAGGTGGATCATTGCAGCCAGATGGTAGTGGTCTGAGTGCCAGATGACTTGTAGCTCTATGGTACCTAAGGTATAAGGGGTGGGGGTGGGCAGATGCAGTACATCTCCAAAGAAAAGAGCATCTGGTACAAGGAGGCTTTTACCTTTGGATCTGCTGTCATACTGGTGAAGGGAAGTGACAACCAACCCAAACAAGTGAGCAAGATTGGGGATGTGAATTCACCAGCACAGTGCAAAGGCTGGAGGCTGCAGGAGATGCTGCAGATGGTGATTCCTATCTCCTTCCCACCTCCTCGCCTTGCTATTGTCACAGCATAGCAGTGCCAGGTAGCAGAGTGAAGGAATGGACTAATGAAATGGCTCCCTGAGAGGAAGTCCATGACATTATCTGAAAGACTTGAGATTCTTCATTATGTACTTAAGTTTTTCAGACCATTGGATGCTTTTAGGAATGTGCAGAAGCCACCTTTCATCTGTTGAAAATATTTTAATTCTTTGAAGAAAAGGGAGGATTAGCCTAATGACTCTGCATTTTAGTTCACTTGCTCCTTAGAATAATCAAGAGAGTCCCTACAGCGACACCTAGAGGAGTCTCTGTTCTCAGTCAGATTGGCATCAATGTGAATCGCAGACCTGACCATTTCCTTAGTGCCTCCAGGCCAACTAGTGATGGAAAAATGAACTGCAGGATGAGCCATTTATTAAACAGGGACAACTGGATGACCCTGAATTTACAGCAGCATCTGGGGAATGCCAAATCCAGCGTGCTTAGTGGTGAGCCCATGGCAAATAATCAGTCAATAGGAAAAGTTGGGATTTACGTAAATCCCCCGAAGGCTCTTTGGGTACCTTGGAAGTCTTTTCAATCTGACCTGTTTCAGTACACAATTTAAACCTATCTGACTATGGATATATCCTTGGGATTCATTTATATTAAGGGTGAGTTGAACTGCCCTATAGGAGCCACTTAGTTCATCTTTAATTTAAAAGGAAAAATGAGTCTGAAGTCCTCCTGAAATTCTTTAGCATTTTTCATAATGTTTAGAACCTTCCCGTTAGTTTATTTGAAATGCAGAAGTGGGTAACACTCTTCAGAGAGTTAGGTTTGGGGTCAGACCCTCTCAGATTCAAATCTCACCTCTGCTAGTTATGAGTTGTGTGGCTTGGAATAAGTCTTTTGATCTGTTTTGAATTATCCTTTCTTCTCCAAAATAAGAATAATGATAATATCTATCTCAGGAGCTGGCAGAGGGATCCGGTGAGATAATCTACAACAACGAGTCTGCTGTCTACCAACCACTCAGACCTTACCAAATGCTGCTTGGCTCTCATTCCCTTGTCCTGTGCTCTTTGACTTTTATAGAGATTGAAGCCAACACAATATGTGTCCAGAGAGTGTGAGGGAAAAATATAATGAAAATCAGCTTGAGGAGCAATCCTGCTGGCCCTGCCTTTCTCTCCTTTGCTTGATTAAATGTCTGAATGGAGATGTGGGGAACATGGAGATTTCCCCTGGATTCAGGGCTACTAAATTGCATGTGCTTTATCCAAGTACACATTTTCATATGTATCTCAGCACCATTATTTCTCTTTCAACTCCCTCCCTTTGTGTCTCCTTTTAGCTCCCTCCTCTCTCTTTTTTGGGTGTGCAGATGAAGGGTAGGTGACTTTGGAATAAGAGATGGCTTCCTCAGGATTGTATCCTGAGGGACTCATTCTCTATAGTTATTTCTGGCAGAGAAATTCCTAATTCCTATTAGCTCTGCCCTGAGAAAGATGGAGCATTTAAGAGTCAGTGTTAGTGAGTATGTTTAAAATGAATGGAGAAGGAAATAGGCTCCTTGTGACTCATGATTATCAGAAGAGCAATGTATCTCCTGAGCAGGAGCCTGCTCCATAGCTTTGAAGAAGAAATTTTTTAAAAGCAAGAAAGTCGAGAGAAAAATATTGATGCATTTAGGAACATCTTAAACCTTTTCTGCTAAAGCAGTGCTCAGTTTCTCTAGAGGAAGGGGCTGTAAGGAAGAGGGAGGCTGCTCCGCCTCCATCTTCTCCTTCTCTGGCAGTGTGCTACCCTGGATAGGCTTCTCCTGCCTGCCACTTGGGGTGGGGCCACAGAGCATCAGGAGCAGCTGAGTATGGGTTCCATTTCATTGCTTTCTATGGGCAGCTTTTCTTATTTCTGTGGGGTGGGTCATTAGTCCATCTCATTTGGTTTCCTTTCATGTCCCTTTTTGCCTCTCAAGAGGAAAAGGGAGGGTACTGCCAAAGGAGGTAGAAATCATAAATGTCAATATAGGTTAGAGAATCTTACATTGTCCGATTCATGGAAAGTCACTCTCAAACACCAAATCCTCCCAATACTTCAGCCATGGGAAACTCAAATCTCCAAGAGAAGAAGTGACTTATTTTGTCATTTTTGGGACTAGGATGAAGGCATACCAATTTCCAGTTTAATTCTTTGCCCTATGCCCATTTTCAGCTGGAGAAAGAATTCAGGCAAGGGAAGGGAATTTGCTAAGGGAGTTATCTGGACTCACTTTCACAGGAAAAGAAAAATCGCTTCAATTAATAGCCAGGGGGATAGAATTATCCCAGATGACATGACCCTTTAGTCTCAACCTCCTACCAACCAATGGATGGTAGCCTCCAGTGGCTTTCTTTGCCTCAGAGCTCCTCTAATGTGTGATAGCAGGTAAAAGTATTCCACAACCCATTCCCTGTATACAGGCTCTGAGGTAGGTCATTCCTCATGCACTGTTAGTTTAGGTATTTTCTGTCAGCATCTCTGGGTTCCTATTTCCTTACTTACAAAACAGGCTAATAATTACCATTGGGGGCTTGTTGATGGCTGGATGAATACACCAATACCC
Organism: Dipodomys ordii; assembly: GCF_000151885.1. NCBI lineage: Eukaryota > Metazoa > Chordata > Mammalia > Rodentia > Heteromyidae > Dipodomys > Dipodomys ordii. The sequence continues at coordinate 6,949,438 of NW_012267343.1, read as the reverse complement.
AGTCCATCATGGAAACCCATCAACACCATTCTTTTTCACTCTGCCAGTGCCTCATACACATGCCTTGGGAAATTGCAGAATTCTACTGCAGAGAAGAAGGATTTGTTTGGTGGGGTGTTTTGTTATGTAAGAGCCCAGGGAACAGTGGGAAAGGCTTGGGGGTGAGACTCAAGGACCAGAATCATTCTGCAAAACTTCAGAATCAGTAGAAGTTGCATTTCTGCAAACTTGGAGATGGGGAAAGTAAATGGGTAGAAATGGAGATGAGGATATTAAGAGCAAATAGGAAGGAGAGTGGGTTAGGCCATGTGGACAAGGGCTGAGCCCTAGGAAAAAGCATAGTCCTTTATGCCCTTCTCAGCAAGAAGATCTCTAATTCAACTCAACAGCACCCACCTGGGTGGCTGTGGGGTGTACTGTATTGTCCTGCCAGCAGTTCTGCGCAGACTAAATCTTCCTGTAGATATTTCTGTGTACAGATTAAAGCACGGTTGGAACTCTGGGGAAATCAGGCAAAGTACCTGTGTTCTGTGAATTAGACGACAAAGCTCGGAACGATGAGTACATACAAGATTCAGAATTTGATGGGAGCAGAGGACTAGAGCAAAGAGTGACCAGGAAGTACAGGTCTTTATCCACCTACTCTCCTTGGTTCCAGATTGTTTATGGAACCAGAAAGATCATTTTACTTGAATGTGGAAAAGTAGACCCTATGTCCAAAGGATAGAGACTCAGCCAGGTGGCAGATGAAGGTATCTTTGCCGTCTTCTTTCATGCCCATGGTATTTTTAGCCAGGAATCCTTATTACCTTGTAGAGGAGATACTAGGATCCTGGTATAAGGGGAAAGGTTCACATCCTAGGGTTCCAAGTGGTTTGCTGAACCCTGGGGTAGCCCAGTAGGCCCAAGAACAGTAGGCTAGGTACAAGGTGGCAGTGGGCTGGGGAATCACTCTGGCCAGGAACAGGACGTGTTACCCAGCAATGCATGGGTTTTTGTGGTTTCTCTGCAGCTAAGTGTATCTTGTGTTGGTTTACATTAGCATGTGTGCAGAGCCCTGCAACCCAGGTTCCAGCCACTGCTGGTTTCCTGCTGATGGTGGAAGCTTTTTAGCAACCACTGAGGCAGAGGACTCTCTGGAAGGTATCAGCATTTCCATCTTGGCCCTCTCTAGTAGCAAAACTCATTCCTACCCCTGGACCTTCTTATCAGATTCTGGAAAGAGTTCTCTGTTTCCTAGAGTGTTTTTTAATGCCCACTCCCAAGGGGCCTTAAGCTGCTTGTGTAGATTCAAGACCAGCTTGATAGGGAAGAAGACTGTGGCTTCAGATATCCTCAAGATTGTTTCTAGTCTGTTGTTCATTTTCTGTCTTTACATCCAGGACAGGAGAATTATAGTCTCAAGAGGTATCAAAGTGGAAGGACTATGCTAGGTGAAAAGACCAAAAAAGAAAAAGAAAAGACCAAAAGAGGGTTGACTGCTGGTGTGGAGGCCAGTTCTGGAGCTCAGCTCTTGCCCTAAGATGATGTTCCTTCCACCTCACCTTGCTAGTGTCTGTAGTTTGCTCAGCTAAGGAAGTATAGACTTGGATTACAAGCAGAGAGTCAGGGACCATACATAGCAGGACCCTGACATCTCAGTCCAGAAGCATATCAAATGGGGGACAGAAAGAGGATCCCTGGACTCTCAGCCTTTCCCCGCCATGAACTTCCTCTATGATCTTAGGCAAGTCACCTGATTGTTGGGGCCTCAAATGTTTATTTGAAAATGAGAATACTAGTCCCCATGTTGCTTGATTTCAGAGTTGGGGCTAAGAGAAACATAAAGGAAGGTCTTCAATGAAAACTTCACAGTTCCAGTAGGGAGTATTATTAGCGTAAAAAAGTCACCTGAGCCAGGCATTGGTGGTTCATGCCTGTAATCCTAGATATTCAGCAGGCTTAGATCTGAGGACCACAGATCCAAGCCACCCCAGGCAGGAAAAAATCCGTGAGATGTCTATCTCCAATTAGCTATCAAAAGCTGGCAAAGGAGCGGTGGCTCAAGAGGTAGAGTGTTTACCTTGAGCAGAAAAGCTCAGGACAGTGCCTAGGCCCTGAGTTCAAGCTCTAGGACTGGCCTTATTTTGCCTATTGTGTTCATTAAAACAAAACAACAATTTGATGTCGGTATAATTTGTGGAGGGAAGGGAAAAAACAAGTCGTTTAAATAAAGATACAGGTGGACCTGTTGCAACAATGAGAAGTACAAGTTATCATGTCGAAAACGAGCTTTACAACTTGGGGGGGGAGGATAGGGTGGGGGAGTCGGAGGATGGGAAGGGAAGGGAAGGGTAAACAAAGGAGGAGGCTACTATGCTTGATAAGAAATGTACTCACTATCTTGCCCATATAATTGTAACCCCTCTGTACAGTATTTTCACAATAAAAAAAAAGACCATTGCAAAACAAAACAAAACAACATAACTGCTAAAAGCAAACCAGTTTAACTCCCACCCGATCCGTGTCAGCCTACTGTAAAAGAACATTTTAATACCAAATCTCATGGGAAGGAGATGTGCTCTCGAAGCTACATTAACTCTAACTGGCCATGGGAAAAAGTGACTGCTTTGCCTTCCCCACTACATTCCACTGTGGATTGATAGGAACAGAATCAATAGTTCATGCTTCTATACTTAGCAATGTGTCGTGATTTAACTCAGGCATTTAACTCCAAAGCCTATACTTCCTCTAGTTCAGAGATTGGCAAACTCTGGGCCTAGGAGCCAAAGCCAGTCTAGCACTTCATTTTGTAAATAAAGTCTTAGGGGGAAAACAGCCAAATCTAGTCATTTGTGTGTCATCTGGCCACTTTATCATTGTAACAGCACAGCTGAGGGGGACATTAAGAATCGTGTAAACTTAAAATATTTACTATCTGGGCCTTTACAGAAGAGTTTGTTTACCTCTGTATTTTGCCTTGCTCCTTTTTATGCTAATGCGATTGTCTACACAGCATTCATGGGAATTGAGACCACATGCCAAGTGCTAAACAATTTCAGCCCAGATTGAGATATTGTTTACAAAGCTGCAATTGCTCATCTGTTCTGAAAGATGCAGAATACTTGCCTATTAGTCTCCCCTCAATTTTTAAGCATGAAAAATAGGTCAGGGGTATCTTGAAGTATATGTCAAATATTATGCTGTATCAAGGTCAGTGGGCCTAGGGTAGGGTCCCCACCGGTCTGATATCTCTACTGTGGTACCTATGATGAGTCATTCTTTTCTCAGAGCTATCTGGTTATCCACATAGCTGGACATTCTTAGATGGAAAAGACACTGGATGAGAGCTGAGGACCCCAGGGGTTTAGTCCATAGGACCATGGGCAAGACAGTTCTCTTTCTGTAAGTCTGATTTTTCCTCCTCTGAGCAAGGAAAATATTAGTCAGATAATCCCCAACTATTTTATTTTCAATGTTAACTGAACTTCGCCAATCACTCCCCTTGGGCTAACAGAGACAATAATCCACAAATAACTTTCAGTGACTGGTAATGTAGGAAGTAAGGAGGTAGTTTTCTTTGACAGGTCTTCAACTTCATTGGGTATTTTTGCTATTACCATTATCCTGCTGGTTGCCATGCCAGTGAATTTCCACGTGAAGCCTTAATGCTTCCTCCAGTACCTTAGTGAGTTGAGTAGGTTATTCCCATTTTAAGAGATGGGGAACAAGTCTCTGAAGTTTGGAGTATAGAATCATATATATGGTCATATAGAATCATTGCCCAATTTAGGATTTCTAGCTGTTTTGTGTTCCTGTCAGTGTCCACACCATGGCTCTGCTAGAAATATGTTGTTTCTTAGCAGGAGTGCTAATGGTTGGGCGGGGAGAGGAGGGGCCTGGTGTGTGGTGAAAGGCGATCAGGTGCTGCCTGGATGAATCAAGTGCATCCTGAGCAGGAACCAGCTCCACCTCACTCCTCCTCATGTTGGACACAGTCATAAGAGCTTCTGGCTGGTAATGGCAAATCACACCTTATGACATCAGCTGAATGTTTCACTACACATTTACTCTAAATTCTCAAGATCTTACCTCCTTTAAGGGGAACAGTGTCAGGTGGGCTGGGAATGGAGTCCTAGAAGCAAAGAGAGAAAAGAGCAGAATGAAGATGCCAGTTGGTTGAAGCAACTTGGTGGGTTTTTTTTTTTTAATTTTCTGTTTGGTTCTTCTCAAGTACTATGTAATTTAGAATTCACTCTTCATCTGCCATTTAAACTTTAAAAATTAATTCCCTGGCCGGGCACCAGTGGCTCATGCCTATAATCCTAGCTGCTCAGGAGGTTGAGAGCTGAGGATCATAGTTTGAAACCAGACCCAGGAAGGAAAGTCTGTGAGACTCTTATCTCTAATTAGCCCTCAAAAAACAAAGTGAGTGGAGCTGTGGTTCAAGTGGTAGAATGCTAGCCTTGAGCAAAAAAGCTCACCGTCATCATCATTCATTGACTTAATTCACTGACAGGCTTTCTGCCCATTTTTCTTGACTACTCTGCATTTTACAGGCAGGAGACATGGCCACCCAGCAAGTTCATGGATCTCAGGAAGCATGACTGGGATCCCTGCTTCTCAGTTCAGGGCTTTCCCTCCTCTATGTGTGTTATTTTTCTCCATGTAGTCAACATAAGATCAAGTGAAGTTTACAAATACGTGTAGGTTTTTTCCACATTTGATTCATCTGTGAAAATATGTTGTAAACATACCCAGAAGGTACATTTCTGTTTCTCCTGTGGTTGGAAATTCTGAATTAAGTGTATATATGCCACGTATTGTGAAGATGTCATAAATATACTGGGTCCCTGCACTCACAGATTTATTACAAGTTGAGGTCTGAATAGTATATGAAAATATTTACAAATATAGAACATGAATAAGCTTCAGTGTATATTATATATTCATACACTCACATGAAGTTTTACAATTATTTTTGCCATAGTAAATGTAAACATATATGTAATTTTTTGCATAAATGGATAGATTGTCTGCCAAAGGAGGGGTCCCTGGGCTTGAGTGCCAATTGAAGGAGGATAAAGAGAGGTTTAGTTCAGGTGATTTGAATGGATTCAGTGGAAGTGGAGAAGCACAATTCTCCTACCACAACAAATCCCTCAGCTGCTAACTTTCCTCCAGCTCCCTTCTTCCTCACATCAGCCATGGAGACACCTCTAGTGTGCTGCCATGAGGAAGGATCTTACTTACCATTTGACTTGTACAGGTTGGGATCTCCTGTAGCACATCAATTTGAGGTATTAACAAAGACTAAAGGTGAGGGTTTACATGGGAAAATTGAACCTCTACCAAGCTTGAACTTGGCAGCTGCCCTCATCTGACTTTATTAGTTCTCTGTGAATGCTAAGGAACATCAGGAATTTCCCTTTATTTTTTGTATGTTCTTTTATTGTAAAAATGCTGTATGGAGGGGTTACAGTTCCATAAGCAAGGTAACGAGTACAATTTCCTATTGAGCATTGTTGCCTCCTCCTTTGTTTTCCCCCTACCATCCCTTCCCTTCCACCTCCACAACTACCCCCCCCACCTCCCCACCAAAGTTGTAAAGTTCATTTTCAATATAGTGTTTTGTACATCTCATTGTTACAATGGGTCAACCTGTATCCTTATTTAAACATTTTTCCCCCTTCCCCTCCCCAAATTAGAGAAGTGTATATATAAGATAAAGGGCACCGACATCAAATACAGTGAAAACGGGTTATACTGTGGGGAAGGAACATACAAAGAAACAAAAAAAATCACATGGTACATTATAAATACATTAGAAACAATATCAAGAAAGAAAAAAATATTTGTGCCTCTATCTTGGGGTTCATTTCACTTAACATCATCTTATGTGGTCATATGTACATAGTTTTTGATTGGCCCTTTATTTCATGATGCCCCCAGAAGCTATGTTCTTTGCCTTCCATGGACATCCTGTCATCTGATGGATGGATCTCTCCCCTAGCCCAACTGGGTGGTACTGGCTCCTGGGAGTCTCCCACAGACAGGCAGGCAGGCAGGTAGGCAGGCAGGCAGAGCACCACCCTCATCTGAGCTGGGGGAGCGGACACTTGCTCAGGGGAAAGGAGGCACCCTTGCTCTGGAAGTTTCTTTCCCCTCTCCTACCATATCTGATGATTTTATTGCCTTAGTCAAAAGTTCTTAACCTACCAACAATGCTTTGCATTTGTGGTCAATCAGATAGGCATACAGTTTATTCGAAAAACCTGACATCCAGTTCCCTTTTGTGTTGCCGTTATGAGATAACCATTAGCATTTCCAAAATTAACAAATACCTAATTTGCCACTGAACACGACTATGGATTAGTGTGATATGTAAATGTAAATGTAAATGTGGAAGAATACTGACTTTTAGTACTTACAGAAAAGCTTACATTAAAATGTGGTGCCAAGATTATTGAGCTCAGTAGTTGCTCAGGCCTATCTGGAGACAATGAAAAAATGTTAGAATTTCAAAAGCAGCAGAGCCATCCAATAGCAGGTGATGGAGGATGGGGAGAGAGATAGGGAGAAACTGGAGAATCATTTATTTAGTACCTGCTTCGTGAGCACTTAGGTAGACACTGCATTAACCATTGGAATCTGTACAATGGGAGTAGTCATTAAGACCGTCATTTAAACGGTACACTTAAATATATAATATGGCTGGTAGGTGTGGCAAGAGCAATGGAAGAAAACAGCGTGTTTTAGGATAGTGCTTCTCAATTTTTTAATGTCTGTATGGATCATCTGGAGCTCTTGTTAGAATGTGTGTTCTGACTACTCAGCGGGTGTGAGTAGAACTTGGTGTTTTGCATTTCTGACAAGCTCTCAAGTGACGTCAATACTCTTGGCCCACAGAACACCTTTGATCAGTAAGAGTGTAAGAGGTGATATCAGGAAGGAAGATTTGATGTATAGGCGCATCAGGGAAGAAATGACTCTCCGTCATTTAAGTGCTTTCCTGGTTTCCTAACTTTAGAGGGCATGTTCATAGCAAGGTATCTTGGCAACACAATGAATCCCATTGTCTGACCTTTGACTTAGGGCTCAGGAAATTTGAGACAAAAGTGTTTCTATTTTTTGTTGTTGTCAGTTGTGGAGCTTAAACTCAGGGTCTGGGCACTGTTCCTGAGCTCAAGGCTAGCACTCTACCACTTTGAGGCAAAGTTCCACTTTGTGTTTTCTGGTGGTTAATTGGAGGTAAGTCTCACAGACTTTCTTGCCTGGGCTACCTTTGAACTGTGATCCTCAGATCTCAGCCTTTTGAGAAGCTAAGATTACAGCTGTGAGCCAACAGCGCCTGGCCTACAGGGTTTCTATTTTGAAGAGCATAAGGTATCCACAACTTCCCCTGGATATCCATAGTAGACACCATTAGTCAAAGTCAGAGAGGAACCTAGACATCTTTCAGTTCACCAAACTAAATTTGTAAGAGAGACAATCAAAGCACTAGTAAGAAAGTGGCTGGTCCTGGACAGAAATTATCCAGGGTACTTTCTGCTGCCTCAGGAGAGCCAAGCATAGAACAGCTCCTCTTTCCACCATGCAGTCCTTGCCCTTGAGTGGGGGAGAAGTGGGATTTAAGGACATGGGAACTGTCTAAATGTGTCAAATACCATGAGTGCAGACGTTATATCGAGTGCTCTCAATGAACTCCTTTTGCAAGGTTCCCAGGGTCTTGGAATTCTCTCCCAAATCTTGCCTGGAGATTTGGACCCTGAAGAAAATGTGAGCCATCTCCTTCAGTGACTTGGCTTTCAGTAAGTAATCCACAGGCTCAACCCTCCCAGGCTGTCATTGTCATTCTCAGCTCTCTTTGGTAGCTCAGGAAGTTCTACCTCCATGATGATCAACCTGCCACATGTTCTAAATCATACTTCCTCTTTCTTTTCAGCATTTATGGCTGAAAAAGCATTTGGGCATCCCAACAATATTATTGTTCTTTTGTGTATAGAGGGAAGAGTGGTCATGACCAGCTTATTTGTCCTCTGGCAAAAATGTCCTCTCTCCCAATCATCTTTACCACCTACAGGTGTTTTCTTCTTCTTTTTTAGTGACTATGATTAGAAGAAGGCCAGTAATGCTTCTTCCGGTGGGTTGTTACAGACAGAATGAGATGCTGTACATAACAGATTAGCTATAGCTTGAAAAATGATTGCTGTTTGGAGGACTACCTTGATCCTTATTATGTACTTAATCTGTCTAAGACCTTTAAAGACTCAGTCTTTTCTCACAGCAATGACTGGAGAATAGTAACAATCAGCACCCACATTTGCTTTGGATATGAAATATTCTCTGTGACTGAAAATGAATCATCAAAGGCAACCATCCTTCTTTGGGATATACCACAGGGAATTTCATATCCTTTTCCTTTCTGGCCTTGATTTTCTGACTCACAGTGCATGGAGTTCTCTATAAAATTTTCAAGCTAGCTTGCCCTGGATGGTATACATCTTTATAAGGATAAATCTTTACATGATTTATGTTATTTGGTCTTTAGGTAGATCCCAAGAATTGGGAACTGACTAAGACTTAGCAAACTAAATGATTACAAGCAGTCTCATAGGTGAAAAACAATAGAAGACGACACAAATTCAGACCCGCGGGCTTCAAAGCAATGCTTTGCAAAGCCCTATTGTTGCCTCTCTAGAAGAGAGAAGGGAAAAACTGGGCAGAAAGTTCTCCTGACACCCAATAGGAAAGGGAATGAAGGCCAGAGGAAATCCCCAGAGGAAGAGATTGGTGGACTTGAGAGACTAGTTTGACTTAAAGCAGTGCTTCTCCAGCTTTCAAAGAGACCCACTGCATTTCCTGGGGTCTAGGACGGGGTCTCAGGTTTTGCAGTTCTGGTGAGTATCTGTGTGACTAGCATTGCTGGGCCATGGGCCACATTTTGAACAGCAAGGGGTTAATGATATCACTCAATAGACAAGCGAGAACACCTTGATCTAGAGCAATGACTATAAAGTTGAATGTAGACTTGGACTGAGACATGGGTTTAGGAATTCTTTCTGGTCTGAAGATGGAGTTGGTGCCTTGCTACCTCAGCTTCCTCAGCTTCCTCTTGGTTGCTATCTAGCTCTGCTTAGTGATACTCCCCTGGACCCACTTCTGTTTTGGGTCCCTGAAGTCTTCACCTGAGTTTGCCATCCTTTAGGTAGTGCCTTGCTTCACTGTTTTGTTATACTTGGAATACTCAGTCCCACCTTTGCTTGTCACTATTCTGTCAAGGGAGAATTCATCTCTGCAGAGAAATGCAGCTAACTAGTGTTGAAGGAAGGATAGAAGTAGGTCTTCCATCCTTCTCCAACCCTCAGTGCATTAACTATTAAAATGAGGATCACCAAGAAAAGCTGAAATTGTAGAAGGAAGGACATTTATATCTTCAAAGTATCAGCCCCCAGATTACATAGTAAATAGTAATACAAATCAAAAAGTATTTTGTAAAACAGGTAGCTTGTGGCTACTACCACAATCAAATTGTTAAACATACCTCCATCGAAACTGGATCAACCTGACCTGAGCCCCTAGTTGCGTTATAATAAGTACAAAGTGCTATTTTCACCAGCACAAAGTTTCATGGTCATGAATAAGCACTAAGAGACATCCAGATGATGAATTATTCTATAAGAGAATTAACCTGTGCCCCTTAAAAGAGGCCAGTGTCATCAAAAGTAAATAACAAAAAGCAGGGAGATTGGGAGATCTAGGTTTCTCAGATTTTAATGGGCTTCACCGATCCTTTGGGGGAGCTTAGTACAATGCAGATCTTAATTGAGTAGCTCTGGGTTGGGCCCTGAGACTGTGCATTTCTAAAAGCTCCCAGGACTATCCTTTAAATAGCAGCTTTCTAGATGAAAACAAGCATAATCACCACACATAATGCAGCTTGGCTCTTGATTGGATTCTGAGTTCCCAAACAAAGTAAAATGAAACAGCTGTGGAAGACATCTTTGAGTATTCCAGAGTCAACCTGAACAGCACTGTGGTTAGGTATGAGATGGACACTAAGGGTGTGTGGGTGGAAGGTTACACTGTCTGCAACTTCCATATACTTACACCTGAGAGAGTGCAAATGTGGTCAAATGTTGACACTTGGACCCTGGAGGAGAAAGGATATATTCACATTCGCCTTTTGAAATTTTTCAGAAGCTTAGGCTGACATTCTAGTTCTTCCATAAACACCTCCAGTTCCCAAACAGAAACTACCTCCCTCCTCTAGTCTGTACTGTTCTGCCCAGAGCCAAAACTCCTGGAATTTATATAGTTAACTTGGCAGAGAGATACGGTTCTTGTGGCCAAGTGGGTACTCTTCTGATTGACCAGCATAAAGTTTGCTCCTCCTGGTATCCTGAGATTTGTTTGTGTTTCATTCTTAAATGGAATGAATTTCACATGTAATGAGTTACTTGGGAAGAGGAAAACATCATGGTGTATTTCAACTCACTTCTTCTATGTGTTAGATCTGAGCTTAAAAACAGCCTTCAGAAAAACACCCCACTGTCCCTACCAAGAATCACTGCTCGGGGATGGGAGCTCAGTTTCACTGTGAGTGTGGAGAAAGAGAACTGGGAGGATATAAAGTTGTTTTTAAATGATTTATTTTTGCTTATAAAGAGAAGGGAGGGGCAGCGGCTTCCTCTTTTCTTTCTAGAAATGGTGTGCACTCCTTGTTCTAAATTTTCTGGAAGGTTATCATTTACATTCTTGCCAGGAGCTGGGCTACTTCACTCTCCTGGTTTAGGAAAGATGTCTCGAAGGTTTGAGGTCTAAGGCTCCCTTGAAATGTAACCAGGAGAAACTTAGGGGCCTGTCTCTTATAAATTCATTTTTCTTCTGAGGAGAGAAGAGAAGTTCTATTGTTCATTGCCTTGCTGTGTATATATTGTGTGACATTTTTATCTTGACCTTGTAGTTTTTCACAGGCTGCCTAGAGCTTATACCCATTTTTTTCTTCCCATTTAGAAGGGTATCTTTGTTGAGGGGACTTTTCCTTCCTCAAGAGTATAGTGCTACAAAGGACTGGGGATGTAGTTCAGTGTAGAGTGCTTGCCTAGCATAAACAAAAGCCCTGGGTTCAATCCCCACCACTGTAAAAATGAACAGAATACCAGGCAAGGTGGCTTATACCTTTAGTCACAGCCAACAAGATCCCATGTCATAGGAAAACCTGAGAATGGTTGTATGTATCTGTCATCCAAGTTCTTTGGGAATGTAGGTGGCAGGGTCAAGGTGTAAAGCTGGCCAGAGCAAAAACTCAAGCCCCTATATGAAAAACAAACCAAGTATAAAAGATCTAGAGGTATGGCTAGAATAGTAGCAGACTTGCCTAGTAAGTACAAAGCCCAGTTTACTATCATCAAAGAAAGAAAGAGAAGAAATTTAGATTTAGTTATGTGCAGTGACCGCACCTTCCCATAGCCCCAGCTCTTGGGAGGCAAAGGCAGGAGGTGCCAATATAAAGTTCTGCCTTTATTGCAAAGTGAGAGCCTGTCTCCAAAACACCCCAAAATAGCAAAAGCAAAAAAAAACAAGAGCACATGAGTACGATCCGTTTGCAAACACATTGACCTCGTTATTCAAGTGAATATACATTTTCTATTCCCACCTCTAAGAATTTATTCTACAGATCTACTTGTAGATATGCACTGAGGACAAAAATCTAGAGTGAATTAATTATAAATGTCTCACCCTATGCACAGAGAAAAGAAGTTATGAAGCCTTAGAATACTGTGTGGCTCTTAGCTGGGCGCTGGTGGCTCACGCCTGTAATCCTAGCTACTCAGGAGGCTGAGATCTGAGGATCACAGTTCAAAGCCAGCCCAGGCAGGAAAACCCATGAGACTCTTATCTCCAATAAACCATTAGAAAACTGGATGGGACACTGTAGCTCAAGTGGTATAATGCTCACTGTGAGCTGAAGAGCTGAGGGACAGTGCCCAGGCCCAGAGTTCAAGCCCCACAACCAACAAAAATTTAAAAATAATAAAATAAAATACTGTGTGACTCTTTAAGAGAATGAAGCTGTTTCTACATTTAGACACAGAAGGATCTCTTAAGATACACCATCAAATACACAAAGCAAAGAACTAAGGTTTTCATATTATATTGTGTGGATTATGAATTTGTAGCTGCTCTGATTTATGAAAGGACTCATGACAATCTATTCATAGTGGCCATCTCAGCAAAGAAGGATTGTTGTTTGGGCATATGTGAGAGATTTCTACCTTTCTTTTATTTGTTGGCTCTTACCCTAAACATAAATATAAAATATAAGTATATATCTTTATCTCTATGTGTAGATAGATAGATAGATAGATGAGTAGGTAGATAGGTAGATAGAGTGTCCTGCGGCTCTAACTCAGGGCCAGGGCACTGACCTTGAGCTATTTTGCTCTAGGCTAGTGCTCTTCCATTTGAGCCACAGCTCAGCTTCTAGCATTTTGGTGATTAATGGGAGTCTCTTTGACTTTCCTGCCACTTCTGGCTATAAATTGCAGTTTGCAGATCTCAGCCTCCTAAGTAGATATGGGTCCTATGTAAGTATGGGTCTGAGCCACTGGTATCTGGCTAGAATATTTTATCATGACTATACTGTTTTAAATGTAAATTTAACAAAATCAACCACCATGGAGATTGTAATGCCTACTAGAGAGTTCCACAAGCAGTGCAAAAGCAGGCATATTATTGGTTTTGTACAGTGATATATACCCAGTGCTTAGAACAATGCCCTGAACATAGCAGATTTTTCAATAAATATTTAGTTTGAACCCTAAATATTTTTGTCTCCCCCATTGAGTTTGACCTTGTTAATTAATCTTCAAGTTAAATCACAAAGCCATGGTGGTTGATTTTCCTATGTGCCCTATACTTTTTCCCTCTATGTCATTCCTCACAATGCTACTGGCCAGAATCATCTGCTTTCCTCTTCTTTTTTTAATCCATTTGAAATCATTCACCTTTCTGAAGCTGACTCAAAACTCCAGTATCCAGTGAAGGTTTTCCTTTTTTTGCATAAATAATTCTAAACTTTAATCTTGCTTTCTTTTTTATTGTAAAGATACTATACAGAGGGGTTACAGTTACACGAGTAAGGTAATGAGTACATTTCCTAACGCATTTTTACCTCCTCGTTTATTTTTCCTCTACCATCCCTTCCTTCCCCACATTCCCAACTGCTCCCTCCCCTCCAAAGTTGTAAAGTTCATTTTCAATATAGTGAAGGTTTTTCTTAAACCTCCTGGGAAAATACTCTCTCCTTCATTTGTAGTCACATAGCGGTCTTATATATGGCAGGAAATCCCTCATGGTTCTCTATCCCTGTCCTTGTCACACATGAAGAATGCTGTGTGGTCATCAGCTCATTCCATTTTCTATTTAAATTTACAAGGTTATCTTTATGTAGTTGTACAAAAGGGATTCAGCATGTTGGTTATGAGTACAATGCATCTTGATCAGTATCACTTATTCCCATTCCTTATTTATTTATTTATTTTGTTGGTCGTGGGGCCTGAACTCTGGGCCTGGGTGCTGTCCCTCAGCTCTTTAGCTCAAGGCTAATGTTCTACCACTTGAGCCACAGCACCACTTCTAACTTTTTCTGCTTATGTGGTACTGAGGAATTGAACTCAGGGCCTCGTGCATGTGAGGCAAACACTCTACCATTGAGCCACCTTCCCAGCCCCTCCCAGTCTCTTTTTAATAACAGGATGTTCCTTGGATACTCCTCTTGCAGCCTTCCTCAGGTTGAGCCTCTTTCTTCTGCCCAAGCCCCACCTGGTTTCAAATAGATCTCCAGCCCTCCTTCTTATCAAATGTTTCCTTGATAATCCAGGCTCAGGGGAATTACACTTCCCTAGCTCTTACCACAATTTAACACCTGAGCACCATATTTGAAATGATTGGCATTAGACAGTTGCTGCTTAATTTTGCAACTATTAATGTTACAGACTTTGCTTGTAAGCAAGTGCCTGATAGTTTATGCACTAAAGAAAACAGAGCAAAGCATAGCATAGAGTCAGATTGTAAGAGCATCTTTCCATATCCAACATGAAGGGGGTAAGCAAGTGAAGGAAAAGGATTCCCCAGGATATAAAGCTCCTTAGGGAAGGACAAGGACCAGATTTTCTATGCTTCTGTGACTAGCTGTATTGGCAAAGAGAAAGCTGTTCTCAATAAGCAACTACACAATCTCTACCCAAATGCTTGCTCTAAGTAGCTTAGTTCACACCTGCTCCTCTTTCATTTATAGAAAGATCCAGTCCAGCACTTTCAATTCCAGGTTTGAATCTGAGGACCACTGTAGCTTAGTATAGAACCCCAGCACCCTCTTTCCAACCTCTGGCTTTCTCTCCTGAACCCAGCAACTTTAACCGCATCCCATCCTTCAACTAAGAACGTCTGAAAGGCTACTTCAGCTTCTTTTCCTCTGGCCATTACTACATAATAACAAACACATCTCTGGCTCACTCCAAATGACAAACTCAGAAGTTGTGGAGTCTACAAGTGCCCTAGAATGTGTCTGGACTTAGTTTTAGTGAGGTGAACATGAGCCCATTCAACAACAGCTTGTACAAATTCTAAACCAAATGTACCATCTAAATCAAACGTGAGTTGCTCCCTTCTTTCATTTTTATGGAGAGCTGAGCTTTCAAGGCTCTGTTGAAATTTCAGGGCCTGATGACATTCCAGAAATAGCTATCAAAGCTTCCAAAAGCCTACTTAATTTCAGCAATTGATAAATAGCAGAATATTTGCCTGAAGACAGCAGAGGGAAAACCAGAACAAATCCTACAGGATTACAGTACATGGAAAGTGAGGGATACAAAACATGAGCAGAAAAAATATCCTCACATTGGCAGGATGTTGTGTTGTATGATGGGTGGTTTTTACATTACCCAGATCACTAAATACTTCATTAAAAAAAAAAAGTCATATGCCATCCAGTGCAGTGTTTTCTATACAATCTGTCCTGTGGATGCCCTTCCCATAGCCATTTTCTGAGCTAGGAGGAAGCTTTCTCCATGACTTCCACTGCTTTCAGAAGCAAATCTCACCATTGACTATCTAAAAAATAAAAGTAAATCTCCTCCATAGCTTAACCCAGTACAGTGTGCATCCCAAAACTGCTTAGTATTCTGAGGTGTTTCTGAGGTCACAGGTAGAAAACATCTCTGCTCCCTGCCTGTCTGCTTGCTGTTTCTTTGTGACTCTGGCTCTTCAAACAGCAGCTGGTGAGGAAGCTTTCAATTTCTTTTGTGGTTTTTAATGGTGAAATACCCAACGCTGTGAGAAAGCCTGGCAGCCTGGCCGCCCCTCACTTGCCTCGTTGCCTTCTAGATCCGGGGCTTCTGAAGTTACAAAACAAACACAGCTAACAGCAAATGAACTCGGCAATGAATGAGGCTTCAGAAACCTCCGTACAACCTGGGTGAAGGGCATGGAAACCCAGGATCCAACCAGAAGGTCTTCAAGACTTGGTAGCAATTCTTGCAGATAAGCAGTCAGGGTTCCCTGTTACTTTCCTCCCATATACTATCAGTAGCTGGCTTGGCAGGGTTTAAATCTTAATTTCTCAAGGCTGAAAGTTCCCCTCTACTCTTTTGGCTCCTGTAGAACTGGAAAGTTTTGAGACGATGGTCCAATAATATTCTCTTCCCAAATCCAAATGATTTCAGAAACAGTTCCTGTTTCGTCTCTCTCTTTCTCTCTCTCTTACATGACAAGTCTATATATATCATTCTATTTATTTTCATTTTAAAGTCTGCTCCCAGCTATGGTATTTGTTTGCCCTCGGAGCTGAAGCTGACAGTAAACCAGGGAGGAAAAGCCAAGAAGAGATGTGCACTCACCGTCCTCTGTACCACTAGCACCATGATGGTTGCCACTGTGACGACCAGACACAGAACCAGCACGGCTGTGGTGAGGTAGAAGTAGCTGCGGCTTGTGGCTCCCCAGTGGCCGGCCACCGAGCCAGGTGGCACCTGCATGGCTGGCTGAGAGGAAGGGGTCCTGCGGAAGGGTGCTCGCTGCAGCCCTGGTTCCATGCTTTATATAGGCAGCCCCGCATCACACCTTATCTCTCTCCTCATCAGATTCGGTTCTGGGCCCATCTCAGTTCCAAGGATTTTCCCCCTGCATCCTGGATCATGTGACTTGGAAAAAAACCTTCACCCTCTGCTTGGCGGAGCAACCCTTTTCTGGGGGTGTGAGGCAAAAGGAGGCAGCAAGGGTGGGGGAGAGGTTCATTTTCATCTGCCAGAATTTGATTTGAGTGCAGAGAAACAGGGAAGGTGGCTGATGTCAGAGGACACGCGTAGGAAAACGACAGTTCCCCGTGTGTGTGTGTGTGTGTGTGTGTGAGTGTGTGTATGTGTGTGTGTGTGTATGCGTGTGCGCGTGCATGAAGCTACTTCTGTTTCGGTTTAGACTCAGTCACAAAACTCCTTCCTGCCCAGAGCCTACACATTGCATTCAGGAGGCCTAGGGCTCAGGGGACCTGGTGGATGAAGTTACTTATCTGGGTTTGGGTGAGGCTACATTCTCTGGACCACAGTAGATTGGACAAGTTGTTTGAGAATGATCCCTTCTTAAAACTGGAAATGCCATCCATTCTCTGGGTAGGAAAAGCCCACAAATGCCCAGATATATTAAAAGGGGAAGAGACTGGCACTATGAAATTGGGGATAAGGGGATACAGGGGAAGAGGGCAGGAATCTGGAAATCCAGTGCTTTTAAAATCTGCAGTTTTACACATTGTTTCTATTAAATGCTTTTGAGAATCTGATTTGCCTTAACACTCATGAAAAGGGGAAGGAATTAGCCTGGAGGGTGGGGTGGGGAGGTGGTATGCAGTGAAATGTCTGTGGGGTGTTTGTGGGGGATGTTATATGGGGTTGGTGTTCATGTGATGTGATGATGGTGGTTTGTGATGGTTTGTGTGTGCATGTGACTGTTAGAATTGAATCACCATTTTCAGACTCAGTCCTGGGCATGTACAAACACACAATTCCACTCGACCGTCTTCTCTACCTTCATTTCTATTCTCCCAGGCAGGCTGCATTTTTTCCAAGGGAAAAAGGCTCAGCAAGGATAAATACACACCTCTCAATCAAAACTGCCAGTGTTATTGATGATAGAACATGGCTGTATCAACCATCCTGGCCAGCCCCCAAACCTACATGAAATCTTTTGATCTGTACTCCACAGAAAGGCTGAACAGCTGAGAGCCTGTCTTAGCTTTTCCCTGTTTTTGTTTTGTATTGAATAGGTCACCATGGCCCTTGTGTTACAGTCATCCTAAAGATCAAGGAGATGATGTAAGAGTGCTTCATGAATGGGAATAGACTTGGCAGCTTCTGTTGGACAATTCCAGTTAAACATCCCAAAGTGGTCCCCTGGGCCACAGCTGGAATTCAGATATAGTAAGTGGATTGCCTGGGACCCAGAGCTGAGTCACATCTGTGGTGACTAACGGTCTCTGTTCAAACATGGTTTGAAGTAGTGATCACTGCCTAGAGAAATGTTCATTTGTTATCATCCTAAGGGCTGCCCATCATTGGGATCCTTCCCTTTAAGCTTTCTGGTTTCAGTCTGTCATTGTGAGCCACTGAAGATTCCAGGATCCCCTGAGAGAATGAATGCCCTGGATCCTGAGCCATGCTCAGATTTAGGTCATTGATGTCCTCATGGAGACCCCCTAGCTTCTGAGCATCTCCTGAATTAGTTTGGACTTTGGAGTCAGTCTAGATATCCTTCCTAGTGATGTGACAAGATCATAAATCCTGTTGTAAGAAGAGGGGGTTGGAGACGAATTGATGAATTGTGTTCTTGGCTTTCATAAGTGGTGGATTTATAGTCAAGGTAGCTGAAATCCCCTGTATCCAAGCTGGGCTTGTTTTTTGAAGATGTGCGTTCACTCAGCCAGGTTGTGGGGGTGAGAGGGAGGCAAGCCTGGGTGTGTGTGTGGGGGGGTGTACCTGGTTGATGGAGGTCTGGTGGGTATGGACACTGAGTGGGTGGCAGGGATCTGCAGAACTCTCATCTGCCCAGAGCTGCTGAGAACAGGCTGCCTCCTCGGCCCTCTCTGTTTAGTCACTTTGATCAAAGTGGAAAACTTCTGATAGTTGAATGGAAGCTGTGGGTGTTGAAAAATAAAAAGGTTTTGCTTGAAGTTAGGTCTTCCTGAAGGCCTGCGGGGCTGAGAAGGGCAGTGGAAAAAAATGTTTGTCTTACAGTTACTCGTTTTGCATACAGCACAATGGCCTGGGAGGGAAGGCTGACATGGGGGAAAATCACCCCTGGCTCTTACTCAGAACCTTCTCAACAGTTGAGATTTTTCAGATCGGGCTCTAGTGTTTTGTGGGTCTAATTTTACTCCTTTTGCCATGGTGCTCCTCTATTCACAAGCCTTCAAGGGCTCCCTACTTCCTACTCCTATTATAAACTGCAGCTTTCAGAATCGGACTCAGAATTCCACACGCAGTGCTCATTCCTTTCTCTCTTCTCTTCAAGACGCCCCATGTGCCAAATGGACAGAGTCTTTGTAGTTTCTTGTGATGTGACTTACAAACTTGCTGGAAGCAAACTGCCCAGGGAGGAGGGTAAAGACCAATAGCCGACTACAGAGGCTGCGCAGGAACGAGGGCCCGGCCTATCTCTCTCCCTCCCTTACTTTTTGTCTTGGAGTTGTTCCACGATGCAAACAGTTTGGAAATTTGTGATAGAATCTTAACTTTGCACTTTTCCGATGAAGGACATGAGACACAGAAGTGGGAGTAGCTTGGAGCTCACACAAGGAGGGGGAGACCTCGTTTGTTTTGCTGCTTATTCTTAGACCTCTCTGTGAAAATTGTACCCTCATTCAGGCTTCCTTTCATTTTTCCTCTCACATTCCCAAGCTTGCACACTTCCTTTGTTGTTTCCCCTACTTCTCCCTGTCCAGGAAAGCCTTCCCAGCCCTCCACCACCACCATCACGCCTGGAGTTCCTCTGTGTGCCTACTGGGTGGGAGAATGATCCAACTCTCTACTTGTCTCAGGAAGGTGAACACATATGGGCTTTGCCTTCCTCATTAGGTGGAGTCCCTGAGTACAGCCTCCACCTTCTCAGTCTCTCTTCTGTCGCGAATGGTCAACCTCACAGTGTTTCTGTTGACTTGGCATTTATGAAAGAAGAAAGTTCTAGAAGGAGTGGCTCCTGCAAAGGATGTTTGGAATGCCATTTCTGTGTCTGTCTTCTTGCCTGCACTCTGCTTCCCTCGTCCTTCCACACACAGTATATCTGGCTGCCTAATAGTCCTTGAGTTCCAGCATGCCTTTGTGAGATGGGTCATTAGCCTTCTTCTAGCCGATAAATAGTTGCTATTGCTAAGGTGTGGCCCTACGTGTGCCATTTGATGGACTGATCCAACTAATCCTCCCTTTAAGAGAGAACCCTGTTCTGAAAATAATAGAGAGGAATCATCTTTCTATAGCCTGCTTTATTACTTCCTTTATACAATGGATAGAGGGACTTTTATCATATAAGCAAGCAGTTCCAAAACATGGTTTCTGGACCAGTAGCAGCAGCATCACTTGGCCACATCAGAGAACTTCAACAGCTTCTAGATCTTACCATTGTGTAGCTGAGAGCACTGAGTTATAATGAAGTTACACTCTAGGATCCTGTAACTGGGTTGTGTTGTTAGGAAGATCCTGTTTCTGTATTTTGATGGAGCCATATTTTTCAATCCATTTATGGCTGCAGGCTCCAAAAATACATCATATGTACAGATGGAGATGAATTTGGAGCAAAGTGATCTTAGTTTCATGCACCTAAAATTCTCTTGTCTTATTATTGTATGTGGTAAGAAGGAATATTGCAGCAAAATGACTGGTGTACGTAGAAGGGAACAGACTCACCTAGGGTTGTATTTAAACAATAAAGAATGCAGCTAAGCTGTTTTGTGAGGATATAGGGCCTTATTCAATTATAACTGGAGAGCCATTTGTCTTGGCCATGGCTAAATGGAAGCGATTGGACATTGGAGTTGAACCGTAGTGACACTTCACAGAGAGGATTCAGTAAAGTCAGGGGGAAAGATTTGGAACAGGATCAGTAAAGTGTGATCCTTGGCCATGTTAATCACCTATTTTTAATTAATCAGTTTTGATTGAAACACAATCATGGACATTTGCTTATGGCTCTATTTTCACTACAATGGCATAGATGAGTAGTGACAATAGAGACATAGCCCATGAGATCTGAACATTTTTACTCTTGAGCTCCTTACAGAACCTTTTTGACTCTGATCTACAAGACTAAAATAAAGACAATGAAAGGAGTTTGAGGAAAATAAAAGAAGTTTGTTTCTTATGTCTTCTTTAGGAAATCTTCATTTTTGTCTACATTGCTAACTTAGGCTTTCATGTAAGAAGATTCTTTTTAGGATTCACTAAGTGGAGAGAAGTCACATGTAGATTATGCTTTTGGTGTGTGCCAGAATCAGACTCCTGGAGAGGACATGGGAGCTGAAAGGGAAATAGGAGCAATGTTTAGATTGATGTACTTTTAATACTAGGTGGTTGTGATCTTTCTCTGTGTCTATATCTTTATTTATGAATACAGAGCTGTAAGAATGAAACCATTAATATAGATAAAAGGTAGAAAGGCTGAGAGTAAAGTCACTAAGAAATCCTGGTTGGTGACAGTTTTAGCAGTTAAGCATAACATGTATACCTATGAGTTTCCTGGTAACCAGGACAAAGAAGAAAACACATTGTATTGCCTAACTCTCCGGTCATAAAAAGTGGATGAGCTCAAGAGGAGAAATAGATACTTTGCTGCATGAACAGGTACATTGAAATGCATAACATATTTTGAAATCTATGAATTTAAAGTATGCTCCTGCAATACATTGGGATAAAATCTTGACAAGTGAAAAATCTTGACAAGTGAAAATACTGTAACATTCAAAAGCAGGTGTGATTTTGTAATTTTCCATCACTCCTAACTAATGGTGAAAATGGGAAAAGTAATAGCAGAAAAATAACATTACTTTCCTGACCTCCAGGTGCTTCCGCGGCAGGTGCAGAGCTAGAAAACTCAGGGACAGTGAGATGGCCCTCACAGACTCCATTGTCTTTGCGCGGACGTGGATGAGTCCAAAGGAAGGGTCCTTACATACCGCTAAGTAATGGATAGAGGCGTTAGAGACCCTACTAGGTATGAGGATTTGAGACTCTGCCTTGTACTGTCAAAGTAACAGGGAGTAAGGCAAGCATCACCCTTGCTCTCATGAAGCTTACAATGGGGTGGCGCTTATGATGGGGTTGATAAGAGATGGCTGTTTAAATAACATTCTGGAATGTAGACAAAATAACACCTGGTTCAGAGTATTATATATACAAATGGAGAAGTCAAGCTGATCTATCATTCTCTAGTGGGTTTCTTTCAATCATCTTCTTTGTCCTCTACACTAGTTGAAAGAGTAGGAATCTACCCCAAACTCTTAGAGGAGAATAGCCATCCTCCTCTTACATGTGGAATCACCATCTCTCTCTCTCTCTTTTTTTTTTGCAAGTCTTCTCTGGCTTTCCTCTCAGTCCTGTTTTTAGCCACTGACTCCCTACCCCCACTGCAAGTACATTACTTTTTTCTGGTCCCGGTATCTACTAACCTCTTCCCTGACTCCTCTTTTGTGTGGGCAGCATCCTTCCTGCAACATCAAATGCTCTGTCTTGCTTCTCTTGTTCTTGCAATTCAACACATTTTTTAAAGTTGCTGCTCAGCTATAGTCTCTTCTCTGCACTTTCACCCCTAACTTCCAGAAGCATAAGGTCCCTTTCTCCTCAGTGGGGTTTCGTAGCATGGTTGCGCCTCCTTGTCAACAGGATGAGAAGAATAATAATGTTTTTATAGCTTCTACAACTTACATTTAGTGAGGTCATTATGTACCAAACATCCATTTACTCATATATCCATCATTTTACTAATTTTAGGATAATCCTGTGAGTGCTATTTCTCATCCTCTAAGTTCCTGTCACTGCTGAACTCCTGTCATTGCCCCTATACATTGGAATGCATATAGAACAGACAGAAACTATGGCCCAGAGATATCTAAGGGGATATCATTGTGGAATTGTTCCTGGACCATCACCGGTTGCAAAACGTTCGAGTGAAGAAGTATTATTTTGAAGAAAGAAGAATGAGAGAGAGAGGGATAGAGGAGAGAAATTTGAGTACATCTCACAAGTATCAGATTTTTTGAAAAGGAGAATGGCTCATTTCTGGGACCATCAATTCAGTTTTTTTAAGCGTGCAATCAGGCCTGAGTCTTTTCCCTAGGCTGAGTGTACAGCTGTCTGGTAGCATTGTTTCCTGATGTAGCAAGTCAGGAAATGATCTTCTCTTTAAAGTGGGCCACTTTTTTTTCATTCTAGGAAATTGTAAGTGCACCATTTTTGAATATGAAGAAGAAATTAATTTATCTTGAATTTGTTAGGGAAAACTGTGTAAGCTATTTCCAATTGGAAAGCTGCACTGACCCTGCAAGACCGTATATTTTCAGGTGGGAAGGACAAGGAAAGGAAAAATGCACGAACCTTTATTTGATGCCCTGTGGGAATGGGCTAGTGAGGGGATAACCAATGTGGAAGATCAAAAGGTGTTGGAGTGTAGGGAAATCTGGAGTGGAGCTGTGAGACCTAGAAAGGGTTAAGAGATTGGAAGGCCATCTCAAACAGCACTCAGAAGGCTGAGAGCTTGGCCCTGGAGAGATCAAATAGTCTAGGCAAAGCAAGAGGTTTCTACATTAAGAGTAAGATGCTTGGGCACCCAAAATTTAAGACCTTGGAGATGAGAAAAGTCTGTGTTAATGTTGGAGTGTTTATTGCTTCCCTCTGCTTCCTAAGTCAGTTATCACTTGTATGCAAATGATGTCTCATGTTGATGATTGTAACTGCAAAGATAGATAGATACCCTAGATTCCATGTACCAGTAGTCACCCTTCCCCTTCCCCCCCTGAACATGTTAATGGGATGTTGGGATTCAGAAGCCATGTGAGCACTGGATCCCTTGGTGTCTTCTCTTTCCTATTTTCTCTCCTTTCTCAGTGATTTGGCATTGGCATGGGTATCCTATTGTCGTGTTGTTCCTGGTCGTGGCTAGCGACATTAGAGAATGAGAAAACTTGGAATGGAGCACCTAGCCAAGAAATCTGTCCTTAAGACCTGGCCTCAAAACCCCTCCCTGTTCTTTCTATTCCAAAGCAAACATTGGATGTATGAATGCAGTATGGTCACCTAAGTGGGCCTGCTTAGGTACCCCAAGTCTCAGGTCTTTTTATTGGTAATATGATAATAATTTGGCATTTCAGTCCATTCAATGATGGAGGATGTATTTTGCAAACACCTTAGGCTTCTTCCAGGCACATTGTGGGGGCTGGGTTTATATTTGTTGGAAGAATCTGAGCCTTCCTGTGGTGGATTTCAAGTCTTAGACATCAAGCTAGCCAATCCACTGCACTGCATACGGACAACAAAGCTTTCCCAACTCCCTGGTGTGGTCACCAATGGCAACTGTTTTCCTCCTCCTGCACTTCCAGGTGTTTTCGCCCTTTGACTTCTTATTTGTTCCGTCTAGGTCTCACATTTCTTCCCCAGCTGCAATTTTACAAGTAAATTTATCTCAGTTTTTGGTATCCTGTGTTTTTTATTTGTCTCAAATTGTTTATATGATTATATATATAATTTTTTAATCAAGAAAGTACTAGAATCATAATCCCTACCCACAAGGCAATCTATAAAGATTATGTTGGAATTATATTGAATTTATATTATAATGTTGTATTTTTAAAATACATGTAGTTTCCTATGTGTCATAGCAAAAAATGTAATGTTTCCTTGTTTGAGTATGTATGTATTA
Organism: Dipodomys ordii; assembly: GCF_000151885.1. NCBI lineage: Eukaryota > Metazoa > Chordata > Mammalia > Rodentia > Heteromyidae > Dipodomys > Dipodomys ordii. Next base: position 6,925,504 of record NW_012267343.1, on the reverse strand, counting down.
TATTTCACTACCTCTTTCCAGGGAATGCAGAACAAATAGAAACACAATTAAAATTCCACAGTGTGGTGCATCCTTTTCTTCTTTCTCTATAAAATCACTTTCTGAGTAGCCTCTTTCATCTTTCAGTTCAGGAAATGTTAATATAGCTGGTGAATTGTTAGAGAGGTATAAACCCTGTGTGGGAAATGAGAGAGAGAAGCAGCTACTAGTCTGAAGGACTCCTCCTGCCATTTTTATCCAACTGTGGAAGATGGGACAAGGCACAGCTGGGAAGGGCTGTTTGGGCCCGAGTGCCCTCCTGTGAAGTGGGGCCATACTGAACAAAACTGGGGTCTGTACTGAACAAAACTGGTCCAGCTCTAATGGGTTTCATTGGATCAAGGGAATCTTCCTCCTAGACCACATGCCTTTCCTTTCTCCTTTCATTCCCTTGCTTTGACATGATGAAACTTGACAAGATTAATAGGGGAGGAAATAAAGTGTAACTGTGAATACCTTAAATCATTGGGGGTATGTGTTCATAATGTATTGTGACTGAAAACTGCTTAATCATATGTTGAAATGAAAGGACCTAGCTTGGCACAGTGGCTCACCCCCTGGAAACCTAGCTATTTAGAAAGTGAGGATCTATGTCATCCCCCACAAAAAGTTGGTGAGACTTCATCTTAACAGATAAGCTAGAGGTGATGGTGGTGGAGCAAACCTGTCATCTTAGCTACAAAGGAGGTCTCAGTAAGAGGATTAAGGTCCTGTTCAGCACTGCCAGATGCCAGCACTAACTCACCCCCTACCAAACACAAACAAACAAGACCTAACATCTCTGTTTACAGAGTTCTCTGGAGATCAGTAATGCTGTGGTTCAGGATTACAAATAAAAGTTAGAAACACTGAGATGTATACATAAATATTGATTCTACTTGGCAATAGATGAGCCCTGCACCTGAATGTCAGCAGTTGGCTAGCGTTCACTGCCATGACTGTTCCTGCAGCCACTGGTTCTGATCCTGGATTATCCATGCTTTGCCTCTTAGTATAACTAAGAATTGCTCAGAGAACTTCTGACTTGTAGATTTTAATCCAGAAGATCTGGGTGGGTTCTAGGATAATGTTCACTTTGCTTTTACAAGGAACAGAGAATGGAGCTGATGTACTGTGGCTTGCTTCTCTTGGGAGACCAAGCCAAGGGAATGCAGCAGGCCAACAGGAGAGTATCATACATACCTCTTCAGCAGGAGATTGAAGCAGTCTCAGGCTTGTCAATTGTTTTGTGGTAATGGGACTAGAACAGGTGTGTATAAATGACACTTTCTACAGAGCTCCAAGCTCCATAACAACCAGAGCTACTGAAAAAATCTCCAGGGCTTGTAGCATGGGAAATCCAACTCTATTCCTTCCCACCAGGGCTTCTTAGCTCATTCAGAGTCCTTTTCCACATGGACAGTACTGTTCCATCCATATCAGGAAATAGTGTTTAGAGAATAAACAGAGCTACAAGTTCAACCTGTTGTCATTTTCCCACAGAGAAGGAGAAGGCATTTTGTTCAAACTTTATTTATACTCACCCATTTGGTTTTTATTCCTGAGCCATTCAAGACTACCAGGTTAGTCTGTAATCCACGGCCCCTCTTACAATTTGGACCAAGTGGAATCGGATGGGGACTTGTGAGTAGCCTCTCAGCTAACTAGGTATATGTATGACCCTGTGAAAGACTCCAGGAAAGACTTGTGAGGGAGGTTGGGCTTCAAGCTGGGCAAGAGCAGAGGTTTGAGCATAGAGAGTAAGAGGTGCTGTGTGGTGTGGGCAATATAATGTGCTTAACCCCATACTTGTTTAAACCAGATTCCTAAGAGGTGAAGGGAGCACTTTTAATAACCATGCTGAGCCACACTGGGGAAGTGGTATAAATGGGGACTGTACTAGCCAAGTCGTGGCAAGTAGGGTCACTAGATATAACATACTTTGTTTTCTGCCAATGAATTCTTTGCTGAAGATCGTGTGACTCACCTTTACTTAACAGAGCTTCGCATGCATGTGGGAGATGGGCAGGGATGTAATGAAACCCAGATACAGCTTCTGGATAGGAAATCTAGCAATGTGAACTATTGTTATGTGAATAACACAGATACAAACATTCAGGGTAGGGAGAACATAGCAATCTTCTTTCTTATTTATTTTTATTGTTATTATAAAGGTGATATACCAAAGGGTTACAGTTACATAAGTCAAGTAATGAGTATGTTTCTGTTTGGGCTATGTCACCCCTTCCTTTGTTTTCTCCCAGATTTTCCCTACTGATCCCCTTCCCGTAAGTTTTATACTTCATATTCAATATAGTGTCTAGTGAGTTTCACTGCTGCATTTGTTCACCGTTTGTCCTACCATTTCTGTGCTCCCCTACCCCAAAACAGATAAATTTACATACAAGACAATAGGTATAGAAAACAAAAACAGCAACAAAGGAGAAAAACAGAACAGAAGAAAAACAAAAACAAAACCAACAAAAATCCTCTTGATTCCATTTCTTGGAGTTTATATCAATAAATGAGCCTTGGTGATCCTCTCCTAAGAATATCCTCCTTTGGTCTGAATGTTTGGAGTCCTGTTTAATTTATCATGTCAAAAATGTATTTTATTTGGTCTTTGACCATCCAGTGTGTTTACTTATAGATTTATAGGCATATTCTAGTTACTACAAATTAGAAAAACCAAGAAACCTATGTTTCTTCGGATCTGACTTACTTCAATTAATATAATTTTTTCCAAGTCTTTCTATTTCCTTACGATTGGTAGAATGTCATTCTTTCAGATGGAAGCATAGAATTCCATTGTGTATATATATTATACTGCAATCTTCTTTTATCTGCTGTGACAGAAGCCTCAAGCTTGATTTTTTTTCCTTTTTCACTCTGCCTCTGTTTTAGTACAATACACAGATAAGCTTCTGTAACAAGTTAATTCTTAACTATCAGGGTCCAAATAAAATATTTTCTCATGTATGTGAGATATAATGGGTAACAGGCAGCCCTGTAGCCTGCAAGGTGTGGGTGTTTGTCAGTTTTCCATTATTATAATAAAATACCTGAGATAGGATAACTTATAAAGAGCAAAGGTTTACTTGGGCTTGTAGCTTTAGAGATTGTAGTCCATAATGTGATGTGCTATTGCATTTATGCCTCTAACGGGAGTGCTGGATGGCAATGGCAGGAAGCAAGTGGTAGGCAGACTCCTCATGTTGATTACCAGGAATCCAAAGAGGAAGACACTGGAGCCCCACAGCACAAAGGCACACCTTCAGCAACCCAAGCACCTCCTACCAGACACCACTTCCCACAGCACCAACCTGCTGGTGAGGTTAGTCTTCCTCGCTTGCAGACACCTGCCTTCTTCTTGTGTGATGGATGAGGGGGATTGCACTCTGATTTTATTAGGGACGCTAATCACATTATGAGTTCCCCTTCATAATTTTAGAGAGACCTAATCACCTCTCGTGGTCATACTGCCAAATCTCACAGGGGGCACTCGATATATGAATCTTGGGCTGGGAATTTATGTTCAGTCTATATGTTCAGTTGATAACAGATATTTTCTTCCACTTTTCTTTCTCTGCCTGGGACACTTTCTGACCAGAACTGTGGGTTTGGACCCACCTGTGATGCTGGGAACCATGACTTCTAGTCATGTGGCTTCTCCATGCTTTAGTTCCAGTGACTATTTTTATAGCTTACGGAATCATGAACAGGAAGGAGATTTATGGAAAGTGGTAATTATCATGGTACAATCAGAGAAAGAGAGATGTTGACTCCTTAGCCTTTCATTTAACATCCAGGTCAGTCTTTTCGTCACTATTTTTATGAGTTCTGGGATTACAGGTGTGCACCAGCAGGCTTGGATAACATGTTTTTTTGAGTACTAAATGCAGTTTTTTTTCTAGAAATCAGATATTTGTTGACCAACAATAAATCCTCACATACTTTTTTTCCTTAGAGACATATGCATTATTGTTGTGCCTAATTATAGATTCAATTAATGTTAGAAAGTAAAGGTACCTGATATAGTCTTGGGACCATAAAAACTTACTGATTATAGACCTGGAGGATAATTTGGAATGATGGATTACAATGATGATGACAGCACTTATCAGATCTTACTAGGGATGGAGCTGTTTTCTACTACCTCAGTAATGTCTCATGATGCTTTAAGGTCTAGTTATTAATGATAGCCCTTATCCCTTTCTGTTTGCAGAATTTGTTGCCGAAGTGGAGGGGCATGGTCCAGTAAAAAGTAGGAAGTACAAAGGCTTTGTGGTTGGAAAGAAAGTGGCTTATGACTCATGTGAGGAACTGGAGGAAGGTATTTGGAGTCACATTGGATAAAATGCTGAAGGGAGAAGACTTGCTACCCATGAATATGTTGAGTGAAGGAGGAAAAAAGCAAATGTAAAAGTCTTTGTGTCCATCAAACACAGATATATGGAAAATATGTTCACTATGTAATATGAAGTTAGAGAGATTTTGCATTGAAGTTTGTGTGTGTGTGTGTGTGTGTGTGTGTGTGTGTGTGTGTGTGTGTGTTCTTCATAATGTTACCATAAGACTCAGAGAAATGTGAGATTAGGATGCATAAAACCCCATATCAGCAGGAGAGCATTTAGGTTTGCTATCACATTTTCTCATTGGCTATGGTGATGTTGAATGTGGTTGCGCTGGGAGGATTGTGAGTTCAAGGAGGATATACTTGTACCTGAGCCCATTTAAATCTACACTGTGGATCAGGGAAAGTAATGATCTTTGGGTAATCCTGTGACAGCTTGTCTAGTTTGATTCCAAATGTGTTTATTGAATGGTTATAGGAAAGGCCTTTTCTTCTTTTGAGCAAACGATTGGCTCTTTTTGAAGCTGGGTTTTTATTTTCTGGCAGCATTTTGTTTCATTGAATTGTCTTAGGAATGAATGTCCTGCAGTTGTTTGCTCCACAGAGGTTTCTTTCTGTGAAGCTGAGATATGTAGGTACATAATTATATATTATATTATATGTGCATTGCCCATATACAAAAGACATGTCAATATTTATGATGGATCCTTGTGTTGTATAACAAGTATTTATTTAAACAAATCCTAGATGGTAGGTGCTGGGAATGTAGTACTAATCTCTTGAAAATAGGATTCATGTCATTGATGGATACTCTGAAGGTGATTGTAAAAGTTATTCAGAAATAGACTTGTGGAAGTGAAAGCTCTTTTGACCAAGAAGAAAAGAATCAGTCATTACAAGGCAGAATAACAGGAGATAGGAGATGCCCTGAGGAACTTTGTTTGTCCCAGAAATCCTTGTTCCTACTCATCACCAACCCTGGGAATCTGATTGGCTTTTGCTGTGTCAAAGAGCTCTTCTGCCATTCTGTTGGGATCAGCCATTGGAATGAGGGAGCAGAATAAGCCTGGGGTATTCTTCCCTGGTCCCTCCCTACCAGATCTTCCTGCTTGATTGTGACCCTTTACTGAAGTCCATCGCTCCTTTTGGCAATACTGAGATTTGAACTCAAGGCTTCACAAGGCTGGTACTATACCATTGAGTCACACCCCTATTTTTGGCTGGTTATATTTAGGATAGGACTTCTCTTTCTTCCTAAGTAAGTACCTGGCAAACGATCCCTATACATTAGGCTTCCTGTGTTGTAGGTTCACATCATCATCTTCTGCTTTCTGCCATGGAGATGGAGTCTTGAATTTTTTTTCTTTCCATGCTGACCTTGAACTTTGATCCTACTGATCTCAGTCTCTCAAGTAGCTAGGACAGACACGAGCCATAGCCCCCATGCCTTCTACCAGTTCTTTCAAGTGGCCAACTTGCTATTCTTGCCCTCTCCTTGTACTAGGACCTGTTTCCTTCCCTCTTTACCTCAGGCCTTTCCTTGCTGTCAAGAGCCATGGAGTATTCCAGGGTGGAACCTGCCTATGCCTTGTATAGCTACTTTATGAATGTATTACCCATTTACTATGTGATACCTGTTACCTGATGGATGGGCATTCCACAGGGTGCTTTTGAAGATAAGGTATCTTATGTTCAAACCTGAAATGGCAGGTTTCCTGAAATTACCATGTGGACCAGATAATTAATGGGAAGAGGTGAGTTTCAGTAATAAGGAACAATATGTATGCAGGCCATCTAGCCAGACAGAACTTCATGGGTGCATGGGACCTACTGAGGACACACATACGCGGGGACAGGAGGCTGGAGAAATGAACTGTAGAAGCTGTTAGGGACTTTGGATTTGACTGCAATAAAAGTCATTGAAGGATTTTATGCAGGAGTGTGTCATGATCAGTTTTGATACATTAGTGCATTAATTTGCTTAGAGCTATCCATTGACACAGTGTGTCCGGGATGCATTTCCACTGTCCAGCTCTACAGTCTATATGCTAAAGTTCCAACCAAACACTACCATCTACACCAAAGTCTTCCCTGCAACTTCCTTTCTACCTACCGAGGATAGGCAGAGACTTGTTAGCATTCTATACGTCCATCTTCTGCTGGTTCCAGGAAGCTGCCTAATGGAATGGAGCTAGGGCTAAGTTAGCCAGTGCTGTTCAAACAAGCTGGTCAGTATAGTGAGTGATGAGATGGAAATTTGTGTCTGAACGTAAATAGATACATTGCTTTCTTCAGCCAGAAGCCTTACTGTGGGTCACCTAGCATTTATTGAAACATTGGTAAAGTGGGGGCAGCCAGATCAGACCACAGAAGGATATTCATTTCAGGATAAGATTTGGGCCTTTGTACTGTGGACAATGGTGGGCCATGGAACATTGGTGAGAAAAACGGCAAGTGAAGAGCTGCATGTAGGAACATTACCTACCAGTACAGGACTGGATAGATCCCAGGGAAGAGAGTGTAGGACAATGGAGACTCAATTCTCTCTTTCTTGTGGTTTCATTCATTGAACAAGAGCTGCTTTATCTTTTAAGGAGCTATTACTTACCTCCTCCATTCCATACTAGTTTCGATGATGATTACTTTTGATGAACAAAACCAGAAATCACAATAAAATAGAATAGAATTCTTGAGATGAAAAGTGAGTGAATTGCAGAATGCAAATCTTCAGTTTTGGTTTTTAAGTGTGAGCTGGGGGACAATCTAGCCTCCCTCTGACTTGTATGAATTTGGGGAAATTACAGAATGTGAGGAGGATTCACCATTTTCATAGTGTTATTCAAAGAAAGTTGATGAATCAACCTGCACACCGTTCCATGGTGGAGAAGAGATCAAGTATTCCATTAATAAAGGCTCCAAAATATTTATAAAAGAAGAGAAAGAGGGGAGGGGGAAGCTACCTGCAGTTAGGGGAGAGGAAGAGTGAGCTTCTTGAGAATGTTTTCCAGGTAGATGGATTAACTGGCATCAAGCCTGTAGCTCAGTGGTGGGGACAGTGTACCTCCAAGAAGACAGATAAATACAACCTCAGTCTTGTGACTGAAATCTGAGCTGGGAGGCGGAAGGTCTTGAAAACGGAGTCTTCCACATGTGGGATGCGACAGTAAGTCCAGATATAGCTATAACTGAACTGGATTAGAGGGTGCCCAGATGATGTTGGCTGCTGCAGGATGGCTTGGTTAATGGGTAGGGAAAACCCTCATAAATCTGGTGTTGGGGTGATCTGGACTGTAAATGTGCAGAAGGAGAAACTAAGTCTGAGTTGGAGTCAGGCTTCCCTTTGAAATCCTCAGAACTAGACTCCTAAATGATTCTGAAGTTACTTTCTGAATATATTTCTGTCCTCACTACATCACTTCACATCTGTCCTCACTCAGCTTAATCTTTTCCCCCTATAAATGCTACCTAATAAATTTATCAACATATTTTATTTTTATTATGTCATTTCTGAACATTTATTTTGTTTTTATATTTTTATTGTAAAGATGATGTACAGAGGGGTTATAATTAAATAAGTCAGGTATTGAGTACATTTCTTTTTGAACAGAATCACCCCTTCCATCATTTTCTCCTAGTCTTTTCCCTCCCAACCCCTCTCCCTGCAAAGTTGTGTAGTTCATTTCCAACACAGTGTCTAGTGAGTATCACTGCTATATTAGTTCACCGTTAGTCCTATCTTTCTGGGCTTCCCCTCCCCAAATCAGATAAACTTACATAGAAGACAAAAAAATACAGAAATCAAAAACAGCAACAAAAGGGGAAAGCAGAAAAAATGTCACAAAAAGTAAAATAAAAAACCTTTTGTTTCCACTTCTCGGAGTTCATTTTGATAAGCATCACTTTATATGACCATATGCACATTCTAGGGCTTGAACTCAGGGCCTGAATGCCGTCCCTGAACTTCAGTGTTCTTGGCCAGCCCTCTACCACTTTAAGCCATAGCTCCATTTCTGGCTCTTATGCTTGTTAATATTGGCAATAAGAGTCTCACAGCCTTTCCTGCCTGGGCTGACTTCAAACCATGATCCTCAGATCTCAGCCTCTTGAATAGCTAGGTTTACAGGCATGAGTCACCAAGCAGCTGGCAACACATTTTCTATGTTGATCTTGGTTTTATTTACTAATCCAGCTAGGTAAACATTTTTTTGAAAGCTGTCTTGTTATTTAATTAAAGCTGGTGGTAACTGGCAAAGGGTGCTTCCTCATGGTACTCTTGATAGCAGGTATGAGAACTGATCATTGGATGAGGGGAGGCTGTGATAACTTCAGGAAGATAAAGGAAGAAGTCTAACCCACGACTGTGAGCTTGGAGCAGCCAGAGTGAATGGCAGATCCTTCTCCCTCAGGAGGTTAGCCTATGGACTAGCAGGAATTGGGCATTAAGGATGGATGAATTAGAAAATGACATCCTAAATATCAGCCAAGGGACAAAATTTTGTCAATGACAGAATGAACCTGTTTGATCAATACAGTTCATCGTTGACATTTCTTTATGGGTAAAAAGTGTGAATCAATGAGTGGATAAAGAAAATATGACATATATACCATGGAATATTACTCATTCTATAAAGTGAAATGATGTCATTTGCAGGGAAATGAATGGAACTGGAGATCCTTATGCAAAGTGAAATAAGTCACGCTAAAAAAGCTAAGTATTATGTGCTCTTGCACCTTTGTGGAATATAGACCTACAGTGGTGATAACCATGATGATGATGATGATGATGATGATGATGATGATGATGATGATGATGGTGATGATGATGACAGGAAATGGACATAAAAAGATGACCACATGAGGAATCCGTGGCAAGGAAAGGAGTAAAAGAAAGATTACTGAGGGGTAAGGAAGGCTAAAGTACCCTACATACACACGCAGATAGACATATACACATATATGAAGACAGTATAAAAAACAAGGAGAAAGGAGAGAAGGGATGGGAATATAATGGGAAGGGTGGGCTTGTTCAAAGTTCTTTGCATATATGAAATCACAATAAAATCCTACTATTGTTTATAGTATAAACTATTGTTTATAGTAGGATTTTATACTAATTATACTAATTCATATACAAAATAAAAATTCAATAATGTGCCCCAGGGATTCCTGAGAATTCTTAAAACCCCTTTACAATACCCATGAAGTCAGACTACTTTCTCATTACCACCAACATGCCCAGGGTCTTTTGCAAATGTATTTTCTTTCTTTTTTTGGGGGTCCTTGGGCCTGAACTCTGGACCTGGACGCTGTCCCTCAGCTCTTCAGCTCAAGGCTAGCGCTCTAACCCTTGAGCCACAGCACCACTTCCAGCTTTTTTCTTTTTGCTTATGTGGTGCTGAGGAATTGAACCCAGGGCCTCATGCATGCAAGGCAAGCGCTCTACCACTGAGCCACCTTCCCAGCCCCACAAATGTGTTTTCTTATGAGCTTGAGTAGCTTTCTCAGAGGTGACTTGACAAGGGGCATCTGCTGTCAGACTGAAGGAAGGAGCATGTGTAGGAATCCAACTGTCCATGAAGCCAGACATGAAAGAGATGTGTGAAACAATATTACATCAACACCTTTCTACATAGTAGTTTAAAATATGGTTATATTTTTCATTAAAATATGTTATTGATGCTAATATCCAGTGGACCCTTTTGTGAATAAATCAATAAAGATTTTGAAATTTTCTCAGTTTATATTTCTATTTCTGATAATATTCGTAGGTAAAGCCATAAACACACAAGTTCATTGGATGGGGTCTTCAGCTTTTAAGACGATAAGGAGTTCTTATGCCAAACCACTGAGAATTTGGCCTAGCTCAATATTAATGTTGAGGGCACATTATTAATTCAGTGCTGCCTGGTCCCAGTACAATAAAAATAATTTGTAATTAATCCTTAGTAATTTCAACAAGACATGCCAGCAGCAACGATGTAGAGACTGCCTGCTGCTTTCAAAGGGGGAGCAAGAATTAATATGCAGAGACGAACGTGCAATTTCATAAAAAATAATTATAGCTAGGTACCTTTTTAACCCAAGGGCAGGGATTGTGAAAGGTAATTAGAACACAATTTTCTTAAATATTAATTGCAGTTCCTCTAACAGAGAAAGAATCTGCTCTTTACAGAGAAAACTAAAAGAGGAAGTCCACCTGTGGGAATTTCACACGGACAGGCTTCTGCCACAGGAGCCACGGGACATGCTTATGCATGTGGCCATGTCTTTTCTGCAGTCTGGAAAGGAGCACTTTACTAAGCCAAAGCAATACACCTGCTTTGACACTTTGATTCTGCTATAGGCCTACTCTGTGGTGCCCTTCTTTTTTTTTATTATATTTTTATATTCTCTTGGGTCCGTTGTCCTCCTGGAGATGGAAAGGTATCCATTATTGGATGGTTTTTCAGTGTCCTGAAGCTCTTTCTGGGCCCCGCTCTCAGATGATCTTTCTGTGCTTGTCATTCTCTGTCTCCTTCCTGTTGACTTCACCATTTTCCTTTTTTGGACTCCCTTTTTTTTTTTTTTGAGCATCTTCATCTTCCTCTTTCTGCCTTTATTCCTTTGTTGAACTAGAGGATGTTTTGAAGTAACTTCCCAAAAAAAGAGGGTGTGACTGGGAGGAAAATGTCTGAAAATATCTGTCTCCTATGTATTTTAGATGAGAGACTTCATCAGAACCTTGAAGGATTTCTCCAGTTATTTCTTACAAAAGGCTGATTTCCAGTCAGGTTCCTGTTTGTGTACAATTCTCTATATGATTTGTATGATTCGGTATATGATTCCAATCTTCTCTGTCTGCTCCTACCTCTTAGCATCATTTCTTTTTTGGCAGTTTTGAAAGGCCTGGTAATGTATCTTCGTGGCATGAAAGCCCCCTGTTTCTCTGTATCTGATGTATATGGTTTGGAATCCTTTAAATAGTTTTCTAGACATGTATCTCCCTGTCTTCTGCTTGTGAGTTGCCATCAGGCTCTGGGGCCCAGTGTGGTGGGGAGCTAAGGTTTTAACACCTGTGTTCAGGTGAGCGGTTTCATATCTCTGCTTTTCAGGGGCATCAGTACTCGTGAGAGTCTCACCTGCCAGGTTCTGTCAGAGCACACAGAATGACTATGTTCAATGTTCTCCTCTTCAGGCCCTTTAAGTTGAACTTTAAAGAAAATTCTTCCAAGTTAGTCATTATTCAACTAACTATATCCTGTCTTTTTTATTGCAGTGTTTTCTATTTTGTACATTTTTTATTGAAAAAATGCTGTACAGAGGGGTTACAGTTACATGAGCAAGGTAATGAGTACATCTCCTATTGAGCATTGTTGCCTCCTCCTTTGTTTTCCCTCTACCATCCCTTCCCTCCCTTACACAATTGAATTAAGCTTGCCTCTTCACTTACACCTTAAAACAAATTTTTGTGTATGGGAGGAGCTCATTTTTCTTGGGAGGAACAAAAGATAAAAATTTGTGATCAATTTGTAGTATTAAAACAGACGTTTATAGCTGGGCACCAGTAGCTCACATGTTTAACCCTAGATACGGGAGACTGAGATCTGAGGATCCCAGTTCAAAGACAGGCAGAAAAGTCTGAGACTCTTTATCTCTAATTAGCCACCAGAAAGCTGGAAGTGTAGTTGTGGCTGAAAGCGATAGAGCACTAGCATTGAGCAAAAAGAGCTTAGGGACAGAGCCCGGGCCCATAGTTCAAGCCCACAACCAACAAAAAAAAAACCCTAAAAACAAAAAGCAGAAGTTCATGACTTGTAATTCTCCATGTGTTTCCTTGCCTGTTTGCTCTCCCACTAGGAAGAAAAGGTGTTTGGTTCAAATTGAGCAGTATCTGTCTGTCTGTCTGTCTGTCTTTAGTGGTGGGGGTCAAATCCAGGCATTTTAAACAAGCACTATGCCACTGAGCCTCATTCCCAGCCATACAATTATTTGTTGGATAAACACATACCCAGAGTGAAGAAGTTTGACAAGAGGAAACATGGGAACTGAGTCTTGAGTGCCAATCCAAGGATTGACTTTTCCTGGTTAGAAGTTCACTGATGGTGTTTTGGGGGAGGTGTCAGTGTTGGCAGTGTTAGAGTGTTTTGGTCAGAAGGATTTTAGGTAGAGTAGATTTCAGGTTATAGTATGAGGCTAGGTTGGCAGGAATATAGGGATCCTGAACTGATCATCCTCTGAGAAAAGAACTGAATCATACATCATTTATTAGGAATCAGTCAGGAAACTGTACTGATTCGATCTGGAGAGTTATAGATGACTTTCTGTAACTGGTGGTTCCTATTGGCAGAAAGAGCAGTGCCAAGGATGAAATGGGGGTAACAGTAGACAATGCATTTGTTCTTATATTTGGGGTACTGGAGCACTGGCTATGTCAGACTGTTGGCAACATGACAGGTAGAAAATGAAAATAGAGTAAGGAGTTGTTCTCACAAAGAATTGAAAGAAAAGATGACATGAAGAGAAAGGTGTTTTTCAAGGTAATATCTGGTCATTGACAGACTCAGGATTTGACTTAGTCCTTGGTCAGCTATAAAAGTGTATTGACTCTAAAACTTGGTCAAGAGGCATCCTAGAAGAACAGAAATCTTATGATTTGTCTCTGAATAGCCCTCACATGTACCAGGACAAGTCTCTTCTCAAATGAAGATATGAATGCAACAGAGACTGAATGAAGCCTGAAGGGAGGAGACTGATGCTATCAGATCCATCAGAGCCTGGGCAAGTGGCTAGGGCTTTAGGATGGATAGGTTCTGCACAATGATGTAGCCCTGGTTAAGGAGGAGGTCTCTTGAAGACTCTGCCTGCTTTCTATCTGAAGAATTCGTCCAAAGGATCAGCTGTACAATCTCTTGCACTTTCTATCCTGCCCACTGCTATGGTTAAAGCCAGAGAAAACTGTGGCCAATAGCAATTCCCAGAATCCAGGCGAGGCTGACATCCTGCCTGGCTTCCTCCACTCTCACGCAGCCAGAAGAGCCTGAGAAAGCATCTAGAGCCTTTCCGCATGTTCTTGGTCTCCCAGGCACTCTCTACAGTGTACTATTGGGTTCATGGCATGGGTCTGGAGAAGAAGAGGAAGCAATGCTGTGAGAGTGGGGGCATGGGGTGTGTAGGTTGTGAAACAGTCTGAGAAACAACCAGAGCCAGCAAAGAAAGTTTTGTTTCTGAAATTTGGAATTCAAAGTATTTCACACTCAACATTTCTGTGACTAGAAGGTGGGATAAAAATCTATTGTCACTGCATGGGTTTTCACATTTAGTTTATAATGCCTGCTTTATAACAGAAAGCATTATAAGTATGATGATGGTTTCCTTTTCTGAAATGCGGTTTAATTTCGTAAAGAGCCGAGTAGGATGGCAGAGCTGAATCATAGGAAGTGTAAGATTGCAAGCTTTATACCCATGATTACAAAACTGTGGTCCAATGGTCTTGGTGAACTCCCTGAAAAACAGCTATTAATCCTGGGTTGTGTTGTTAGCCAGGGGCATTTCCTCCTCTTCTGTTACTAATATGGCCTTTTTCATTTTATGTGAGAAAACAAAGCATGGGACTAATGTTTGGATCCCACCTCGTCTCTTCTTTCCTGGGTAATATTAGAACACTATAAGTGTACATACATATACACATACATATATATGTATGCATACATAAATATACACATATTCACGGCACTTAGTAGGTACTGAAATCTCCTACCATTCAACAACACTGGGTAGTTTGTTTTCTTTCCTATTGATGGTTGCTGACTCACCAAAAAAGAAAAGAAAAAAAAGTCAATTTACTGTACATTGTTAATTCAGAGGATACAAATTGTGGGTGTTTATGTTTTGGAGCTTATTTTTAGACATATAAAAATGTTCCATCCACTAGAGTTTAAGATTAAGAATGAGGAAACATTATTTATATCTGAATCATAAATTACCACAAATGAAAATATTACATATATAGTTTCAGTTCTATATTGCAGGTGTTAAAAAGGAAGAGAGAGAAAAGGAAAAGGAAGGGAAGTAGGGAAAAGGGAAGGCAGGTGGCACACAAACTTGGCAGAGATTTAAAAAAAAACACTCCCAAAGGTGAGAGAAAGTGGACTTAAATGCCAATGTTTGTAGACTGATAGCTTTAGTTTTATAGAATAGTATGGGTAATAGAGTCATATATTTCATGCTGTTACTTTCCTTAGAAATCCATATCTTTTCACTTAAAATTTTTTTTATTTTTATTTTTATTATTAAGTAGTTGTTTAATGAAGTCACAATTCCAAAAGTCAAGTTATTTCCTCTTCAATGTATCTTGATCAATGCCTCCCCTTCCATCGTTCTCCCCCAGGTATTCCCCTCTCATCCCTACCCTCAAGTTATATAGTTCAATTTTTTCCTAATGTATATTAAATATAGAAATTACATTTGCTCAACCTTCTTCCCTCCATTCTTTTTGATATAATAAACAACTTAATACATCTTACATGTTTCAGCTTATCCTCAGCATTAACAAGGAAAGAGATCAATCCAACTCTGCCTTCCAAGAGTTTGTATCTTGCAGGAGAGACAGGGAAGTAAATAAATAGCAGTAGAGAACAATAAATAACTGACCCTGATTTAGGGTAATAAGAGAACTTCATAGAGGAGGTGTTGTGCAGCTAGGTTTCAGAGGGGCTGGAGTTGGCCTTAGGCAAACCATATTTCCGGATGCCGGTGAGATTAAGATTGAGTTCTTGGCAGAAGAAACTTCTATATAGCTTTTGAAGTTGCCTGACACTCTCTGAACGGGGAGCCCATTCATTTGAAACAGCTCTTTGTGTTGGTGGAACCTTTTCAGTAAGTTCTTAAAATTTTGCTGTTGTGGATAGAAAAATGTGGCTTTTAATGTTGATTTACTAGTTTGGCTTTGATTAAGCTGTTTAACCTCACCAGGCTTTAACTTCCTCATGTTTAAAAGGAGGAGAAAATGCAGGAATGTTGTTAGCTCTAAGTAAATAATTGTGCCTATTGGACAATAGTACAGACCCCCATGATAGAACCATTATCTTTTTCTCAATATGTTGGATCTGTTAGTCTAGAAGAGTCTTTGTGGCTCTGTGCACATCTTTTAAATAAAGATATCCCTATGAAAAATGAAGTATTTAATACGTAGGATTGTTCAACTCTTCTGATGAAACTTGTAGAAACTTCTGTGAGTCTCAGTTACACCCAAAGTGGTGCTGAAAATGTCCATTGCAATGTATCATCTCTCTTTGTTTCCTAAGGCTGCAATGAAATAAAAAAACGGCTGAGGGATTCCAACTCTGGCAGGTGAACATGTGGTGATAAAAACCTAAAGCATTAACTTCTGAGTGCAAAGATCTTGAAGGCCATGAACAACATATAACACACATACACACACACACACAAACACACACACATACACCCCCCCCAACTGCCTTCAAGTCTGTAGGTATGAATAATAATAGCACAGGACACCAAATGGAGAGGATGTTGTAGGTCTGGTTCCTGAGCAGATGTGTTCTCTGAACCTTCTTGTACAGGATATAGAGTGAGTAAATCATGACTGGAGGGAAGTCATTTTAAAAAAATGCTTTCTTATAGTTAGTTCCTTCTTCCATGGGGAAACCTTGAATTACCAGGCATGGGATACAATTTACATCAACAGGACATCAATGGACAGATATATAGTTTATCACTTCTTCTTATCAGTGAATGATTCCTGCAGCACAGGAGATTGATTCGTTCTTTACCATTTTGTGCCCTTGGCTGTAGTTGCTCTAAGTAGTTCTCAATCTAGACTGGGCATCAGGATCTCCTCATATGAACACAGACTACTGGGTCCCACCTGCAGGGTATCTGATCCAGTAGGTACAGGATGGGTTATGAGACATTACATTCTCATGTCTACCCCTGCTGATGCTGCTGGTCTGGGGAACAAAATGAAAACACTACTCTAGAAGGAGGGAACTGAGTTGTGCCTAGATTCTTCCAAGGCCTTCTGTATGTTTATCAGATGTACTGTGTATTGCCCACAGGAAAATAATTTTAATCCTGAAGGGAAGTAAACCTACAATCTGGAGAACAAAGGAATCAAAGTATGAGAGGGACATCAAGGTGTTCTTTAATGTGTGGAGATCCTGTGTCACAACAGATTGAAGTGGTAGATCTTACGAAGGTACCAGGTTTTCTTCCAACTAAAGACCATTTCAACCATTCAAAAATATCTGAAAGTTGGCATACGTGGGGCAAGATGATACGTTGAACAAGCTCGTTTATCCCTGCTCTGTCCTTAAACCCCTACAAAGTAAAAGTGATTGAAGATTTAGCATAGTGTCGCATAAACTTTCAAGAACAAAGGGGAGAAGGGATGAGAAGAATATTGAAAGCCACAAAGGACAGACATCTGTTCTGACTGACTTTAGCAGAAGGTACCTGAGGATACAGATCAGCAAGGCAACAGAAGCAGAAGAGTGAGATTCATATTCTACCTCCTCAGAAAGGTTCTGGACCCTGGAACTTCTAGACATGATGAAGTTGAATTTCTTTTTTTTTAAAAAAAGAGGAATATGTGGTGAAAGGCTGGACAAGGAAAATAATGGAACATCTAGATCTTTCCCTAACCCACGATTGCAGGTGATGTTTCCTAGTTTTGGAATGGAACTAATGGTAACCAGTTAGAAGGGCTTTGAACGATTGGATGGCAGGCATACTTGAAAGAGAGGGTACTTAGAGAAAAGTAGTGAGTGATGAAATGAAAGCCATCATATACTCTTTATATCCGTAGTCATCTTCCCAGAGTGTTGACCTTCCAGTATACCCTTGTAACAAGGGGATTTAGGATATGCTTCAACGTTGAAAAGATTGGGAGAGGACTGAACGGGGTGTGGCATAAGACACCCTGTGGGGGGTGTCCAACTTGTGTTGAAAGTCAACAGTATTTACTGAGCTGACACTGTCCCCCACATAGCAGGTTATACTCTGATGATCCATCAGCCAGTAAGGTTCACAGTGTTCTTCCCGCAGTGACCTAGAGGGGAAGATTGGGGAAGGAACCGTGTGTGTACAGAGACCTCAGGAGTGAAACAGCCTGCTGAGTTTGTGGAACCCTAGCACTTGAGTGCAGTTGACATGGAAAGTGTAAGTGCATGGTGGGTGTAGGAGGAGGGAAGGCCAAAAAGAAGGTTTTACTCCTGTGTACTCCACTGTGCCAGGTTCTATTAAAATGCATAGTATATCATGTGCATATACTGAATAGATGTAAGTACGACCCAATTGTGCTTTCCTTTTTTTTTTTTTTCATCAAAGGCAATGTTTCAAACATCTACCCATGTCACTATGAGAATGTTGCGTCTCTAGTATTTCTGGTATTTCTAGGTGTGCATGAAGATACTTTTGCCTACTCTTTTTACAGGGTAGGGTGTCAAAATCATTTTCCTTTTCCCCATTTCCTACTGCCCACCATCCATTTCTTTTTCTTCACTATTTGCCACACAAAAATGAACTGTAATCTTAAGGGACATTTTGTGACAAATCTGTGTCATAATTTTCTGTGCAATATACCCTGAGGAAAGATTGCTTGGCACATGGATGGGAAGTGGGACTAAGTGTTGACAGCTTGTCCTTTAGCAAATCTGTCTGTCTTCCAGGACAGCCCCCCACTGGGACATCCTGACCGCTCTCTTTCTACATTGCTTTTCAGGTAACTTTTTCAGGTTGAATCATTTGAGCGAGTGTAAATGTTTACAATTTTTTCCTGCATCTAAGGTGTCCTTTACACTAGGCAGATTGCTAATGACTTTGAGCATCTCTTCATAACATATTAGCTGGTTGTTAATGAAAATTGTTAATACCCCGTTGCTACATTTCTGTTGGAGCAGCTGTTTGCCGCTTCTCCTTTTGCAAGATTGTCTCATAAATGGTAGATATTAATTCCTGATTGGTTTTAGACCTTTCACATCTATCTTTTCCCAACAAGTCATGTATTTCTGTTAATTTTGTTCATGAGCTTCTTCACTGTAATTCTTAGGTACAATTCAATTTGTCACTTTAAAAGAATATTTTTGTGCATTTGGAACTTAAGTTTTCCCATTCTCTTCATTCCTCCCACCCCTGCCCCTGCCATTACTTTTTGTAATTTTGTAGGCTTACATTGAATTTCATACCTCCTCTTGATCCTACTCTACCCTTTTCAGGTACTGAGTTCTTGGCATTTATCTTGTTCAGCAGCAGCAGCAGCAGCAGCAGCATTGGCTGCTGGCCTTCTGTTGTCTGAAGCTGCAGTGTTTGCTGGTGACTGTCCCCAGGGGACTTTCCCTTTGACTCACACCCATTGGGGGAATCCTGTGGGAAGCTCAGCTTTTACTTCTCAAATTTTAGAGTTTTGACAGACTGTTGATTATAGACAGAGATATAAACCTTTGACAATGTGGGGAGATGAAAGGAAGGACCTTAGGTAAGTCCCTTTCTCTCTGGACCTCAATTTTCTTAATTGATATTTGGAGCCCACTCTACCTGGCAACAGGAAAATTCACTTTGTTTTTTAAAGTTTGAGAACATTCACTAAGGGAACCTCTAAGTTGGGTCACAAAACAATTCTCTGTATTTTAGAAAGGCTTTAATCACACAGTGAGTATTTATCAAAATCAGAATTAACTTAGCAATAGTAAATGTAATTTTAATTAATTAAAATTTAAGAACACCCCTCTGAATAGTCCAAGGCTTCACAAAGATAATACAAAAGAAACTAGAAGCATCTTAAAACTAGAAGAGAAATATTACCTTTGAATGGTAAAATTAGAAAAGAAAAAGAACTAAAAGCTATGACCTAACTTCTTCTTCTGAAATACTATATCTGCTGCTTTCCATAAATTTTGTGATGATGTATTTCATTATCATTCTATTCAGAATGTCTTTTAGTTTCACTGCTAGTGTAAAAACAACATTGCCTGCACAGAGATCAGTACCCTTCTAAAAGACTTAAAGGACACAAGATTGGTGGTAATATAGATACTCATTAATTCATTAGTATGGTCTTTATGAAAGCCAGATGGTCCTAGATTATAACAGCCCAGTGCAAAGTCAACATGCTAGCAACTGTAATTGCAACTGCCTGGCACAATATGGTGAATTAATAGAATAAATTAATAGGGTCTCAGCTACATGCTTGTGACCCCCATGACAAATGAATTTCTTTTTATCCCTGTCAGAAAAGAGAAGTGATCTCTTTTGAATTCACATGAAGCATGCTACCATACATTTAATCTTATTCCAGGGCTGTACTAAGTCTCCTGACCTCTGTTATAGGGAAGTCTGAGGAAACTGGGCTGAGCATCAGGAAGAAAAACATACTTACATATTTATGGTATTATGAACCCATAGAAGCAAAAACTGTCAGGAACATTCGAGGTTCTGATGAGAGGTAATTGCTAAACCCTCTAGGCTGTTTATATGGCTAAAATTCTTAAGGTTCATCTCAGGTTCACTAAATCAGTCCTTGCAAAGCAGAGTTTGAATACTTGCATCTTACACTTCTAATCACAAAAAAAAAAAAAAGGAAGCAGAGTTGACTTCTTTGGAGTTAGAACAGCAAATTCCACATCAGGGATACTTCTCTGTGTTGGCTGATTCAAAAGGGTGCCAGGGTTTGAGGAGGCTTGAGGAGCTCCCAAGTGTTTTACCGCAGTCCAGGTGCATTTATTTATTTACTTTGGTGATACTGGGGTTTAAATTCAGGGCTTCATGTTTGTTTGGCTTGCTTTCTGGAAAGCTGGCACTCAGTCACTTAAACCATACTTTCAGCCCTGCATTTTGCTGGTTATTTTGGACATGGAATCTCTCAGGCTTTTCTGCTCAGGCTGGCTTTGAACCATAATCCTTTGGGTCTCAGCCTCCTGAGTAGCTAGGATTACAAGCCATCCACACCCTATGCTTTACTCCCTCATGATTATGGAAGCACGGTACCAGGCCAAGCAAGACAAATAACATGCCACTTTGACAGTGTTAATTGGGGTCTATGTTACATCAGCCAAATCGGTAGTCTATTTAGTGCAGTTTTGAAGCAGGTGATACCATTACCATGTTAGGATGTCCTGGGATTGTTTATAGGATATGAGACCAAAGTTAGATCTTCTCATTATGAGTGAAGCTCTTCAGAGAGCCATAATTTCTTCTCTGGATTGTCAGGCAATCTCTCATCAGAGGTATTATATGTGATTTAGGGGCTTACCTAGTGATTTTTGTCTAGTACTTTGGTAGATACAGCTCATCATGGAAGATGAAAAAGAGTACAAAGATACTTTTCCCCCTAAAGTTTCATTTTAAAAATGATTGGTCTTTTTATTTCTTGAGAAAGTTTGAAATCTCTCAGCCAATAAATCCAGAATTACATCGCTTGGAGTTATGTGACTTACCCAAAGCATTTCACATCACTAAAATGTCTCCTGGAAATGGGAGCTCTTTTGCTACTGCTCTGGAGGAAAGTAGAGAAATGGCAAAATGTTTCATAAGGAAATTCTAGGGGATAGTTGTGTTTGTAAGTACTTACTTGGGTGACAGAGGCTCACATGGAAGTTGTCACATCATTCAGAATCAATTTCTTTACTTATATAAGGAGGGTACTTAGAATGACCTTCCTGGTTACTTAGAAGAACTGAGAGAATTGCCAAAGACCATAGAAATCACATACAATGATGCTATAGCTGGAACAGGTGGCTAAAGTCCTTGTTCTCATGTAACCAAGGGCTCTCAGGGAAAAAGGGGGATGCTGTTGCTGAAAGATAATTCAAACCAATGTATACAGTGCACTGTAGCATAGGCTGTGGTTGAGAGCTGGGGAGATAGAGGATGTGGTTTTTTTCTGTGCAATGGCATGCATGGTATGGTCTGATATGGGCTCCAAGAACAGAATGTAGAAGGAGCTCTAGGGAAAAGAACAATGAGCTGCTCTGCCCAGGAAAGGTGTGCTGGACTTCAAGGCTTCTCAGAGCCTTTCCAGATGACAACTAGATTCCAAGCCAAAAGAACGATCTATACAGAACTTGGAGATAGGAAAATTAAGTTGTGGAGGGGAGGGAGGAGGGAGAGACAGCTGAAAATTGTTTTCTTCCAAAGTGAAAAGTCTTGGATTTTTTACCTGAGTGTTTATACCTATGCCATGGAAGAGATCGATGGTTCCCATGTCCTCTCATGGGTCTAGTGCCAATGTCAGCAAGCACTGAGGTGAGAACCATGTTGGGAGATGGATCCAAGAAAGATATAATCAGACTCTAAAAGATACTTTTTCTATTATTATTATTATTATCTTCAGTCGCACAAAGGGGTTTCAATTCAACAAGGCAGTACAATTCTCCTCCAGCTTTCACAATTCTGGACTTCAAACTTTATGACAGAACTTTTTGATCTCTCCTCAGCCTCAGCTTTTCATGGAGTTATATTTGTATGTTTCTCTCTGTGAAAGTCACTGCCAGGAGTAACTATATAGGTTTGTCTTCAAAGTTAGCAAATTTTTAAATATCTTAACTTCTACCAGGTTTTATCTATACAGTGTCTCGAGTCCTTTAGGGTTATTATAATAGAGTATCATAGGCTGAGTGTCTTACAAACAATTGGCATCAATTTCCTCACAGTTCTAGAAACTGGAAGTCTTAAGATCAAGGCACCAGTGGATTTGGTATCTGGTGAGAGGTCTATTTCCTGGTTCATAGACAGTACTGTCATTTGGCTGTGTTGTCACATCATGGTGGATGGGGCAATGAAGATCTCTTAGGTACCTTTTTTTGTATGAGATTAGGTATTGAGCCTAGGGCCTCATACATGCTAAGCAAATGTTAGTCTATATGCCCAGCCCATCATGAATGGGAACTAACCCATTCATCATCTATTCATGAAGCTCCATCACCCTCATGACCTAATCATCTCCTCCCAAACCCCTGCTTCTCAAATACCATCACGTTGAGGACCTAGGCTCAACGTATGAGTTTTTCAGGTACAGAAATAAACATTTATTTTATAGCAAACAGGATTCTTCCTACTTGGAAAGATCATACATCAGCTAAGACCCAAAGGGGTGTGACAGGAACTCAAGCAGAAGAAAAACAATAGTTAAGCCACTCAGCCAAAGTTTATTAGTGGAGTTTATAGATATGTCTCTGAATATCAGTGAAAAAGAGGAAAGAGAAAAATTGAGATTGAGAGAGAGGAAAAAAACAGAGGCTTCAGGGAAATAAGAGGAGGGACTTGAGAGATGCTCTGTGGCTGAGGATTCTATAGTGTAAACAGGAGCCACCATACCTGTGTGTGCAGGATGCCAGTGTTCCAAGTTGGCTGGCTGAGGGGATGGAGCTGTAATGGAACCAGTGTTCTGAAGCCCAGGTCATATTCCTTGGGTCTGTCAGTACCTAGGAGTGTCACCATGGCTCAGTAGGCAAAACCACCTCTGTGCTAGGATGGCTGTTGTAGATTTAATGTTGGTGTTCCCCTTGCTCCCAATTCATATGTTAAAATGCTGATTCCCAGTGGGATAGCATTTGGTGATAGAGCTTTTAGGAAGTAATTATGATTAGATGAGGTTGTAAGGGTCACGTTCTCATGATGGCATTTGTCACCTTATTAAAAAAAAAAGTTGGAAAAACAGGATCTCTGTTCTGTGAGGATAAAAACTAGCAAGGTATATCTGCAAGCCTGGAGGAGTGTGGTCCGCAGACTCTACCTCTTCTTGAGGCCTTTGTTTTGGATACCCAGATTGCAAACCTGTGAGAAAATGAATGTTTGGTAAGCCACCTTTTCTATGGTCATTGATTTTGGCAGCCCACAATGATTAAGACAGCCTTTTATGGAGCATGTCTAATGTTCAAGTTCAAGTTGTGATTATGAAAGCCCTTTTCCTATCTGCTGCAGAGTTTTTAAGGAAGTGCATAATACTGGTGTTAGTGTTCAAATTGGGGAAGGGCTCAACATCCTGTCTGAGTTGTAGCCACGTGAAATAAATAGCATTTGCAAAACATGTGGTATTTGGCCACACATGGGGCATGCACTTGACATCTGGAGCCAACTTGATCCGAGCTGGAAGGGACAGGAAGGAAGCAAGTGACTTCAGGATGACATTTCATTGCTTTAGCGCCTCCAGCAAGATGCCGCTGATAAGCTTATTTTATGACTGCTCTTTCTTCTTATCAGAGAGAACAAGTATCCACATTCCACAGTTTACTCATGCAATTGGTATTTTTCAACTTCTTCCTTAAACAATGATTTGTGTAAGTCATCCCATATGAGTAAACTGAGATTCTTAGCTCTAGCGTCAGAAAGGGGAATAGTTTATTTATATTCCATGTCTTCTGTCCTGTTTTTATAGACTCTGCAAATTGGATAAGCTAGCTGAGTGCAATGCATAGTATGAAAGGTAAACAGAAGCCCCAGGGCCATGCTAAGCTGCTTTCTGTGGAATGTGGTTACTTGTTCTCTCTGATAATATAAGGGTGTTATACAGTGGATGAGGTTGAGGTCCAATGGCAGAATAGGTGCCAGACATGTAGGAGACTTGAGGTTCAATTGAAGTAAGGAGGTCAGGTCTGGCCAGCACCATATTGGTCACATGGTGGATGGTAGGTCTGGCATCTTGTCTTCATGCTTGGCTAAAGAAACGCCCCTCCCCAGGTGATGGGTATACCCAGATAACTGGAGGCAGGGGTGGACACTTGGCTGGTAGGTTACTGAATCTCTCAGTCCAGTGCCTGGGACTGGGAATTTCCTGTGGACTTGCCCCTGCTTGGACCCTACTTAGGCCCTGACCAGCCAAGCTGCCATTATGCCATGCCACCTGTGTCTCTGTGATTGTGTCCTGTCTCCTGTCTTGTGGCTCATCACTGGTCATCATGGTGTCCCAATTTAGCTCTCCACTGGAGCTGAATTGGTTTGTTGGTTTTGTTCTTTCTTTCCTCTCAGCCTGTTTCCTAGCTGTGTTACATATATTTGGGGGCTGCAGGCCTTTGTAACAACTGGCTGCCTGCAGCCTGCCAAGTGTATAATAAAGACTCCAATATTCCATCTTCCAAAATGTGGCTTCTGGGATAATTCACTATCCAACAAATTCACACACACACCCACACATACACACACACACTCTGTATACACAACAAACATATACAACACATATCACACACACACACACACACA
>NW_012267343.1:6894809-6899508 GCF_000151885.1 Dipodomys ordii | reverse complement strand
AAGTTGTAAAGTATGTTTTCAACATAATGACTTATACACTTGTACATCTCATTGTTGCAGTGGATCCACCTGCATCCCTATTTAAACGATTTGTTTTCCCCTTCCCCTCCACAAATTATACCGACATCAAATACAGTGAAAGCAGGGGTTATACTGTGGGGGAGGGACATACAAAGCAACAAAGAAATGATCTTATAAATGTGTTAGAAACAATCACATGAATCCTTCATTTCTTTTATCTGTACTTTTTGGCCAAAACACAGAATAAAGAATAGAGGGCTTGGAGGAGCAAATGGATTCAAAGCTAAATTCTACAAGGCCTTCAAAGCAGAACTCACCAATACTCCTCCAACTCTTCAATGAAATTGAAAGTGAAAGTTCACTACCAAACTCTATGAAGTCAGCATAACCCACATCCCAAAACCAGACAGGGACTCATCAAAGAAAGAGAACCGTAGACCCACTTCTCTGATGAACATCGATGCAAAACTCAACAAAATTCTGGCCAATCGACTTCAACAATTTATCAAAAAAATCATACACTATGATCAAACAGGATTCATTTCAGGGATGCAAAGCTGGTTTGTTATACACAAGTCAATGTAATTCATCACATCTCAATAGATGCAGAAAAAGCATTTGACCAGATTCAATACCCCTTTATGATGAAAGCTCTGGAGAAACTAGGAATCCATGAAACATCCTCAATACAATAAGGGGCTGTGTATTATACTTAATGGCGAAAAGCTAAAACCATTTCCTTCAAACTCAGGAATGAGTCAAGGATGTCTGCTCTCTCCACTTCTCTTCAATATAGTATTAGAATGCCTAGCTAGAGCATTAAGGCAAGATGCAGACATTAAAGGGATCCAAATAGGGAAAGAGGAAGTAAAACTCTCCCTCTTTGCAGATGTCATGATCTTGTATTTAAAGAACCCTATGGACTCCACTTCCAAGTTACTCAAGCTGATCAGAAACTTTGGCAAAGTAGCAGGGTATAACATTAACCCTCAAAAATCAATGGCTTTTCTGTATGCCAAAAATGAGAAGAGCAAGGCTGAAATCAGAAAAGCAACTTCTTTTGTAATAGCACCCTCCCCCCCCCAAGAAAATAAAATACCTAGGAATTAACTAAAGAAGTGAAGGACCTCTATGATGAAAACTTTAAAAACCCGAAAAAGGAAATCAAAACAGAACTTAGAAAGTGACAAAAACTCCCATGCTCCCGGATTGAGAGGATTAACATGGTGAAATGGTAATACGGCCAAAGGCTATATACAAATTCAATGCAATACTCATAAGTATCCCAACCTCATTCTGTAGTGAGAGAAGAAGCAATCCAGAAATTCATATGAAACAGTAAAAGATCCCAAATTAAAAAAAACAATCCTTAGCAGAACAGTGCTGGAGGAATATCAATACTAATCTTCAAACTCTTATTACAAAGCCATAGTAATCAAAGTAGCTTGGTACTGGCACAAGAACAGACCTGAGAACCAATGAAATAGAACTGAAGACCCAGAAATGAACCCACAGATCTAAAGCCACCTAATCTTTGATAAAGGAACCAAAAAATAGGATGGAATAAAGACAGCCCCTTCAGTAAAGGGTACTGGCAAAATTGGTTAAACACCTATAAAAAACTAAAGTTAGATCCTACTATATCACCCTGTACCAGAATCAACTCCAAATGGATTAAAAACCTTGAAGTAAAAGCAGACACCCTGAAAACATTACAAGAAGGAATAGGAGAAAACTCTAGGGCTCCTTGACACACATTGAAATTTTCTTACTAAAGACCCAGAAACACAACAAATCACAGAAATGTTGGACACAAACTGCAGAGCTTCTGCATGGCAAATGACATAGCTAGCAAGATCAATAGAAAGTCCACAGCTTGGGAGAAGATCTTCACTAGCCATATGTAAAATATACTTAGAGCTCAAAAAATTAAAACCTCCAAAAACAAGTCCTCAAAGAAACAACCTCCCCATTAATAAGTGGGCTAAAGACTTCAAGAGGAAGAGGAAATAAGAATGGCCAATAGACACATGAAGAAATGCTTGGAATTCTGTGCCTCCATCAGAAAGAATGACATTGCCCCATGGTTAGGAAATGGAAAGACTTGGAAAAAATATGTTAAGTGAAGTAAGCCAGGCCCAAAGAAACATAGGTCCCATGGTTTCCCTTATTTGCAATAACTAGTATAAGTCTAAGACAAGCAGAAAAGGTCAAAAGCTATGTACATATGGCCATATAAGATGATGTTAAGTGAAAGGAACCCCAAGATAGGGACACAACTTGTTTTTCCTTTCTTGCTATTGTTTTTAACGTATCTAAAATGTACTATGTGATTTTTTTTGTTTCTTTTGTATTTTTTTTCCCTACAGTATAGCCCCTGTTTTTACTGTATTTGATGTCGGTGCCCTGCATCTTGTATATACATTTTTCTAATTTGGGGATGGGAAGGGAAATAACAAAATGCTGAAACAAGGATACAGGTTGACCCATCCCATTGTAACAATGAGATGAACAAGACACTATGTTGAAAACAAACTTTTAACTTGGGGTGGGGGGGGTAGTTGGGGAGATGGGGAGGGAAAAGATGGTAGGGGAAAACAAAGGAGGAGCAACGATGCTCAATAGGAAAAGAACTCATTACCTTGCTTAAGTAACTGTAACCCCTCCATCAGCATTTACAATAAAAAAACACACACACACAAAAGAAATGCTTAACTTCTCTGGCCATAAAATAAATGCTAATCAAAATAACATTGAGATTCCACCTCACCCCAGTTAGAATGGCTATAATCAAGAAATCTAATAACAACATATACTGTGAAAACTTGTTCCACCCCTGTGGAAAGCAGTATAGAGGTTCCTCAAAAGACTAAACTTAGAGCTCCCCTATGACCCAGCGATCCCACTTCTGGCCATTTATTCAAATGATCACAAACAAGACCATACTAAAGCTACCAGCACAACTGTGTTTATCACAGCATTATTTACAAACGCAGATGCCCCTTAGAAGATGAATAGATCAAGAAAACATGGTGTGTGTGTGTGTGTGTGTGTGTGTGTGTGTGTGTGTGTGTGTGTGTGTAATGGAATTCAAACTTCCATCAGAAAGAATAACCACCCTATTTGTAAGGAAATGGAAAGACCTGGAAAAAATTATATTAAGTGAAGTAAGCCAGACCCAAAGAAACATAGGTCTCATGGTTTCCCTTGTTTGTAATAATTAGCATACATCTAGGATAATCTTAGCAGATGAGCAGAATAACTCAATAGCTATGTGCAAAAGACCATACAACATAATGCTAAGCAAAATGAACTCTAAGCCACAGAGGTTTTTCTTTGTTTTTTGGGGGGGGTGGCGGGGGAGGTTGGTCTTGAGGCCTGAACTCTGGATCTGGGCACTGCCCCTCAGCATTTCAGCTTAAGGCTAGCGCTCTACCACGTGAGCCACAGCACCACTTCTGGCTTTTTCTGCTTATGTGGTGCTGAGGAATCGAACCCACAGCCTCATTGCAGGCAAGGCAAACACTCTACCACCTTCCCAGCCCCAATCCTTTGTCGTTTTTAATGTACCATGTGATTTTTGTTTCTTTTGTATGTTCTTCCCCCTATGGTATACCCCCTGTTGTCACTGTATTTGATTTTGGTACCCTGGTATTGTATATACATTTATCTGAATTAAGGAAGGGAAGGGGAACAAAAGAATGGTGAGACAAAGGAGAAGGGGGGAACCCATGCAACAGTGATATTCACAAGAAAGTATGTTGGAGATGATCTGTACAACTTGGGGGTCAGAGGGAAAGTAGGAGAAAAATGGGAAAAAACTAACAAGTTTGACAAGAAATATACTTATTACTTACTTATGTAACTGTAGCTCCTCTGTACTTCACCTTGATGATAAAAAAGAGAGGAAAAAGAAAGAATAGTAATTTAAAAAACAATAGAGGGCTTGATGGTAGAATCAAGTTTCCTCAGACAAGCAAGCTCATTCTTTTTGGGTCATGCTGTTTCTATTTTGACTTAAGAAGTTTGCCAGTATCCTTTTGTTTTTAAATGGAGTCAATTGATAAGAAAAAATGCAAATCATCATGTTTTAAGCATATTTTAGGGAGCCAATTGCTTTCTTACCTTCCCTTTTCAAATTTTAAGAGTTTCATTGAAAGGAGAATTGAAATCTGAAAGGTTGGAATGTGGTAGTGGTAGTACAGTGTTTCTAAATAGACTGTTAGAAAGACACAACATTTCTTGGAAAAAAAAAAGGTGGGAAAGCTCCTGTGGAAATTCTCTTATGCGATTGACTAACCATTAAGTTTGAAAAAAAACTTCAGGATCTTTTTTATTAGTGCTGGCACAGTGTATATTGAGAAATCTTTTTGTAAGCCAATTTGGCAACATGTATCAAAAGGCATAAAACATGTATATCCTGCCATATGATAATTTTATGTCTAACAATTTATGGAAACAATCTGGTGCTGGCAAAGATCTCACAGGAGTGCCCATTCCATTAGTACTGATACCATCAGTAAAACTGTCCTTTCGCAATAGAAGAGGCAATCCAAAAATTCATATGGAACAATAAAAGACCCCGAATAGCAAAAACGCTCCTCAACGGAAAGAACACTGCTGGAGGAATATCAATACCAAATTTCAAACTCTACTATAAAGCCATAGTAATCAAAAC